>NC_056512.1:30124244-30141927 GCF_014905685.2 Nematolebias whitei | reverse complement strand
GGAATTCCCCCCCCCCCCCCCCCACCCACACACACACCTCCCTGCCTGATCTTTTTTCTCTTTGCATTAAAATCCACAGAGGCGAGATGAACGACTTCCTAATCGCTTTCATTTGTTCCAATTATCATAATGAAACATATGTCAGGAGCAGACAAAGGCAGACTTCTATCAACAGCTTCAGGCAGAGGCACCTGAAAAGGATCTGCTCCTACAGTATAATTAGTCCAAACATGGAGGTGTTTACAGTCATTAAACAACCAGCAGACTGTCATCATCCTGGCTGTTTTAAAGACAATCTGAGAAATGTCAAGTCAAAATGTCTGAACACTTTAGTGACACCCCATCTTTGCAGAATCTTGATTTTTTTTCCTGGTTGTTGAGGAATTATTCAGATGCCTTCTGAAGGATCCTGCCTCCTATCCTTTTTAGCATCTTTTTCTCTTGTCGTTTCTAACTCTTCTCTCCATTCCCTCAGTTGTTCAGTGACAGGGAGGAGGAGAAAAGAAGAAGGATTGATGAAATCAATTGTTGCTGTAAAAAAAAAAAAAAAAAACACTGTAAGGCCTGACCTGACCTTCTCAAACCAACACACCCTCTGAAACTCCTTTAAAATGTTTTAACAAAAAATGCCTTTATTTTTATATTTAGCCACTCTAAGTTGCTAAATGTAGCTAAAAAGCACTAAACAGCTAAAATGACGCTGCAGATTATCAAGAGTCAAGAGTTTAAAAAAATAAAGAAGCGAACTCTGACTTTGCCATCATGTTTTAGGTAACAGCTGAAATAAGACGAGACAAACTGGAGAACTTTCTGCTCCTTTTAAATAGATACAAAAAATAAATAATCATTCTTTATTTAAAAAACGAGAAGTTTCTATTTTTAGGCTTTTTTCACGCGTCGGAACTCAATGAATAAAAATGGGAAGAGTCTGAAAATGTTCTCACAGGTCACCTCTTATTTCTAAATGTTTTTATTTGCCTGGCGGATTCTGCAGAGCTCATTTCAGCCGGAAGTTATCGAATGTTTTAGAGAAACCTGCGCATGCAGACTATTTTTTTAATACCTTAAAAAAGGCGCAGCTTGGAGCTGCTGCAGTTCTGGTCACCTGAGAGGTGCAGGTAGAAAACTAAAGTGAGGATTCAGGTTGTTTGTCCAGATCCCTCCTGCTGGACTTAATGAGATCCTAAAGATCCGCCGCGCTGTGAGCAGGTCGCAACCAGAATCTGGGAGTCAGAGGATTTCCCCAAACCATGATCCGGGTCTTGACGCAGACTTCAGGCGTCCTTCCCGTTCTGTACAAACAAGAAGGCGCATAATTTGTATTTTGGGTACCTGGAGAGTAAACAAAAGCTGACAGTGAAGAACTGCAGCTCCTGCGCATTTCCATTTGTTTGGACGACAAAAAGCTAAAACAAAAAAAAAGAGAGAATTATGAACTCAGTCAGATGTTGGTGTTTTATGAGGAGCTTAAACCTTCAAATGTATTTCTCTGTGTCTTTATGTCCTTCTTTTTAAGGCTGTTGCTAGGGGGAGCAGGGCGTGTGCGCTGCCTGGCCGCGGATGAAGGGAAACAAACGGAATCTGTGCGTAAATTAGAGCTTTTCATCGAACGCGTTTGGAGACAGTGCGCTCTGAGAGCCCCCCACCACCCGATTCTGGACTCAAAGTCGGGAATTAGCGTGCGCAAAGAGGCGCATTTGTGCGCTTTTTCTCCATGACCTTATATGGCAGGGCAGAGGCAGATCGTGCCTGCGTGCAATAGGCTGGCCGCTGCCGCGCTGCTGACAGCCTGCTGTTTAACCCTTGTCATGCTGAATTATTTTTGGAGCAAAGCAGCAAAACGTCGGCTTTTCGGCTCGTTTGATTCGGATTTCTCACCACAACCAAACCATCCTGACGGTTTGGTCCCGGCGGCTGTTTTTACGCACAGTGAGAAGGGAGGTTTGCGCACGACGCGTTTTTTTTTTAATGTTTTTGGGCGCTCATGTTTCCAATAAACTCTCCATAAATCTGTTTGTCTTCACGTGGCCTGACATTTACAGCGCAGATAACGAGCTCAGTGCTGATGTGGTGTAAGCTGCTGCTCTAATGGGGTTAGAGACAGATTGTGAGCGCAGATCTGGGCGTTGGGGGGAAAAGTTGCCACAGGTGAGCTGGAGGCACAAAGGACATGGCACCAAGTTCACCATCAGACTGCGCCTGACCTATAAAAGCAGAGGGATCTGCTGCCCTACAAAGGTCTAAAACATGGAGAATCTTTAGAGGTCACTTCCAAGGATCCTTGTACAAAACTCTGCGTAAAACGTGTTTATTTGATTTGTCTGCTGGTGAGACGTGACTGAAGAGTTCTGTATTTTACAGATGATCATTTCTCTTCTAGTTGGGCACATTGTTTGATCCAGGAGTCAGATGTTGCACCAGCTGCAGGACAAACGCTTTCCTGACATAAACAGTGATGTGTTCAAATTTCTTGCAATCTAAAAAAAACAAACAAAAACAACAACAACTGATTAAGACCCCCCAACCCCTCCACCAGCGGAGCTCGCTTTGGATAGGACCTTTCTGCAAGGTCTTCACCTCCTACTCCCCCCCCCTCTCTTTCCTGACGTCACGCACCGAGCAGAAGCACCAGAAGAAGAAGGAAAAAAAACTAGAGCTGCTGTGAATCTCCCTCTGCCAGGACCGAGGAGGAGGGTGCAGAGAGACGGAGAGGGTGGAGGGAATACACGGTCGGATTTGGATACAACTGCGCGCACCGAGCAGAGCGAGAGAGAGAGAGAGAGAGAGGGCACATCAGTGGTGCGTGACCAGCGTTTCACCCCCTCCTCCTCCTCTTCCTCACCCTGCGATCGGACGGAGCCGAGCATGGAGCTCCCTGCCGCCGGAGAGCACGTCTTTGCGGTGGAGGGCATCGAGAAGAAGCGCATTCGGAAGGTAGGAGCGCGGCGCGTGCATGCTGGAAGACGCGAGCTTCGTTTGTTTTCTTCCTCATCCTCCTCTCTCCACCTTCACAGGGCAAGATTGAGTACCTGGTGAAGTGGCGCGGCTGGTCCCCCAAGTAAGCTTCTTTACATGTCATTCTGGGAGGGGGTTGCACGGAAAAGGACGCGCGGATCTGCGGCTGTTTGTAGCATGGGAGAGCGCGCTGTGTGTTTCTGTGGACGCCTTCACTAATTTATGCGGGGGTGGGGTGGATGGGGGGGTTAGTAGGCACAGCCATGTAATCCCGTTTTAATTATTTCTGCTCTGCCAGCGCGTTTACGAGGCAGCGCTGCTAAAATGGCCGACTCCATGTCGGTGCCGTTTGGATACGCGCACTTTTTTCTTTTTTTTTTTTTACTGCTCGCAGTTGGATCATCTCCACTGCTGAGAGACGCGCGCGTGCACGCGAGCGAGAAACTGTTGTTTGTTTCAGTGCCGCGCGTGCAGTGAAATAAGAGAGGAGCTCTTTTGTGTCGGAGGATTTCATGGTTCGCAGGCGCCGCTTCACCTGTCCGTTCTGCGCGCGCGGCGCCACGGGAAGATGTGGGAATGTGCGTTTGAAACGGGAAGTCTGCACGTGACAGCTCTCTGACAGTTTGTTTTTCTCCCCCCCCCTCCCCCGCAGATACAACACATGGGAGCCAGAGGAAAACATCCTGGACCCGCGCCTCCTCGTAGCCTTCCAGCACAGGTGAGAGCGGACTTCGCACCAGGCCCGCGCAGCCTCCAGCTCCAACCATGACCATATAAGGGCATGGGAGGAGGGGCGCTCCAGTACCTCTGTGACCCAGCAGCCCCCCTCCTCCCCGCTGTCTCTCCTCAGCCTTGCAGGAGACAAACAGAACATGGGAGTCAGATCAGATCCAACCTGAGAAAGAAATGTTTCATTTGAGAGGATTTAACTTCACCAGAGCGACATCTCACCCCTCAGAGGATAACTCCTTTTTTTAACCAGTTACTGGTTTGGAGAGAAGTCGACTGGTAATCCATTTTAATCTGCTGATGAACAATGGCTTTTTTTTTTAATTAATGGTTTTTATTTAATAATTATGACCATAGATGCCCAACTTAAACAAATGCATCTTTGCCAACCCTTAAGAGAACTTGAACATTAAATATAACAGAGAAGAGCATCGTTGCTTATTGTGAGCTGCTCCATCTTCATTTACTTGGTAATAGAATGCATATGATCAATTGTCATGTTTTTCTAAAAGAATATAAATAAAAGTGACCAATATTGACCTATCAAAGTCAGCAGATCCATTAACTGGTACCTGCAAGGCTGAGGCAGGTGGGGATGTAGAAGATGAGTTACTGAAGACAAGTTGTTGTGGATTAGCTTTAACCCCTCCAACAGTCTGAGCTGCACAGTTTTTGTTCTACTTCACATATGTGGACACAAGACCTCAACTGAGCTGAAAGTATTTCACCCTGGATGCCTGCGTTTGACTCGTCGAGGGTTTCGAGTTTACCACAAGCGCTGGACAACAACCAGAGCTGCTCATGTGTGAACGTCAGCGGCTGAGATGTTAATGAATTCCAATACGGCTGTCATCTCGTCTCGTTTGGACCCACGAGGCCCGAGTGAGAGCTCCTCTCTCTGTAGGCCGCAGTGTGCTCGCGGGACCGAGCGAAGACATGATGGCTGGGGAAAGGAATTTGCTTTTCTGAAAAGGCTAATTGACACACAGCGCTCCTCAGCGTTTCCAGTGTACAGCTCTCATATTCCCCCCGCCTGCCTGTGTGTGTGTGTGCGCTGATGGTCATGGAGAGCTGCCTCGCCGCTCTGTGTGTGGATTCCTCTCTGCTCCCTGTGGATGGGGGGAGGGGACTGGACGAGGGGAGTCTGTAATTGCCAAATCTTGTGTGAATGAGGGTCACCCTGTTCGACGCCGGTTTAAAATTGCACGCATCACACCGAGGCAGACTGTTTATTGTGGCAATTTTCTGGCAGCTCTGATCGTTTTGAACATCTGTAACGAGAGGCCAACACGAGGGGGGTGTTTTTCCCCGAGCCCGCCTGGTGGAAGCATATTTACAGCTGGCCTTCACCCACCTCTGGTTATTTATGAGCCGGTGCTGAGTCAAGGCTTATATCAGGGGCCAGTTCTTCACAAATAGCACAGTCCTCCATCAGTCTGGCTACAATAACACTCTAAATGTCCACTTCCAAACAAACACAAGACCTGTGCACACGTACTTTAGGAATATTTCATTTGTACCTCCTGATTCTAATTAAAGATTGAGGAAGGATGTGCTTCAGGAGGCTGGATGTTTCAAAGGCGAGGGCAGATTTTCCCTGCTCTAGCCCTAATTGAATTTCTCCGGGATAATGAGAATATGGAATGGGTCGATTACCATGGAGAGCTATGCAAATAAGGCCCACAATGCTTTGCAGCGGCCCACATGTGGGCATTCATTAGTCCTCTGAATCCCTGTTCCACTTTCGACCTTGAATAGAAGTGAATACTAACAAACGTGTAATATCTTAAGCAATAATAAATATAGATTTTAAGGTGCCTGTGATGCAAAATAACCATGTTTTCTTTTCACAGAGAGAGGCAGGAGCAGATGATGGGATACCGAAAAAGAGGACCGAAACCCAAACATCTTTTGCTTCAGGTATTTATCGATGGTTTATCACCACATTGTGGAAACATCCTGAATCACTGAAACACGTCTTGAGTTTCACCTTCCAGTCATTTCTGTCACACCTGCTGCTGCCATTGTGGCCATGTCTATTAGCAGATTCCTTAAAGAGACAAAAAAAAAAAAAAGCCACAGCTGGTTTTACCTCCGCAGTCAACCTGAAAGCGTGAGGTTCAAAAGTGCAACGCCTGAATGCACTCGGTTCATCTGTCGGATCATTATTTTCTGCAGGGGAAACGGGCTCAGGTGCAAAACATGGCTTGTTTCTTCTCAGTGCATTTTCATTGCAGCTTTGAAAGTGTAGTTTTTACATCTTTGGAGTTCGTTCCGATCGTCGTGCTGTACGCGGCAGAGTCGCACGTGGCCGCAAATCAGGACTAAAGCGTGACATGTCTTGTGGCACCTCGGTGACCCGAGGTCGCAGCGTCTTGAGCGTTCCGCTGCAGCGCCTCTCTGACGGCTGCAGGGTCAGTCTGTACACAAGGAGTGGGGAGGAGGAAGGAGGTGTGGTGGGAGGGAGGCTTTAAACCTGATAGATTTAGTTAAGAGTCGAGCATTCTGGAGACTAATGGGGCTGCAGATGTCTGAGACCATCACTTCTGTTTATACCATCGCAGCATCTTTTAGCTTGAATGTCATAACTTTAAATCTACACTTTCAACGTCCCTTTGGCCCCAAATTCAAAGTCAAAATGCAGAGGGGGGTAAAATAGTCTGCTACAAAATGGGAAACCCCTTCAAGAAGTAGAAACAGCATCAGTTGATGCAGATTTCCTTTAACATAAACAGATGAAATGTCTGTTTGCTGAAGGTCCGGTAGCTTTGTCTCTTTTCCGCTTACAGAACAAAAAATCAACAATGATACCAAAAGTAATACACCTTAAGACAATAAAGTATAAAATACTTTTCCCCCCCAAAAAATAAAACTTTATCCTTAGCTTTGGTCACAGTGTTTGATAGTTTTCCAGATGTGTTTGACAAATGTATGTCAATAATAATAAAACGCCATGTTTTTCTTTTCTTTAAGGTGCCCTCATTTGCCCGAAGGTCAAGCATTCCAGCAGGTTTTGAGGAAACATCTCAGGACGCAGAGGCTACTCTTAAACCTGATCCCATCCAGGTCCAGCGGCCCCAGCCTCAGCAGTACCAGCTGAACAGCAGGAAGCACCATCAGTACCAGCCCAGCAGCCAGGAAGTGCCAGCTGACCAGCTAGCCAACAGCAGAAAGAAGTTCATCTATCAGCTGAACAGCAAGAAGCACCACCACTATGAGCCTGACCCACATATGTACGACACACAGGCTTCTAGGCTCAAGGAGGTGGTCAAAGTTCAGGAACCAGCCAGTAAACCCACTAATCCTGGGTGGAACCTGCCTCTGGCCCTGCAGCAGAAATGGATTCGTGACAAAGACACTGGCTGCTTGAGCAAAGTCAAAGAGCTGGCTGTGGAAGTGAGGAAGCCAGAGGCGCAGAGCGAGCATGGCCTTAAACCCAACACTAAAGACGCTATGCTACAAAGTGCCATCAGCAGCAAAATGAAGATAATCAAGAATAAGAACAAGAATGGACGTATCGTTATCGTCATGAGCAAATACATGGACAGCAGCAAAGTCCACGGTGCAAAGGACAAACACAGAGAGACGTCAAAAGAAGAGAAGCCGCAAACCGTTAAACCGTTCGAGGACAATTCAACAGTCAGGACCAAAACGCTCGAACACCCGGAGAACGGTATTCCTAAAGAGATCTGCGATGGCAGGCCGCTCTCTGTGGCTGAGCATCCCATGAAGTGCTCCTCGAAGGACAGACACTTTTCCAAGCCGTCGCCGAGCACGGCCGAGGAGTACAACACCGAAGTGGCTCGGGGTCAAGCGGATTTACCGGAGGATTTGCCTCTGCAGCTGACCGCCACCTCTCCCCCGACATCTTGGACCGCTGACACCAACATCCCGACACCTACAGCCGTCGACCAGATTAGGATCCCCTCTTTCCCCGGGGACCGGAAGCGGAAGCTCTCGGATCCGGTCGAGGACAGGAACTTTGGCAAAGTCTTCTTGACGTCAAGGAGCTTGAGCGTGCCGTGCAGCGCGGTGGCACCGCCTCAGGACAAACCCATGGACCTACACTGCAGCGGCCCACGCCTCTGCAGCACCGTTACGCATGAGGCGGAGGGGAGCCAAGAGGAGCCGATGGACCTCAGCTGTCCCAGAAACAGGAAGCAGGCTGAAACAGAAGCACCGCCGAAGCCTGAGCCTGCGGTCGAAGACACGCCGCCAGAGAACGAGGACGCTCTGAAATCCACGGGAAAAGCTAAAGAGCCACCGGCCAAAAAAATCTCCCCTTTTATGGGAAACATCATCATCACCGACATCACGACGAACAGTCTAACCGTCACCTTCAAGGAGTACGTTCCTTTCTAAGACACCAGCAGCCGGACGAGCTTGTTTATATATGTGCATATGTAAAAGAGAAAGAAAGCAAACACAAAAAAAAAACGTCAAATAAAATTGTATATGTTGAAATTTATAATTTATAACTGACATTTCAAATGTTTCCTACATTGTTTTATACTCTGTGACGTCGTCGCCAAGACGCTGGCCTCGACTGTTTGAGATTAGGTGGAGATGCATCCACATTAAAAAAAAGAAACAAAATCCATTTATTTCTCATATGGAGCTTAAAACAATAACGTTGTTGTTTTTTTTATATACATTTACCAAACTTATAACCTGAAGGTTTATAGATGTTTTGTATCAATATGCTCTTATTTTGGTCCTGATGGTAGAGAAACTTGGCCGAGACGGAGTTTAAAGCGTTTGAGTTGAATGTTTGCTTGTGTGGCGGAGCCGCTCGTGTCGTATTCACAGATTATTCCTTTATTTTTCACTATCATTAGAACTAGGGATGCACGATATTGGATTTTTGGACGATATCTGATATGCCGATATGTTAAAACTTATTTGGCCGATAACCGATACCATTATTTTTCCCTAAACCTACTTACAGAGACTGCATGTTATTCTGCTTGGTCTTTGTCAGTTAGGCCTGCTACCAGTGCAGATGCCAAAAAGGGGGCTGAAAATGATGTAACACTTCAACTTGGATTATGCTTAATGTCAAATTTATTCTTAACGTTTACTCTCTAACACAACGACAACACCCGAACAGTGCAAATTTGTGAATTTTCACAAATCGAAACTCAACAGCACGCGTGACGTCATCACGTTGTGCTGGCTCTGCTGTCATACAAAAACAGCGCCTTTTATATCTTTGAGTCATTTTGATGGAATGGCCGATATTTAACTTTATCGCTAATATCAGACGATACCGATACCATGCCGATAATATCGTGCATCCCTAATTAGAACAGTCTGGCATCCTGACGGCGGATAGTTTTTGGTTTAAAGACATTTATCTTAGCGATGACTTGCAAATTTAACAAGCAGCTGAACAGTCTCTCTCTGCTTCTTCATCGTCAGCTGCATTTTTTTTTCCCATTACGGAGTAAAATAAGAGTCACGATCTCACCGTTCAGTCCCTTTAAGAAGAAAAGTCATTTATCACATGTCTGTTCCGGTTCAGATGCTCTGCTGGACTGAAGTTATTGTTTACCTCGCTCAGTGCAGGGTCTCATCTCATTTAGCTGCTGGAGCTGACAAGATAATCTATTATTAACCGATACCAGGGTCGTTAAAAAGGTGTGTTATAGAGATTAAATGTGACTTTAAATCCTGTTACAGGCAAACCAATGAGTCTAAGCTGTTTTAATCATGCTGCTGAAACTTCAAAGCTGTTGGCTCTAAGCTGCTGAGTTCCCTTCCTGCACACTGAATGCAAACCCAGTCAGAATGCTATAAAAGAAGAGTTTGGATGTTTTGTTGAAAAGCAGAAGCTGCTTCCTGCGTTTCGTTCTGTCGGTTGCTTCCTTTTTGTTTCGCTTCTTTCGTGCCAGCGTGGAAATGATTGTTCGAGAGTGTATCAGCCAGCTTGATGTTTGCTCAGCTTCTTGGACGTTTCACAATAAAGATTTGACCTCTGACATGTTGGTGCGCCGCTGTTTGAATGAGGGGAGCTGTTCGTTCTGCGGGGAGAGGGGGGTTAACGTTTCATAATCGAACAAGATAATCCGTCTTTGCTCAGAAGGGAACATGAAACACTTGTTTTTTTTTTTTTTTTACGAGGCTCACATGAGAAAATGGATCGTGTTGCATAATTCCAAACAATCCTGCACAAAGAGCTCTGTGTGTTGCGTAACAGCCACCGGTCACTCGTGTTATTAAAAACCTTTATGTTTTTTCCACTTTGCCGTGACCCCGAGCAGGAATGTAAACGCAGGAGAGGCAGTTATGTAATTCTTTGACTCCGTCGTGGAGGAAGCCTCTCTGGGAGGTAAATAATCGCCCACTGTGGACTGTGAGCTTGTTTTCCAGCTCAGTGCCGCAGAGGAAGGTGTCAGGGTGACATTTAATTACATCGTAGCTGCTAGATGTTCACGTCGTTTTCCAGAACATTGGCCAAGCTGCTCTAAAAGAGGCTGAGTGTGTCACAGTGACACAGCAGTTCTCCCAAACTCCTTTTTGTTAAAACAGCAGAGCTACAGCAAGAAACACAGGAAAGGTGCAGATTTATAGGAAGAACGTTAAATGACCTTTATTTCACTCGGCCCAGCGTTGCAGGGCCCCTCCCTGCCTTTGATAATCAAAGGTCACTGAAGACAGAAATAGATTTTTTCTTGTTTTTGTTTTTTTGGAGAGCTGAGGCTGCCGGGCGGAGCGGTGAACGCTTTGTGCGGACAGAAAGGCCCAGGAATGTGTGCGAGGTGTGTTTCTGACTGATTTATATCAAAGCATGTTGACTCAGAAAAGACAGCTTTGGAAACAGATAAGTGTCATTTTTTAAGTTAATTAAGTTCTGAATCTTTTAAACTGTATGATGATTCTGACATTAGTGGTTATGAACAGGTTTATTTGGAGTGTCAAACAAACTGAAACACGTTCGGCCTTCACTTTTCTCCTATTTTTATCCATAATAAACTTGTATCTTATTCATTAATGCTCATTACTCCCAGTTTTATAAGTCAAGCGACTTAAAAGTGCACGTTTCTCTCCGACTTCTGGGTTCAGTTCACTTAAAGGTTTTGTGGGGGGGGGGGGGGCTGTTAGGGGACGCCTGCAGGTTTTGGGGCTTTTCTGGTTAACCAGGAACTTTGTTTTTAATGCTCGCTTAGAATGAGCACCCTGTTCTTGTGTTTGTTGTTCACATAGTGAAATATTTGAGGAGTGCCCCCAGGGGTCTTGGGCCCCCAGGGGTCTTGGGCCCCCAGGCATTTGCAGATTAGAAGCTACTCAAGATTCAAACTTTCAGTTCAAACTTGACTTATGTCACTGTTTTCCTCCTGCGAGTTCAAGTCAATAATTTCATCAATGTCATTCACATCACATGAGGTGGAACAAAATGATGTACTGGTTCCCAGTTATAGCAAAAATATAGAATGCAAAAATAAACAGTATAAGTATTCTGTTCTTCATGACTTTAAAATAAAAAAAAATCCAGAAAGCTCAGATTCATTTCATGCAGTGTATTAATTTATTAACTCCTTCCAGCTACATAATAATAAAACGAGATGAATCCAGCTCCTGGACCACGTGGACCCAGAGCTTCAGCGCGCACGTGGAGGTAAACGTCTCCAGCAGCTTTATGAGTCAGGAGGAAAGTGAAACATCTCTGAGCAGCAGGGGAACATATTTATAGACCAAGTGTGATGTTTCACATACCCCCCCCCCCCCCCCCTCCCAGCAGCCTGCACAGAGCAAGCTGCAGGCCCAGCAGAACAAAACCTCCTGGAGGAACTTTCCTCTTTTATGTCTGTGCGTGTTGGCGTCCATCAGGCCGCGGATGATCCCACCTGCAGCTGAGAGCGACACACTCTATTTTATTTTATTTTATTGTAATTTATTCTTCTTGTTTTGCAGCAGAACGTGTCGCGTGCTGTAAAGTTGCGCAGCAGTTGCCCAGAGCCAACAATGTCCTCACAGCAGAGCTGCTGTTTGGCTCCTCCATCGACGCGCAGAGCAGTGTGTGTGTGTGTGCGCGCGCGCGCGTGTGTGTCCGCTGCACGAGCCGTGCGCTGCCACCGACAGGAAATGTCGGTCTGGCTGCGCGCGGATCAAAATGGTGGTTCATGTCCCGGCGCTGCGTCTTTTGTCCGCGCGCCTCTTTGTCTGCTCTGCTGCGGGGGACACGCGGGGACAGAGCCGAGGAGGACATGTCCCCATCACAGGCAGGATGGAGGGATTAAGAGAAAACAGAGGCAGGGAGAGAAAGAAAGAGAGAGGAGTGCATGCGCACCCAGCAGGCTACGCCCCGGTTTGAATGATATCAGCAGTAATTTTATATTCTAAAGCAGATCCTGCTGAGCAGAGCGCGCGCACAGAGGACGTTTAAGGTGGTTCTGATCCAATCATTACACATTTATACCATTCCTTTAAAATCCACTCTGAGATCAGGGTGAAAACTCAACACAACCTGTCATGAGGTCTAAATAAAATCTAAACAGACTGAGGTGCATCACCTGAGCAGAACCATCTGCAGGTTCTGGGTTCTGGCGGGTCATCTGCAGAACCTCCTGCAGGCCTGAACTGGATGAAGCTTCATGCATCTGTGTTGTCTTCTTGAATCTTTCCGTTCAGTTTATTTATGTACTAAAACATGCACGTGCATAAACAAGACAATTAATAAAGTTATTAATGTAATTATGGTTTTGAAGCTTCACTTCGTCGCAGTCTCTCATCCTGAATGGAAAATGGAAAGAAGAGCGCGTGACAGTCGGGAGGAAACTCACATTTATTGTTTGGCTCAGTGCAACAAGATGCAGAACAATCAGAAGTTTTATTGTTTTTATGTTTTTTAATTTTATTAAGTCAGGGATTATTAGTGAGTTGTGCAAAGTTGCGAGAAAAATAATAAAAAATAAAAACAAAAAAATTAAACGGTTTCTTTTTGTACATAAAATATATTTTTCTATTTCATTTAAACAAGAACAACACAAATAGATCTCATAATAAAATATTAATAATTATTATTATTATTATAAAAAATAAAACGTGTTTTTAACCATTCATTTTTAACTGCAAAATGTTAATGATCAAACAGCTGCTTCAAATAATTAGCAGTAAATTTGAGAAGATCGAACTGGTTCAAAAATATATATAAGAACATTTTTAAATAAAACTTTAATTTATAAACAAATATCCACAAGTGCTTTTTTTTTTTTTTTTTTTTTACATTTCATCTAAAAACGAACAATTTTTTAAATTATTATTTTATTTTTTCTGTAAGTTTCACAGAAATCCAGAGAAGATTCAGCAGGTCGGGCTTCCAATTAAGAACAAAACATAATTATTAATAATAATCTTTCTGTCGGCCGGCAGTCTGAATAAACTCTAAAATATATATTTTTCTCTACAACCTAAAATCTAAATGTGGAGCTGCACAAAAACGGTTTGACATGAATTATTATTTCATAAAGTCGCTTTTTCTTGTTGATCATGTAACTTTTATTAATATATAAACCTATAATAATCTAATCCAATCTCACATTTCACTGCTAAATATTACAGATAAAAAGAGGAAAAATCTCTAAAATCCGACGAACTTCAAACACATCATTTCCTCTAAAAACGCACCTCCATATTTATATTCTCCTCTTTAATCTCTTAAATATGACAGCTGCATTTATTATGTTCACGTTACGAAGACAAACAACATTTAAACTAATAACGCTGTGAGGCTCAGAATCCAGTAAAATAAATAAATAAAAGTGTTTGCGGCGCGCGCTTTAATAAATATAAGTGACGCAGCTCAGATTAATGGGACATAAAACCGGATATTTATTTATGAATTTGTTTATTAATAAACAGTCTCTTCGTTTATTTTTGACAAGCATTCCTGCTCCGCTTTGGGGGCCCCGCTCCGGGGGGGCCTCCTCTTGCTCGGCTGCGCCAAGCGGACATTCCTGTACAGCAGCGCGCGAGGGCCCGCCCCCTCCCTCTCCCCCTCCCTCCCCCTCGCAGACCCGGAGCACGTAGCAACAACGTGAGCCAATGCGCTCCTCTGGCGGCGGCGCCTGGCAACAGACAGCGACGTGATGACGTCGGCGCCACTGTGCGTCTTATTATGGGATGTGCGGAATTAAAACAAGTCGGGGAGGAGGAGGAGTGTGGGGCTAAAAAAAAAAAAAATATCCTTGAAAATAATCGAGAAGCAGGAGGCAGAGAGCAGCGCGGAGGAGCATGGAGCTGTCTGCGGTCGGAGAGAGCGTGTTCGCGGCGGAGTCCATCATCAAACGGAGGATCCGACGGGTACGCTTCCTCCTGCGTGTGCGTGTGTGAGTGCGGGCGGTTGCGCTGTAACCTGAACGTGTTGTTTTCGCAGGGACGCTGGGAATATCTGGTGAAATGGAAAGGCTGGTCTCAGAAGTGAGTGTCTTTTGGGGGGGGGGGGGCACAGCGCTCCATCCTGGCCACCGGCTCCAACTGCACCATCACTGCCCGTGCATGCTGTGTTTGTCTGCACTTTCACGCGCTCTGCGTGTCCTGCTCACGTGCCTCGGCTTGTCCCCCCCCCCCCCCCCCGCACGTCTCTGCGCGCTGCCCCTTCGTCTTCTGATGATGATGATGATCAAAGTGCGAGTGTGCGCGCGCGTTTGGTGCTCACCACGTCTCGTTGTGTGTGTTGTGACGCAGGTACAGCACCTGGGAGCCGGAGGAGAACATCCTGGACGCGCGCCTCTTCGCTGCCTTCGAGGAGAGGTGAGGGCGCGCGCACAATCTCTGCAGGAAGAAGTGGCTAAAATGTCAGCTTCAGTAGATTAATGAGAATCTCTTTTCACCCCAAAACCTTTAGAGGAGGAATAAAGTGCTTCTGCTTGAAGTTTGTGTTTAATTTAAGGATTAACATGTTAAATGGAGTTATTTATGGACAGTAAGATAAGTAGAAATTGCATTTACTGCAAACATGCAGCGTGAATGCTTATTGCAGAAAAACTTGCTGTGAAGCAGCTGAAATTAGCTTAAAAAACATGCAGAATTGTAGCTGAAATGGAAGAACAAATTAGCAGAAGGCAGAAAGAACAGTTTGCCCAGTTAGGCTTAAAGAAGCAGACATGAGCACTAAAAGTGGAAATTATGTGAAAAAAGGCAGAAATTTGCAAAACAAACAAACAAATCTGTATAAAAGTAGCAGAAAGACGCTTCAGTAACCAGATGGAAGTGGAGAGAGCACATTTTTGTTGAATTAGGTTGAAAATAATTGAAAGGAGTGCAAAAAAACTGGAATTGGCTGTAAAAGCTAAAATTAGCACAAAACAGCTAAAAAGTAGCTGAAATAACAAACTAACAGCTGAAAGGAGCATAACAAGCTGTATAGCGTAAAGAAGTTAACTAGGTGGAAAGTAGCAAAAATTAGCACAAAAAACTTGAATTTATCTGAAAACAACTAAAATTAGTTAATAAATGATATAAAGGTAGCTGAAAAGGTAGAACTAGCTTAATTTAGCAGAAGAAAGCAGAAAGAACATGTTTGCCCAATTAGGCTTAAAGAAGCAGAGAACAGAAAAAAAAAGTGGAAATTATCTGAAAAAAGTTGAAATTAGCAACAAACAAACAAAACAGCTGAAATGTAGACAAAACAGCAGAAAGCTTAAATTACCAGATGGAAGTGGAGAGAGCACATTTTTGCTGGATTAGGCTGAAAAAAGTAGAAATGAGTGCAAAATGTCTGGAATTAGCTGAAAAAGCTAAAATTAGCATAAAACCAGCTAAATGATAGCTGAAATAGCTGGAACTTGCATAAATAAACTGAAAGGAGCAGAACAAGCTGAAATTAGCAGAAAAAAGTTAGAAGAAGCACAAAAACGTTGTAGTTAGCAGAAAGAATCTGAAAGGAGCACAAAACAGCTGAAAAAAAAACCCAATTACATTTGCACAAGGAAGCTGAAAGTAGCTGAAGCAGAACAAAATGTGAATGGAGCCGTAAAAGTTGTAAACACATCTAAAGATTTGAAGGATGTAAAATGAGCTCAATTCATTTTCTATGAGGAAAAAAGTGGCAGAAAAAGCTAAATACTTCAAAAAGCTAAAGTTGCACCAGTACCAAAAGTGACAGCACCCTTCTCCTAACGAGCTGAATGTTTTGATACATGACTTGTTGTAATAGCACGAAAACTGTGGAACGAGAAAGATGCTGAAAAACGTGTGGAACAGTGGGTCACAGCGTGAACGCTTCATGAACATTCAGTCACGACGAGCTAAAACGATTTAGTTTGTGCTTGTTGGCAGGGAGCGTGAGCGGGAGCTGTTCGGGCCCAAAAAGAGGGGTCCCAAACCCGAGACGTTCCTGCTCAAGGTGAATCCGTCTTACTGCTCTGGTGAAATGAGATCATTCTCCCGTCGAGGCCTTCACTTTAAAGACGCTTCCTTCTTTCGTTCCCTCAGGCTAAAGCCAAAGCCTCAGAAAGGACGTACGAGTTCAGGAGGGAGACCCCCCGGGGGTTCCAGGTGTCCTATCCCATCCCGGAGCCCGTCGCCACGCCGAGGGCCCGCGAAGGATTACGTGCCGTGGTTCCCACGATCTTCCCACCGAGCGCGGTCAACCGGGGTGAAAGTGTCCCCGTGCGCGCACCAGAGCCAGAGAGGAGGCCCAGACCCCCTCCGCCAGAAGCCCTCCCGGACCAGGAGTCCACGCGGCTCCCCAGAAAGCGAGGGCGCAAGCCCAAGTTCCATTACGAACCGCGGGAAGGGTCGGCGGAACGGCCCCTGCTCCATCACGGGGAGACGTCGGAACAGAGCCTCCTCCAGCTGACCAGGAGGTTCCAGGAGGAGACCACAATCACACCTAAACCCGGCGGGGAGCTGAGGCACGCGGGGGGGCTGCCCTGCTCCTTCAACAGTGTGCGTAAAAGTGAGGGGCGCAGGACTTATGGGTTGGTGTCAATCCACTCCCCCGGCCGGCTGAAGCACCCCGAGGAGCAACCTGAGGCCCCCCAGACCGAGTCCTGGACCCCCCCTTTTAGCAGCTTGGACTCTGTGACGGTGACCGACGTCACGATGAACCTCCAGACGGTCACCATCCGGGAGAGCAGCACGGACCAGGGCTTCTTCAGAGGGAAGAGATGAGCTGACTGCCAACAAACTGACAGAGTCTATTTTCCTTTAAAACATGTAAATACAAATATTTAATATCAATAAACCTAATAAATCCTCACTGTGCTCAAATTTATGACTTTTAATAATCAACTTTTCACATAAGCAACGGAACGGTTTGTATAATAAATTATTCTTTTATTGTGAAGTCAAAAAATATCTATTTTTTTATTAAAGTTGAAGGAAGCTTTTAGTTTCATTTGGAGAATTTTAAAACATTTATTCAAGTCAAACAAACTTTAAATGTTTGAGTGTTTTTTTGTTGTTTTCCATTCAGTCTGCTGGAAACTTTAGAGAGCTTCTATTTTGAATCAATTTGACAATAACTCAAGAGCTCAACACTATAAAAGTTTATGTCTTTGGATGTAAAATTATAAAGTTCTTGTGCTTAAAAAAGGCCTGATTTGAAGCTAAAATAATCCTCAATTTTATTATAGATTATTTATGCTGTAGCTGTTGGTTCTTATTAAACATTCAGGGTCTGATGACGTCATTCATCCCAGTTTATTTAGTTGAAAACATTTTTTTGCAACGTGAGGGGAATAAAATAGATTTGCTTAAAGCCACACAGTGAAAGAGTTAAACAACCTGTGTTTAATGACACCGTGGTTCAACGTCTTCACACAGATCGAGGGAAAGGGGAGGGGGGGGGGGGGGGGGGGTGGATGTCCATTAAAGCCTTGCATCACTTTGGTCCGTGAATGCAGCAGCGATGAGAGGCCGCTTCATTCAGGCACAAAGCCGCCCTTCATTTGTGACACATGACCCAAGATCCTTCTGCAGAACCTTCTCAGCTCTCAGATGCTCCATTAAACACTAAAATACCCTCAATTTTTTAAAAAGTTTTTTTTTTTTT
>NC_056512.1:30120880-30124144 GCF_014905685.2 Nematolebias whitei | reverse complement strand
GGGGGGGGGGGCGTCTTTTAGTTTTTGTCCTTTGGAAGCCGAGGGTCACGGTCCAATGAGTTTACCTCCACAAGATGTCGCCACCACCTTGAGCTCCTGCCAAGTGGGAGCCCTGCAGGTGGGTGGGGGGGGTGGACTTCTCGGGCTTTTTAACGCGGGATTAGTCCTTGATGAAAGCTGGGAGTTCATTCCAACACGGCTCAGAAAATTACAGGTCTTTCTTTCAGTTCCTCCTCCTCCTGCACAGCAGACAGACAGGAGGAGGAATGATGCAGAAGCGAGGAGAAACTGCGCTGCAACAATTCGCCGCTAGATGGCGCCAAACCACCGTGATTTGTCTTCTGTCTCTGAACCGCCGGACAGCGCAGCTAAACTGTTTATGGATGAGTCACCTGACCTTAAATAATAATAAATAAATGGCTACAGCTCAGTCCATTTTACAGATATTCAGAGTAAATACTTGGCGCGGGAGTAGTCGATGCTGAACCCAAACACATCATCTGAGCACTAACAGATCTGCTGTGGAGTCGGCCTTGTCTGTCTGTTAGCAAAATATCTCATGCGCTACAGAACAGATGTTAATGAAACTTTCAGGAAATAATATCCGGATGAGCTTCTACAACTCAATGAGGTTTGGAGTCGTTCAAATTCAAGATGGCCGCCACAGCTGACTCAAATTATAAAACACATAAATGGCTGCAGCTCGGTCAGTTTTACAGAAACTTGAGCAGAATTTGGTGCAGCTGCAGCTGAGAGTCTGTCACAGCATGGCGATTATTTACTGCTACTCACTGAAAAAGACCTTTGCTTTAAAGCAGCATCAACTGTTGGAGGTAACCCTGTTTGTCTGTTAGTAAAATATCTCATTATCAAGTGTGCGGATTTTAATGAAACTCACAGATAGTAATCAGCGGATGAACATCTACAGCTGATTCATTTTTGGAGCCCATCCGATTCAAGATGGCCGCCACAGCTAATCGATATTATGCAACACAGAAATAAAAGGCGCGCGTGCGTGTGCGTGCGTGTGTGTAAAACTCGACGTTCAGAGCCGCTGTCCTCCAGACTTGTCCCTGCAGCTGAGATGGTTCCACGCGTCCTCGTGTCAGTCTGGGTTCTGGTTCTGTGTGCAGCTGATCTGTGCAACTGGACCGGGAGGTGAGCAGCTTCAGTGATTTGAAGAAAAGTTATTTATTCATATTATTTGTAAGATTTGCTTTTGTTATCAGGACAGAAGAATTCATGTTTATGAATCAGTAAAACGTTTTAAAAATAGTTTTTTTTTTGTTTTTTTTTAAACCTGAACAACAAGATTTAAAACAAGAATTATTTTGATTTTATTATTTAAGCATAAAAATCAATATAAAATAAAATCAATATAAAATAAAATCAATATAAAATAAAATCAATATATAATATCTAATGAGACCATTTTTTTTTTTTTTTTTTTAATAACATAAGAAAAGTTTGTGTGGTGAACCCAACTGATGTTTTCCTTCGGAACCAGCGGTTCTGCAGCTGGCCCGGACTCCAGGCTGGTCCTGCAGGTCCGGCTCCGCTGCACGGAGGGGTCAGTCACGTGGCTCCACCCGGGTCCGGCTCTCCGGGTGGTCCTGGAGCCCAATCTGTCCTCCGCCCGGAGCGGTTCCGTCTGCGTGCAGCCGCGCCCGACCCTCCGCGGAGCCCGGCTGTTCGTGGAGCGGAGCGGGCGGCTGCAGCTGCTGGGGGAGGAGGAGGAGGAGGAGGAGGAGGAGGAGGGCGGGAGGCTCGGCTGGCACCGAGCGTTCTGCTTCCGGACGGATGGGCCGCACAGACCCGTGATCTACATCCAGGGCTGGCGGGGTCCGGGCAGCTGGAGCAGGAGCTGGGTGGGCTTCAGATATGAGCTGCTGGACAACAGCAGGGGGTCCGCGGCCCCCCAGGAGGGTGAGTCTGAGCTGTTTAAACACGGGATTTATGAATAATACAGCAGTGCTGAAGACTGATATCAATGTTTGAAGCAGCAAAAAGGTTCCAAATGACCTAAAATATATAATTCTGACTCTTATTCAAACATTTATTGATCAGAACATGAGGAAACTGTTTGACCTGAAATGTTTTTAATATCGAAATATTTTTGGACATTTAATGTAGAGAGATCCTCAGTTTTTGCCGCAATAATTTTTGATTGAATCTTTTTAATTTCTGACTTTATTCAGAAAATGAGCTCGGCTCTGTTTGATGGTTCGTCTCCGCCTCATTCCAGAGGTTTTCCTTCATCCATCCCTCTGAAGACCTGCATCCATCCTTTTCATCACTTCATCACTTTTCTTTCTTACAACTCTTTTGTTGGGGTTATTAGTTCTTTTTTTTTTTTTTTTCCATCCAAATCCTTTCATGGTCTGTGATTTGTTTCTCTTGTGACCACAGCTGGAGTTTTATACATTTCCTCCTTTTAATAAGATTTGGTGATCACCTCATTAAGGAGGTGCTTGTGGCTCAGTTTAGAGAATTCATTGTTATTGAGTCATCAACATTTTTTTTTTCAAATGATAAAGAAATGTGACTCTTTGGGTTTGAGGTTGAGAGCGATCATTTTAGCTCATTCGGCTGATCGTTACACAGTGATGCTGCAGATGTTCAGAATCATTTTAGGAGCTGTCTGAGCGAGTTCAACATTCAGGGCACAGATGTGGGATGACGGGAAACAGTTCTGATTAAATTACAGAGCTCTGTCCTCTGACTGGAGCCTTCAGCTGCTGCTGGTCAGCTTTGCCATCAGGGGACAAAGCAGAGGGGACGCTGCACACCACTGGGGGGGCTGGAGGGCACCAGGGCCAAGAGGCTCGCTTTCAAAGCTCAGAAACTTCTCAGATTCCACAGATGCCTTAACATTGTCCTCTGTTTACTGGAATTTATCCATGGGTGTGACATCACCCTGTGTCCAGTGGCCTGCATTGGCCTGGGGGTGGGGGTGGGGGGGTCATTCAGTTAGGTGGACACAAAAGATGCCTGTAGGAGTTGTGGTGCTGTCCCTGGTGCCGTGTGTCTGTGTTCCCCCCATCCTCTGTTTCTTTTTATAGGGTTTGCGTTTCTTTAGTATCTAGCCCCATCTTGTGTCATGTTCATGTCCTGCATCATCTATCTCTTTCTCTGGCATCTGTGATTACTCACAGGTGTCATCACTAATTGGTGTTTCCTGTATATAAGTCTGTGTCTCTGTGTTAGTCCTTGTCCTGGCATTGTCTACTGTTCACTGGTGATGGCCTGTCTGTATCCTGAGTA
>NC_056512.1:30060925-30120780 GCF_014905685.2 Nematolebias whitei | reverse complement strand
CATTGTTTTTTTTCTTTTTTGTCTTTTTCTTTTTTTTTTTTTTCTTTCCCCTCTGTTTTCTTTTTTTCCCTTGGGGGGGCTGTTGTTTTTTCCCGGCCCCCCCCCCCCCCCCCCCCCCCGAGCATTATATGTATGTTTTGCGGCCCTGTCAGCTTATTGTTTTTGTTAATAAATCTTATTTTATATATACATCCTGAGTCCTTGCCTGCCTGCACCAATGGGTTCACTAGCACCAGCCTTTTTGAGACAATGCCAAACTCGGGGTCAAGATTAGTTTTAGAAGTGGAGGGGATGCTGCAGCATTCCTTTAACCAAACCGTGGTGCCTTTAGTGAGAGGAGGAGGAGGTGGAGATCAGTTGATCCCGTCTGTGCTTTGATCTTGCCTGATAGGACGAAAGTTAGAACCTGAGAGTAAAATAAGAACAACACTGGTTCTGTTGGGACTGATGTGCTTTTGTTCTGCCCCGCAGCTTCATGCCGCCCCTGCAGCGACTCAGAGCTGCTCATGGCCGTCTGCAGCAGTGACTTTGGTGGGTACAGATCTTAATCGACCCGAGGGCCTTTTCTTTTTAATCCACCTGATTCAGGGTTTATTCTGCCAACGTCTTGAGTGTTAATGAACCCATAATGAGCTAAATGTTCTGCAGGCTCAAATGTTTTGGCTATAAAATCAGTTCTGGCAATGGAAGAGACGTTACAGCTCTGTTTCGTTTCTTTCAGTGGTCCGAGGCCACATTAGGAACATCTCCCATGATCCTGTGCGTCACACGTCAGTGGTGGAGGTGGCAGCAGCCAGGGTGTACCGACAGCGCAGTGGAGCCTTTGAGCTACATCCTTCTGCGTCCCCTCCATCCTGGCGTGGACACATCCACATCCCCCTGCGGTGCGGCGTGAAGCCTGGAGACGGAGCGTTTCTCTTTACAGGGTCCGAGCACTTCGGGGAGGCTTGGTTAGGGTGCGCTCCTCGATACAAAGACTTCCTGTCTGCTTATCACGAGGCCCGGAGAGAACGAAGAAACTTCTGTGACTTCCCTTTAGACAGATGATGTGTTTCATCCACGACTCTCTGATGGCACCGTGGGGGCCTCGTAATACAGCCATGGGCCAAGAAAGTGACATCTAGCAGCAGCATCAGGGGCGAAGCTGATGAAATGTTGCAAAACAGATTTACTGGTGCAGAACCAGGGAACTCCTGCTCTGAGGAGGAGCTGAGGAGGAGCTGAGGAGGAGCTGAGGAGGAGCTGAGTCGCTGCTTCCTTTCTGCAACTCTGCTTCTGGAGTGGAAGAGATTCATCATCATCTTGTCTTCAGACCTGTTCTTCTCTGCGATGATCAAACTCAGTTTGTGTTTCCGTTACGACCCCACTGCTCAAACGTCAGAACTTTAAACATCAAATGGTCGAATTTAATGGAGCTGACAAAAGTTTTCTGTGGACTCACGATTGGCTTTGATTAGAAACAACAAACGTCTTCACGTTTCTCTCAGGCTTATCATCGGCTCGATTTGACTAAAGATTTTTCTATTTTTACTCAACACGTCTTTGATTTTAATGTATCCTGTGAATAAATTTGACAAACTTTTAAACCTTGTGTGTAATTCTTCTTAAAAACAAACAAACAAACAAACAAACAAAAAAACGACTATTCAAACATTTTAATTTGTGCTTCAGCTTCCTAACACTCCTCCATTAGACTACACCTCCTCTCTCCATCATGAAGTGCTTCATCTTTGGGGTTTCAAGAGAAAATGGTTTAGTGCAGAAACTTTTTCTTTTAACAACTTTCTTCAACGCAACAATAAAGAATGTTACAAATGGAGGGGTGGGCTTTCTGAAAACAATTAGAATGTTAAAAAAAAAAAATCAAGTTTGAGGTGTTTCTCTGTAATTTTGTGTTTCTTCTCGATTGAAGGAGGCAAACAGAAAGATGCCAGGCCCTCTAAGCCTGGGGGGCCCCCTTCCCCCTTCAGCCCCCCGCCAGCCAAGAGAGCAAATAATTGACTTTTGAAGAAACGTCTCTCTGAGCTGTTTCACACTTACCTCGTGGATGAGCACGCCTCACAAATTGGTGTGTTGAACTTTTTACGAGCTTTAAATAGCTGCCAGTGAAAGTGCAAACGGCCGAGGTGTGAATGGCGACCGCACAATGGCCCCCCCCGGCAGCGACGAGGCCTCCGCAGACACAATGACCATTGTTGGAGCTGCTGCCACTGTCAGGAAGCATGAGTCCAAGAAGTCACAGGGTTGAGACATGTCTTTGTACTTTTATTTTCAGCTTTTTATTTGCTTGTGAATTCTCGAGTTAGTCATGGAGTTCCTCAGAGTTCAGTGCTTGGACCAATATGCTTTACCTTATATATGCTTCCATTAGGTAATGTTATTAAACAGCTTGGAATCAATTTTCATTGTTATGCTGATGATAGTTGTCCATGAAACACAATGAATCCAGTTACTTAGACTACAAGCATGTCATAAAAACCTGAATGACCCTAAATTTTCTGCTTTTAAACTCAAAACAAGACTGAAGTTTTGGTTTTTGGACCTGAGCATCTTAGGAATAATTTGAACAATTGTTCACCCTCCTTGGATGGCATTAATCTGGCCTCCAGCTCTAATGTAAAAAATCTTGGTGTTGTACTTCTGTTGTGACTGAAAAAAAAAAACTGAATTTAATTGAAACGGAGGTATTTTCAAATGCTATATCTAATCGTTTTATTTGTGTACTCTACAGAGATACAGCGTAACAATTTCAGTTTTATATTCATGAAAATAACAAAGTTGCTTTGCATTTCCTAGTGGGGTGTCTATGTTTCTGAAGCATAATTCTATAAATGTTTCGTTCTGATGAAGGATGACTCAGAAGTCCTGCAGACGCGCAGTATGACGTTGCCTCCTGCGGTATTGTCCCAGGAGGCCACCATGTCAAATTTCTAAGCAAAATATCGTCTCACTGTGGGCTTTTCACTCACACAATTCTCATCTCTGGGAAATCCAGCTGGCTCTCATGGGGATACAGCCTCAGAGGGCTCGGAGCCCGGAGCTGCTGCATGCTGCAGCCGCAGGAGTCCACTCGGACTGGGGGGTAATTGGTTTATCCCACCGCCTGGTCTGCTTTCCCATGTGGGCCACTGCTGCGGGGAGGCCCAGGGGTACAATATGGAAACAGCATGACACCCTCCAGGGCTAAGCCGGCATTCAGGGACGGAGCAGAGACGGCGCTCGTCTTTCAAAAGGGCTACTCCTTTTAAAAATGGACTGCATTTGTGGGTGAAAGTGAGAAGTAATTCAATTTTGACTGAAGCTATAAAAACACAACACATCTTCAATTGAAAGGGGAGTGAGTTGGAGAGACTTTCCAGATGTCCATTCATCATTGGTGCACATATGTTTTACTTCTTCTTTGTTACAGAGTCATGACATTCCAGGAGCACAGTCGTCTGAAGCAGTTTTATTCAAAGACAACTCGGGAAACGTTTAGGAGTTGTGTAAAATGTAAATGAAAAAACAAAATGCAATGGTTCGCAAATTGTATAAATCCTTTTTTTTTTAAATTCACACTGGCACATAATAAACATCAAAGTACTTCATTTTAAAGTAAAATAAGGTAGTTTTGTATTTGATGGCAGTAACAAGAACTATGACAGGGGCTGTTATCACTGTGAAACATCTCCTGTGAACGTTGAGCTTCTGGATGAGAGCGTTATTCCCTTCTTGGTGGATG
This sequence comes from Nematolebias whitei, assembly GCF_014905685.2. NCBI lineage: Eukaryota > Metazoa > Chordata > Actinopteri > Cyprinodontiformes > Rivulidae > Nematolebias > Nematolebias whitei. Next base: position 30,117,059 of record NC_056512.1, on the reverse strand, counting down.
TAGCTGCTCAAGCTGGGTCTTTGCTGGTTTTGTTTATTTTTGGTTGCTTCTCGATGTTTAAAATGTTTTCTCTTGGTGAGAGGTCTGGACTCCAGGCAGGTCAGTTCAGCACTTCTACTATGAAGCTGGTGTGATGGAGGCAGCATTGTCTTGCTGAAATATGTACGTCCTTCCCTCTGGCTGGACACTGTTGTTGATCTAAAATCTTTATATACTGTTATGCATTCATAATGCCTTTCCAGATAAGATAGAGGCACTAATGCACCCCTATACAATCAGAGAGGCAAGTTCTTTTTTTAACTGTGCAGTGACAACTGGCTCGATGATCCCTTCACTATTTAGTATGGAGGATGTATCATCCATAGTTTCCAGTTTTACTCTTTGCCTCTGTATATTTTAAATGAGCTTTGGTCCAGAGATGATCATTTCAGGTGTTCGTCTTTGTCTTTGTCTTTGTCTTTTTGCATGAGACAGCTTTGACCAGCATTTGTGAGCGATTCAGAAAACTGACTGGTAGAAATGTTCCTGAGCCCATCAGCGAGGTCCATAACGGAAACAAACCTGCTCAAATACAGGATGCTGAAAATGTTTTGCTCATTTTATAATGACATATTTAAAAAATAATAATAAATTGAAAAATATCAAATTGGAACAAAAAAGTCACAATCTCCCCAAGAAAATGGAGGAACTGTATTAAACTGAAAACATCTGAGAGAAAGAACAAAAGTTATGAGCAGCACTGGCTCTAAATATTAGTTTTAAAGTAAAGGCTTCAATAATTTAAGTTTTATCTCCATCGTAAACAAGATGTATTTTTAGTACTTATGTCTGATTGCATTTTGTACTGTGCAAAAGTGTTAAACCATCACTGGTTTCTTTATATTTTGCTTCAAAGGAGCGAGACTTTCTTGTATTTCACTTAAGTTTGAAATGTTTGTAACAAATGAAATGATTTTCAGTGTGGACATGAGAGGAGCCACGAGATGGCAGCAGATCTTCAGATGATCAGAGTGGAGAAGTCTGCCAGCGACACTTCCGGTCAGCTTTCTAAATGTTTGCCATTTCTACTATTCAAGATCAAGTTCTTGTTTTCTGAAGTGTTTCAAAAACTTTGGGAGGATTATTGTACACACAGACTCCAAATGTTAAAGGGGCCAAACAGCCTCTGTTGGAGTTATATTATTTATTTAATAAAATCACCACAAAGACCCAAAAATAAAAACTATTCGATGCAAATTCCTGCACAATATGGCTCTAAAAAGCTGCAAACAAACTTAAAAGCACTCATTTTGTAGAATTTTTTTTTTTTTAGTGAAATCAGGAACAGAAAAGCTACAGACTAAAAGAAACACTGAAAACGAGTTTGAAGTAATTTAAAATAACAGAAAACAATAAAACATAATCAACACACCAGAAAACCTCTGACTACAAAATAACTGGAAATAAGAGAGAACACTACATCCAGGAAGTTGAAGGGATAGTGCACATTTTTGGAAGCTGTTTTTCACTGAAAGGTTATAAACAGTTAATATCTTACCTGTTGCAGATAGCCTTTTTTAATCACCTCAGTTTGGAAAAATAAATTTGAATTCTGAACACACTGACTTAGAGCAGGATTGCTGTAAAAGAGAACTCAGCTTTACTTGGAAACCCAAAACAGAACCAGTTTTAAGTCCTACACCTGCCACAAAAACAGACGGGGCTTTCCCTGTAGCTTAAATAAATAAAAACACACCTCAGACAAACATTTTAGGTGCTGGCTCTTATTAATTCATGTTCTCCCCTTCTTGCTGTATATTGAAATAATCCCTCTTCTCATATGTTTAGCTGCAATTAGTTGATTTGTGCTCAAAAGAATGGTCATGTGACCATGATTGCATCATGACATCAGTGCACTCTGATTCCAAAAATACAGCACAGCAACTCTTGCAGATCAGAATCTCATAGCTTTAATTTTAAACAACAAAAAGAGGCAGAGCTATTCGTCCATCTTTTTATGCCGATGGCTATTCCTGCTGGGAAAGTGCTAGGAAATGCTATAGCTAGCTGCGGCTGCTATTTGCACTAAAAAAACAGCCACAAAATAATTAGTGTATTTTTAGTGTATAATTAGTGCAGAAATGGCAACGGCGTAAAGAGTGTTGTAAACTGCTTTGAAATTTACTGGAGTTGTTTTGAGACACTTTGGTGTTGGCCACAGAACTCCACTTCAAAATGTCCGGAATGTCCCTTTAACGCACTCCTTCACTGCGCCTTGGCGTCATTTTAATTCATGTTTTCTTTGTTTTAACCGAGGTTGTTTTTTTTAAAACTTTGCTGTGGCAGTATGTCAGACTGAAAAAAGGTTGGGACTTCACTTTTTTTTTTCAGAGGTATCACATGTCACCACCCGCCGGGCCATGCGGATCATTACAGTGGGGAAGTTGCAGCACTTCCTCCTTCCTCTCCGAGCTGGTTCTGAAACCAGTCAGACCTCCAGACGGACCGTGTCAATGGGGAACCAGCAACTCGTTTTCACAGACTTTTCTTAACGGAGCTTAAACTAAAAGCCACGGCTCATGTCACCGGGGGAGAACACCACCCGCACCACCCAGATCTAGTGCGTAATCACACTCCAGCTGTTTGAGCCACAATGGCTGCGACGTAGCGCTACCTTTTTTTTTTTTTTTTTTTTTTATCTGATCGAGAGGATTGTGACTTTTACAGCCGAAAAGGAGACCTTGAAGGCATCTGAACATGAAGAAGCAGTTTAATCGCATGAAGCAGCTCGCCAACCAGACTGTTGGAAGGTGGGTGTGTGGTTAAACTACATGATGCGCCTCAAACTACTGAGGTAGTTTGGATCTTCCATTGTCAGCTGCTGCTGCTTCTTCTTCTTCTTGTTGTGGGCGGTGTCGGAAGAGCTGACAGGACTGTGTAAGATAGACAATCTGAAAAGTTTCATCAGGTTTTAAGAAATTATGTTTCTTGTTGAGGTGTTTATGGTCGAAAAACTGGTGGGCTTTTATTTTGAAATCCACACTCTAGTAAAGCTAAATAAAAAAAAAAAAAAGGAGCAGCTTGTTTTTACTAAGTCAGCATTTGTTGCTTTTATGGTTATCCTGAACAAAATGTGGTGACGTCACTGGGACTAAAACAAATGGGGGATAATAAGTGGGATATTTCCAGATTGGTTTTTATAAAAGCACAATCTGTGGATCCATCTGGAGATGTTTTTTTTTTTTTTAATTATTATGGACTAGTGACACCAGGAGGTCAACATGTAAGGAACCCCACCTCACCCTCCAGGACCTGTTGACCTGTTGCCTCTTCAATCTGACAATAGAGAAAAGATGGATAGATACAGGTCACCTTATTCTTCAGGGGACCTCCTTTTTTAACTGCTTTTGCCAATTTTATATAATTAATATTTATACAAATTAGTCTCATTCTGCCATGAAGACTCATTTACAAGAGAGACTGGATAGGTTCTTCAAATATCTATAATGACACTTTTCCTCGCCCAAAAGAACAATTCAACTACACGTATTGCTTTTTGTCTTTTCCACCATGAACATTTCAGAAATCTCAAATGCAGTTTTTCCACGACAAATGACATCATTTTCTCTCTTTATGTGTATTGAGCTAAATTTTCATTTTACATATTCAGCATTACAAACTATTCCAGATAGTTCTCATATTATTTTAAATATTAAAAGGTAGCATTTTGGTTAAAAGTTAAAGTATTTAAAGACGTAAATGTGGTGTGATTATGTGTTATGATGGCCTGCCGTACACTTGTTTTGATGCTATGCAGTCTTTCAAACAAGTTTAGTTGGAAAGTGGACATAAATCCATTTCCTGATGCTCGCAGGAGATTAGACCCTCCTCTTCCTTTCTTCTCCTTCATCTCGGTCCTCGTGGGACAGTCCAGCCCTGCTCCTCTATCAGCCAAGTGACCCGACGCCTCCTGCCATCGCTGTCCCATCAGTGGATAAATGTCTTGGTGTCCTCAAAGCGTCTCTACAGCAGGACGTTTTCTGTCTCTGCGGGGCTGGCCTTGAATTTCTTTCCACAAGCGTTTTATTCTCATGTTGTGCAAGAGCAGAGCAAAGCTCACACCCGGCCTGGATTATGGGTGGATGGAGTTTAACATGCCAGAAATGTTCAGGTGGCGTTTGTAGCACAAAATAAGGGAGTTGGAGAATAAATAGATGAAATGATCATGTTTAGTTCAGCCCAAAAATGACATCTGACTGGTCATGTTACCTTTTTTTTTTTTTAAAGCATAATAAACCATAAATCATACTAAAAGTGGAAATTTTAAACGGATTCAAACCAGGTCAGGTCAGTGTGTTTTGATTAGCAGCTTTCTGTTCGGCCCATGAAGGGCACGGCACTTTGTGGCGTAAGCGTTTCCGCTGTTGTTGGTGGCGATACGATGGAGGACGGGGACCGTCTTGCTGCCACATGAGGGGTGTCTTTTTTTTTTTTTTTTAAAAGAGGAAACCAGTCTGATCTGAATGTGCTTAATAGGAGGAAGCTTCGTGATTCAGGGGGAACAAATCTGATCACTTGTGAAGGACCTGACTGGCCTTTTATTCAGGTTTAAGACACACCGGGCGTGAACAGATCATGGTTGGTATATTTTCAGTTGCTGTCTCTCAGATTCCAGGCTCCAGCGTCGCTTTGTCTTTTTTTTTAGAACAATAACTGCTGGTCGGAGTCGAGCTGTACTTGCAGCCCGATGGATCAATGCAAATTCACTGCTAAGAATCAAAAAATTGCTCGTGCAGCTTTTTCCTTTTGAGCCTCTACAGCCTGATGGGAATGCCATCACATGGACCAGTGTTGGTATTCTGTCCAGTGCCAACTCAAACTGCTGATGCAAACAATGTTTTAGTCCACCATTAATGCATGAGTGGGTTGCATTTACTTACAGTCTTTGTACTTTGTGCTTGAACAAGGCCATGCCTGGAGTAGCTACGCTAATATTAATATTAGATCATTAGTTTTGTAGGCAAGTTGTTTTTACACCCAGAGCTGCTCAAACACAAGTCGTAGTTCAAGTGCTAACTGGGCATGCTTTGTTTTCAACTCCTGTTAGCAAAATATTCATCTACAACTGATCGCCTTTCAGAGTCGAGCTAATTAAAGATGTCTGCGACAGCTAATTGTCCTTAGTCGGCACAAAAATTGCTGGAACTCGGTCCCTTTTAATCAAATGTGTGGTAGTAGTTGAAAGTAATAACACATACTTGAAGCAGTAACAGATTACGGCAGATTAAACATACTGCAGTGAGATTGAGCATAGCGTTATTTTTATGGCTTCAACAAAACGGCAACAAAAGATAGTCTTGATTTAACACTGCAGTTGCATTATTTTTTATTTTTTTTTACAAAAGTTCAGTTCTAAATAAAACAAATGTCTGGTGAGACTTATCAAAGTATGACTGAGGGTCCAGCTGCAGCGGTGACTTCTGATCAGGAAAACTGTTTGTGTCCGCCGTCACGGAGCAAAGAAAATCCTGGGAAATACTGTGTCCGTCCATCTGATTCATCTTGAGTTGGTTAACTAGAAAAATGAGAAACGTGCCAACTTCCATAGCGGACTGGAAGCTAACACTAAAGCGCTAACCATTCAGATGACTGTCACACGTCTTCGTCTCCTTCCAGTTGAAGCTGCGTCGACCAGTCACGTCACATGTGCACGCAGTAAGCCAATAACGCCCACAACAGAGAGGAAAGAGCTTGCGAATATTGTTAGTTGACTTAAAGTTGGCAAAACCTAATTTAGCTGAAGCTAATTCTGCCAAGGGTTTCCAAAATTAGCGAAAACTCTAATCCGCTAAATAAAAAGTTTGTTCCACTATTTGCTGTTATTACAAGAATTATGGTTTCTAGTTTTTATATTGCTTAGAAGTACAGTAGTCCTTCATTTATCATGGGGGATCTGATCTGTACCCTGAAGCCCCGCGATAAGTGAAAAACCGTTTGGTAGGAAGTAGCACAAGTAGTAAGTTGTGGTTTATTTTAGTATATATATATATATATATATATATATATATATATATATATATATATATATATATATATATATATATATATATATATGCATTTTGAACCCTCCCACACTCTTGCAATATTCTAAACAATGTTTCTAAACTCTCTAAAAGAGCACACGGTGTCATGATTTCAGCACTGCCACCTGCATGTGCTCTCGGCCACGCCCACTTCTCCGTTCTGCACAGAGATCAGCTGATCAGCTGCAAGAGGAAGCTTATTCTGCAGCTGTGGGTTGCACAGAGGTGCAGCAGGTGCTAAATAATTAAAAATGATCAATTTAAATAAAAATTCCATGCCGACGTGCGGCTCATCCATCAAATCAGCCAATTGTGCATCAGTCTTATTTTGAAAAACCGCGATAGAGCAACAATGCAAAAAACGAACCACAAAGTAGTGAGGAATTACTGTATCGTTTCCTCAAATGACTGGGGTGGCTGAAGATTAATATATGGTAGGCCATCATTGGTTTCACCATCGTGCCTGGTGGTGGATAAAGTTGCTTCCTCTGCTAGCCAAAAAACACCTGCGGTACTTCTGTTCTTGTACACAGTGTTTCTCCTGTACCCACTTGAATATCTTGCACCAACAACCGTAAGGTTTACCTGCATTCCCTGTTCAATTCCAGTCTGGAAAAACACTCATCTGGAAAACTACAAACATTCAAATCCCTCCATAGATGGGGGGGGGACATGGGCGTACCGCTTGTTATCGCCTCAAAGTGATTATTAGATCTACACATACGTCCATGGTGTCACTCCTTTGTGTTTCTGCTTCAGCTTCAACAAAGAACAGAAAAACCAAACCCCTTGAGAAGTTTTTTTAAAAATAATTCACACATTGAGCAGTTTGCATTAAAACCTGCATAAACAGACAGCTTGTGCTTTTTTAGCTTTAAATAAAATGCGTCGTCTCTTGGTTAGAGTTGAAGGCTGCAGACCTTTAAGTAACGGTGAGGGTATGAGTGATGATCATACTGCTGAGGCTGATAACATCATCACGTCTGAGATGACTAATTGATCCCTGGGAGGTTTTAAATTCATAGCGTGGGTTTGTGCTGCTTGAGAGACTGAGATCTGCAGGGATTTCCCAACACAACACGGTATTTTTGAGTTTCAAACCAAAAATCATCTCGTCATGAAAAGGACCAAAGTTGTACGTTAATATACACAATCTCGCACAATGTGTTGAGGATGACTCTCAGCTACTCCCACGCTCCGTATCAGCTAAACTCGCTGAGCTGTAGGCGCTTTTGTGTCGGCTAATGCAGATTAGCTGTGGTGGCCATTTTGAACGTTCACCCAGTGAATACTTTCTGACAGTTGAATGAAATCCGTCTTATGGTGCGTGAGATGTTTTGCTAACAGTACGAACAAATGAACGCGCAAAAACAAACTCATTACTGCCTTTAGCAGCGTGTGTGATTCCTAAATAACTTAAAAACTCTGCAAGTTTCCACCCCGGTGTTGTCATCAGATGAGATCATCGTCACAGAGACGAGTTTGGACATCTTGACAACTTTTCTCCGAAATTTGAGGGGGGGATTGTCACACCTTTAACTTTTTCACAGGTTCCACCATAAATGCACAGTAAGACGTCAACAAGCCTTGTGGCAACTCTCACTGCTCTACACACACGCACACACACACACACACACACACACACACACACACACACACACACACGCACACACTTTCAGGCAGGGTGGAGGAATCCGACAGGTTCAGCTTGGCCCGTTTGTGCAAACATGTTGAGTGTGTGCGTACAAATAGTGCTCAGGGTTGCATAATCAACGCGGAGCTGCAGCCCGGCAGCTAACGAGTGATCGTGTTTTCTAGTGTTTACAGGCGCAGCAGCACAAACTGAACACAAACTTGCTTCAAAATGAGACTTGATGAAAACGTAAACCGATAAATACTGTATTTTTTGGACTATAAGGCGCACTTAAAATCCTTCAATTTTCTCAACACTTGACAGTGAGCCTTATAGTCAGGTGTGCCTTATGTAGGCCTGTCGCAATAAACAATAAACAATAAATCAATTAATCGCATGATAAATTAAAATGATCAACTTCGTTTTCATTTATCGGCTTTATCGTTTCTTCGTGTCTCTCTCTTTCTACTGAAGACACTGGATGACAAAAGGCTTAACTCCGGTGCTCTTCACTGACCCCTCCCTTTCTCTTTTTTCATTAAAATCTGTTTTAACTGTTCAAAATTGTGTTTTTCGATCTTTAAAAGCAGCTAAGCTGAGAAGCTAAGCTACGGGCTAAGCTAACAGGTTGACCTCAGGGAATAAACCTCCGTCTTGTAGCTCCAAAATTCACAGTTGAAACCCATGCCTTCGTGTAAAAAGTTGTTTTTCTCGGCAAAAAGAAACTGAGAATTTGTTTACTGATTTAAAAAAAAATTAAAAGCTTTGTGTGACAAATGCTATGCTAAAGAGCTCAAACTGCACGGAGCATCTGCCATTTTGAGAACCAAAAAACAGGAGCGAGAGACAGCCCATGTCACGTCAAGGGGCCTCCCTCCCATTTTTCTTAGAGACGCTGCTCGCTCCCTCACTATCCATTCTTCGGTTAGTCTTATACTGCCATCCATTGGTCAAAAAAAGGTACTACACACAAAAATTAAGCTACATTTCTTCTTATATTTGACAATAATTACTAATTATTGTAAAATTTCAAACAATATTATTGTTTATCGCAATAATTTCTGAGACTATTAATCGCCCAGCAAAATTGGTTATCGTGACAGGCCTAGCCTTATGTATTAATTCTGGTTGTGCTTACTGACGTTGAACTGATTTTATGTGGTTAATGTGAACGAGTTGAATAAAATTTGACTTATCTGACTGTTTTGTTTCGCGCGCCTTATAATCCGATGCGCCTTGTAGTCCGAAAATTATGGTAAGTGGAGTTAGCCGGTTAGTTCAGATGTGGCCAGCTTTAAAAATCATTATGACCAACTGGTCAGGTGTGTTCAAGGAATATTTTCATTCTTTGTTTTTATTTTTTCTCCACAGAGCGGAGAAAACCGAGGTGCTGAGCGATGACCTCCTTCAGGTAAATGACGTTTATTTTGTTCAATAATAATAAATAATAAAGTGCTATGTGTTGTCATTGTATGTTCCCATACAAAGACTAAATTAGTTCTCTGCATAACCTGTCGCACCTGGGATACACCCAGGTGGAGCAGTGGGCAGCCTCTCCCCAAACTGCTGAAAGGTGACTCCTGCAGCACAGTGGGTGTTATTTTTTTTATTTTAAAATATTTTCCTCATCGTGAATCCACAAGGAGATTAATTTTATTTTGAAAGTTCGGGTTGCTTGTGTGTTCACATCTCTTTGTTTTCTAAGGTGAAATTTTTACAGGTTGGTTTTGTTAAACTGTTTGCAAACTGATGAACAAGAAATTCAGAGACCGTTTTTACCTTCGGTGGTTAACTGTTGAATCCTACATCCCTTTTTACTGCACAGTAAGCAGAATCATTACACGCACTTTGAAAATCCCTACAGCGCAGTCTGTACGTTCTCTGTTTTTACTTCTGTTTTCTGTTAAAGTTGACCAACCAGGTTGTAAATGCAACTGGAGACGTTCTGATTCCATCCATCCATTATCTTTTACCCGCTTCTTCCTTTTCGGGTCATGGGGGTCACTGGTGCCCACATCCAGCAGTCACTGTGCGAGAGGCGGGGGACACCCTGGACAGGTCTCCAGTCCATCACAGGGACACATAGAGACAAACAACCATTCACTCTCTCACTCACACCTAGGGACAATTTAGAGTTACCAATCATCCTAACATGCATGTTTTTAATCTGTGGGAGTACCCGGAGAAAACACACGCATGCACGGAGAGAACATGCAAACTCCACCCAGAGAGACCCCCGGCTGGGATTTGAACTCTCTTGCTGAGAGGTGTCAGCTCTACAAACTGCACCACTGTGCCACCCTTAAGCAAAATTAGACTTATTAATTGGACCTGCCAATTTTATTTAAAAGACAAAAACAAATAGACGTAAAAAAAAAAAATAGCATTATATATCATTATATATCATTAGTGGGTGCTCTGATTTATAAAGAAAGAACTAGTCGGGTTGTGTATTTTCCTGTATTTTGTAAACTGTTGTTTTCACTACAAGCTACAGCCCTGTAGAGGTGAAAAATGTGCCTGCACGAAACTTAATATTTTTTCAAATCTTAATGTAACTGTGATTTGAAGCTCAGAAAGACCTTTCCTCCCCCGAGACTCTGTTGAAGTCATTATGGCTTTGTAGAACTTCTTGATGCCAAGCCTCTCTGCTGGCCTGGAGAACAAACGCTGCCGTTTGAACTTTACTGGGTAGTCGTTCAGCGGAAGTACCTCATAGTTTTCCACTCGGTGAACTCTGGCAACGTTTCTGTTATCTCCAAATCAAAATGCTGCCGTGTGCGCAAGTTGTTGCTATGGGAGTAGGAATACTTTGGCCTGTTGATCTGTGAGGTCATTAAAAAATACAAGTAAAGTGAATATTTGTGACAGAACAGCCGTGTACGCAGGAGGAAAGAGACGAGTAAAAGTTGACCTACGAGGAGGGTGAGCGGCCCTCAGTGGGTCACACGAGTCAGTGTTTTGTGGCCTGCTGCGGTGAACTTTGACCCTTGTGTGGCGTACACACAGTAACACGCACTGATGCTGGGACTCCTGTTAAACTTTAAGACAGAGTTCAGAGGTTTTGAAGTTGGACTCGGAGGAAAAGTTATGAACAACTAGAGAAAGTGCACTTTCTGTCAAAATGCCATGTGAATGCTGCCTGCACAAACTGAACTGTTGGTGAAAACGACCAGAACAAAAGCTGAGATTGTCGAAACAAATGTCAAAACTAGCAAAACAATAATTCAAATCTAAGATGAGCAAATAGCAGCTGAAAGCTATGTTTATGTTTAACCTAAATAAAATGTTCAAGTAAAAAAAAAAAGCTGTAGCATAATCTCCAGAACAAACAAGCTGTGCGAATGCTAAAGTTAGCATTCACACAATTAATATCTTACCTGTTGTAGATAGCTCTTTGAATCAGAGCCAGAGTTTCTTTGTCACTCCACCACATGTGGTACATGTGGTGGAATAGAATGAAATTGTGTACACAGGGTCCTAGTTACATCCAACAATAAAATGTAAAAGAAAAACGGTAACAAGATCCAAGATATGTACTAAGAAAAACATTAACTAAAAATACGCTAAGCACTAACAGCAAAAAAACATTAACTAAATAATACACTAAGCTTTTAAACCCCAAAATACATTACGGCAAAGACTGGTTCATCCCAAAGATCCAGTCCCCCAGCACAAACAGAGTAATGTTGTGTATGCTGTTCAGTGTCAGGAGGGCTGTGATCAGTCTTACATCGGGGAAACTAAACAGCCACTGGCCAAAAGGATGGCCCAGCACAGAAGATCAACATCATCAGGCCAGGATTCTGCAGTCTACACTCATCTCCAGGCCAGCGGTCACTCTTTCAGGGATGAAGATGTTCACATCCTGGACAGAGAGGAACGATGGTTTGAGAGAGGAGTAAAGGAGGCCATCTTTGTGAAAAGAAATTGTCCATCATTAAACAGGGGTGGAGGCCTCCGGGTTCAACTGTTCTCCTCTTACAATGCTGTGATTGCTAGTATCACTCAGCCCTCTATGAGTAGTAAACAGCCATCAGTGTGCTAATGATCCATTGTTATGCTGATGGTCCTTCTTGACCATGTAATCAGCTGGTTTTGGTTGTCAGCAGCAAACTGGTTGATCCACTCTGAGAAGGTACTATTTAAGAGACTGAGCTGAAAACAGCACCTCAGACTGAGGAAGTCTTTCGGATGAAAGACGAAACGTTTCTACAATTTTTATTTTACTTTTTTTTGAATGTCCAGAGGACCAGATTTAACACTTAGATTTTTCTACCTGGATTATTGAGCATGCATCAGGATAAATACACTAAGCACTAGTAGCATAAAAACAATACGCTGAACAGCAGCACGAACATGAGTCTGTGTGAGCAGATGATTATGAATGAACACAGCAACATTGAAACAGATCAGCAGCAACATGATGGGATTTTTCACAGTGAATATTCTGGTTAGATATTCATGAGTCTAACAGCCTCAGGGTAGAAGCTGTTCCTCAGTCTAGAGGTTCTACATGCAATTCTCCTTAACCTCCTTCCCAAGGGGAGCGGATCAAAAAGTGTGTGTGCTGGGTGAGTGGGGTCCTTCATGATGCAGGTGTCCCTCTTCCTGCATCTGGAGGTGTAGATGTCTGTGATGGTGGGGAGGCTGACTCCACAGTCTTCTGTGCAGCCTTCACCACTCTCTGCAAAGCTTTTCTTTCTGCAGCTGTGCAGCCTCCATGCCACACGTTGATGCTGGAGCACAGGATGCTCTCCACTGCACACCTGTTGAAGGAGGTGAGGACTGAGCTTCCCAGACCAGCTCGTCTCAGCCACATGAGGAAGTAGAGTCTCTGATGAGCTTTCTTGATCAGGCTGGTAGTGTTGTTGCTCCAGTTGAGGTTGTCATTCAGGTGAACCCCCAAGTACTTGTAGCTGGAGACCACTTCCACTGCAGATCCTCTTATGTTCAGGGGGGTGGGGTAGGTGTGTTTGTTCCTTCTGAAGTCCACAACCATCTCCTTTGTCTTCTTCACATTGATGTGACGGTTATTCTCCTTGCACCAGCTCTCCAGGTGTTCCACCTCGACTGTAGCTGGACTCATCATTGTTTGTGATACATCCCACCACCACTGTATCATCTGCAAACTTTACAACATGACAGCCTGGATGGGTAGGTGCACAGTCATACATGAGCAGAGTAAACAGGAGAGGACCCAGCACACATCCCTGAAGGGAGGGGATCACTGAATCACTTCAGGGGCATGAGAAAGTGGATTGTTATCGTCCTAAAACCACTCCAGTCTAAAATATTTTAAAGCAGTTTATGTGAACTTTATTTTATAAACATTTAAACTGCAATTATCAGCAGCTAGCTGTAGCTACAACTAGCAGCTTTAGCAACCGTGTTGTCCACCTCCAGTGGGAAGCTCATAATAATTTTGTCAGAATGACTGTAGTGTAAAACTGATGGCTGTGAATTATTTTAATATAACATTGTTTTAATAAAACAGAAATCCACTCAAGTCTAGGCTTTAGCTCTTTTCACTTTGTCAGAAATTAGCTTGGTTCCTCCAATCTGGAGTGATGCAAAGAGCTGTCCACAGCAGTGGCTTTCAAACTTTTTAATTTCCAACCCACAAAATGACTGTGGCCTGTCACTTTATTGTGGGTTTAATTATACAAATCTTGCCAATAATAGCCTTAGTAAACAAGGAAATCATGACAACACAAACATCAACAACCTCAATACTATGTTCCTAATTTAAGACTACTGTTGTCATTTGCTTTACAATTCTGGTGAAGGTATGATCAAAACATTCAGTATTAACTGTAAACTGACATCTGGAGGTTATCTAAGGACCCCAACTTGGCATTTGATGACCACCAGTGGCATCCAGATCCCAACTGTGATTAATCAAACGGTAGTACATAAGAGCCCACGGTGGAAAAACAAAAAAACTCAGAATGTCTTTTCTGGTTTTTAGCGCTGAGCGACGGGGGGGTTTGTGCTGTGCAAGGACATTCCTCAGGCTCCTCTATGAGGAATGCGTTTGTCAGGAGGTCAGAGTGATTCGGGTGTTTTTTTGGCAGCGAGAGATTCTCACAAGTCAGTTTTGTTTTAAAGTGACAAACGTACTGAATCACGTGCATGTACGCTTTACTGACCTGTAGATCTGAGTCAGTATCTGCGTTGTGATTTAATCACTTGGCCTGGTAAAAGTTTTCTTCCTTCATCCCAGCGAGAGCGGAGAGAGGATAATTTTTCCTACCTCCCACCGTCTCCTACAGCCCCCTTCTGTCAACCGTCCGACCTGCCATTCATTGGACACTATGGTTTCCATGCCGTCAGCTCTCTCTCCTCTTGTGTTTCTCATTATGCTGTGCTTCGGTTGAAGCGTTCGTCTTGTTTGGACACGTCCTGCTTTTTAGTTTGGAAAGCCGTCAGACTAGATTTTGTATCCTCGCCTGCTTGGTCTCAAACTGGAGAGTCGGGTTGGAACTGGCTCCATAACGCACTATTTGAATACAACGACAGATTAGATATACTCGTTTGTACTGCGCTGATATCTGATGCTGTTTGAGAAGAAGGTATTTGTCAGTGGGCCAAATGCTGAGCAAATAAAAAATTGAGTCTGTCGCTGTGCTGGCCTCCCTTCAGGTGTGCGCTCACCGACCTTATGATTGCAGGGCAGCTCTTTTATTCCTTCTAACAACCACAAGGACCGTGACATTATGAAAGTGAAACCCTGAAGTTGACTTTCTGTAATCGGATCAGATTTATTAAGAGAAACCTTAAAACTGACTGAATTTTCTCAAATGTGTCCGTTATTATAATAAATCTCTGCCAAGACATCAGTAGGGCTATTCTTAGAACACTGTTATTTATGCTCCTGTCTAAGACAACAAAACATATCAGGTTTGATTGAGAGGTGAGTGAAAATAAAACAGCCCTGATATGAATGTTAGTGCTGTGCAATAATTTAGAACAACTGCATATTTTGAAGCGCAGCTACTGAAAACGCCGTCCGATAGAAGAGGTTCCAGGTCAGCGCAGAAAGACCTCAGGTGGGGGACGAACCTGTGACCTTCTCGCTGTGAGGAGAGATTTGGGCTCTTTAAATAGTTTTAATATCGGTTTAATAAATGAGTGTGGAGGAGAGCTTGTGTGTTCTGTCTGTGGTTTTGGTTTCTTCTCCGTAACTCTAGCTGCAGACTCGGACTCCCCGAGGCTTTCGACAAACGGCTCAGTCCACCACCACCAGCTTGTTGGAGCGTTGGCAGACTCTGAGGCGACGCTGAGAAAATCACAACATAAAGAATTCACTTTCGTAAACCTTTCAATTGGAATGTTTGTGCAGAGTTTTGTTAAACCAAGTGGAGAAATTAAATTAAATTTGATTTTCTTGTTCCTGATACAGTAATCCTTCACGTGGGTGTGTGGAACGTAACCTCTGCTATAGATGAAAAACCGCAAAGTAGGAACGCTATATTTAATTTAATATTTATAAATATTTTAAGGCCCTTCCCACAGTCTTGCAATGGTCTAAACTCTTAAACCTACGTAATTTTAACAACATATGTATATGTACTGTACAGTAACTAGCTACTGTATGAGTATTCACCAGCTCAGTTCCAGTCGGGCTCTGTTCCGATTCTGCAGACCTACCCTGCAGCAACGAAGTCCACCGCCCCGTCCAGTTGATGTGCGCGTGGATAATTGAGCTTCAGGATTATTTGCGGCTTTCCAGTCAGTTTTGTGAGCTGAATATCTAGCGTACATTTGCGTTGCAAAACTTTCCCTCCATTTTAGCAGAAAGCTGCGGCTGGAAAGCACTGTTGGCTTCTGGGTAGTGTAGTTCTTTTGACTGGCATTACAGTATAGGCTTATTGAAAGAAAACTACAAAATGGCGGCATCTGTCTGAACTATTATTTTGTTTTTCGTTCACTTTTTATCCCGTACCGCCCCAATCATGTGAGTAATATTAAAGTTGACAATCGTTGAAAAAACGTGAAAGAACGAGTCCACGAAAGTTGAACCGCAAAGTAGTGGGGGACTACTGTAACTCAATTTGATTAATATTTTAATTTTAAAAAGTCTATTTAACCAAGCATGAGGACATTTTGAGCTCATTTGTCTCTATTGGAACTGTATATTAATCTCAAACGCTCAATCTCAGCCTAGCTCGTCACTTTTAGACAAAAAAAAAAACTGAATATGATGACTCAGCACATTCTGCTTCATGCCCCACATCTTCTGCACTGGTTTCATGTTTAAAGCTTAAATTATGATCAAAGTGCCTCATGTGTTTGTGTTTTAAAATGTCCTGCTGCTCATCTTAGCTGCACTTCAACCAAAAGTTATTAGCACCTATTTCTGCAAAAAATCAAAAAGTGGAGGAAAGAGGTTTTGACCAACGGTCTGTACAAAAGCACCATCAGACGGTAAAAGACAAAAACAAAAGTTTAAGTGCAAAACGAATCAAACTTTTGCTCAACTACAGCACATTTTCTATAAAATGTGCATCTACTCTTTTAAGGAACTTTCTGGGGCACTTCCATATTGCAATCCTGTTTCCTCCTCTTTCACCGGCTCCTTCCAACTGGGTCGGCCAGCAAGTCGTCTTCCAGAAATGGGTTAACCAGACTTCCAGGCGGCCCAAACCCACAGAGCCACACGACTCCTGTGACTCACTGCACATTCCATATTTTCTCGTCGAGCAGGTCAGAGGTCATCTGCTCGCTCTGTTCGCAGTTTTCACTGCTGCCTGGGAAAAAAAAAAAGGGAAGCTGGCGATAACTTTAAACCTTTGGACAGTGAAACTGCAGAGTCGTCTCTGTTCGGTTTTCTGCGTGGGCTCGTCTGTGCTTATTATCAAGGAGGTTCCACATTTTATTTTCTTCTTGTAACTAATTTATCAGGGTGTTTCTTTCCTTACATGTGAGTGTGTTTGTGGGGGCGTGCAAATGGCAAGAGGAGACGTCTTCCCTGCAGCAGCAGTAAAACCTGCAGCTTGAGACATGAGGCTGACTAAAGTCTGTAGATGATCACATTTCTCTTATTGCCTGCTACACCCAGTTCATGTATTACAGTGACATTGCTGTGCCTGGGAATATTTCAAGGTTTTCCTTTAGTTGATTGTGTTCGGAGTGCCTCTTTACTGTCCTCTCACATCAAACACGCTTTATGGACACACACGGACTGGTTGACTACAGTCATAGCACCCACACTGCAGGCCTCTTCTCCTCTTGGCATTGATGACTACAAGTTTGCCTTCAATCAAGTCAGACCATGAATCCGAGTGAGGGATCAGCTCGTTGGTGAGGCGAGTCCGTTGGATCCAGTCGAGGAAGTCTCTTCCAGCTGTGGTCTGGCACGTTGCAGCAGCTGGAGGCTGGGAGGGGTCGTGCGTGTCAGCCGGCGTGAAGCGAACAGGGAGTTGATAGGATCTGCTCAGACGCTGCAGCACGGCTGGATGTTTACACGGAAGAGGAAGTGAAGTTTTCACAAACAGGACGTTATAAAAGTCTGAAGCAAGATCAGCGAGTTAAGATCTCACAAGAAGAAGAAAAAAGCAGTTTGCCGTTGCACTGATTTATTTACAGTTAGAGCCGTTTACGAGTTATTCACAAGAGTTTGATGTTCAAAAATCAACCTAAACATCAGCTGTTTCCTTTATATCAGATATTTGAGTTAAAAAGCATTCAAATATTTGATTACTAAGCTGCCCTATTTATAGTACTTTATCATACTTAGTGTTAAGTATATTTATAATGACATTATGGTATGGTTTAATACAGGGCTATTCAACTAAACTGTTCAGGGGACCAGTAGCTCAGGGGCCGAACATCTAGTTGTTAAAGTCATTATGTGAATAAACCAAGTATTAAAATGATCTATTACCTTTTTAATTTGTTTATTGTATTGCATTGAATCGTAAATGCAATAAACAGAACCCCAAACCCAGAACACCCCCCCCCCCCCCCCCCAATATATTTTTTTAAATGAAGTGGGCCGGATTGAAATCACCGCCAGTTGAATAGCCCTGATTTAGTAGCAAAATGTAATTTAGCCTTTATGCCCATTCTGGTATTATTGTGAGGTATCAGTTAGTTTTTACAATTAAAAAAATCAAACATATTTTTATTTTTTTTAAAAAGAAGAAAAAAAAAGCACTAATCAGTTCCAATTAGGAAAGCAACCAGAACTGGAATATATATTCTATTATATATATGTATATTTATATGAAAAATTATAATTTCCCTGAAGGAATATTCTCAAAAGATCATTAACATTTTATCTCATCTAGTCTAAAGCATAACACTTAACGGATGGTACAAAATTTAACACAAAAAATATTACAAATAAAAATATGCAAAACCAAAAACGACACAAAAAGAGTCGTCAATCTTACCACGGTAATCACCAGATTATTTTACATTTAATTTAAGATGAGATAAGATGGAACTTTATTGATCCTTCAGGAAATTGTTGTGCCAGAGTTTCAGTACAAAGAAACATACACAAGATATTAAAAAAATAAAATGAGAACATAAAAATACCAGAAATTAAGTTCTCAACAGGTCAGGTGCAGACGTGTGTAAAATGTTTTTTGTAGTGTAGGATTAATTTTATTGTCCTATGTGTAGAAAGGGGGAGGAGATGAAAAGTTTGATAGCCACATGGTGGAAGGACTTCCTTCACTATTTAATATTACATATTATTACAGTTTTACATTATTATTATA
Organism: Nematolebias whitei; assembly: GCF_014905685.2. Lineage (NCBI taxonomy): Eukaryota > Metazoa > Chordata > Actinopteri > Cyprinodontiformes > Rivulidae > Nematolebias > Nematolebias whitei. The sequence goes on along the minus strand of NC_056512.1, from coordinate 30,098,631 downwards.
CTTCACATATTTTACTATTTAACAATTTATGATCATGTATCAAATATCTGATTGTTTCTACTTAATGTGGGTGTAAAAACAGCTGATTTGCATTAAAATTTTTAAATTGGTGCATTTATGTCATGGTCATTTATGCATTTGTTTATTAGGATTCAATGGGTTCAGTTCTCAAGTTTCATTCAAAGGGTTAATATCCTGAAAAACAAACAAATATTTGCATAAAATATGTGCTGAAGACAACAAAGGTCCAGTTTTCCTTTCTTTCTGGTAAAATCACAACCAGCTTGAGTTGAGACAAGACAAACCGCATGGACCTGCTGCATGAAGTTTTACTGGACTTCTTGCTCTCACCTGGGTGTTGTACGTTTCTGAACGGGAAGATTCACGTTCTGTTCTGGTTGAAACCATTAAACTGAACTTTTCCCCATCGTTTAGCTTTCTTATTTTAATTTTTGTACCGATCCTCAGATCGAGAAGCGGATGGAGATGGTACGACTGGTGTCGCACAACACCAACAAGAAGCTGGTGTGCTGCCTGCAGGGTCAGCTGGGCACGGGCACGGAGAAGAGACACGTGAGAAGCATTTTGTTCACTGGGGAATCTTTAATCTGCTTCAACATTTAGTTGTACGAGAGGCCCACATTCACAACACAAACCTCAGCTGTGAGCTGATATCCCGAACACATTGCATCTCCTGTTCTTATGCAACGCACAGATAAGAGACACACTCAGGAGGAAAGTATTCAGGCCGGCCCTGTGCCAGCTTCAGTGCACGCAGCCATAAAACCTGACAACGCTGAAGAAATCCACTTCCACTGCTTTACCAGTTACACCTTCCAGCACCGCTCCCACCCAGAAGAGGCGCTGTTCCTGTTCCTGCGCGTCAGAGTTCATATCTCCTAAAACCTGTTTTCTTCTTGTCTCGGTGCAGAAAAAGCTGCCGCTGACCTCGCTGTCCCAGGCCATGCAGGAGGGAGGGGGTCAGCTGGGGGACGAGAGCCTGATCGGGTGAGTCAGCGCGGCATACGTGTTTAAATTAAAATCCACATGTTCCTTGAAGGAATGCATGTCGCCCGCCACCTTTCACACCAGGGTTTCTAAACCGACGCCATGTTGGGTTTAGAAATGACAGATTTATTGACGTCCATTTTTCACATGATTTATTTGCAGTTACAGTATGTGTTGTGAACAACTGTCAGCTACTACCACACCCAGTTTTAGCTCAGCATCTGTAAAACTCACTGCAGTACAGCCATTTATATGCAGGCAAAGCTTGATTAGCTGTGGTGGCCGTCTTGATTTGGGTCGACTTCGAAACATCATTCAATTACACCTAAGAATGGATTCCTGAGAGTTTTGTTGAAGTCCGCCCAGTTGTTCATGAGATATTTTGCTAACAGACAAACAGTGCTGCCTCCGACAGTTAAAGCAAAGCTTTTAAACAAAGATGTTGCACGATGGGTTGTGCTCAAAGTATGTGCTGAGGACGATGCTCGGCTAACTACCACACCAAAGTTTAGATCAGTGTATGTAAAAGTGTCTGAGTTGTGGTCCGTTGTCTGTGGCGGCCATCTTGGATTGGATTAGGTTTGAAAGTTAATTAGTTGTACACGCAAATCATGAAAACGTGTTTGTTCGGTCACCGTGAGAAAACTGACGTTCATATTTGCGTGTATTGTACGTGTGTGCGCAGGAAGATGATGGAGGTGTGTGGGGAGGCAGAGAACCGGTTAGCCTCAGAACTGATGCAGCACGAGTTGCAGATCGAGAGAGACATCCTGGATCCCCTCAACCAGCTGGCCGAGGTAACACGGACATTATCGCTGTTTTTACTCACCACTGATCATTCAGGGTGCAGTCAGTAAAAATGTGGTGTGCAGCTGGAATCTAATCTTTCAAGTGTGCTTCTGTGAAGTAGTAATAAGCAGTTAGTATCTTACCTGTAGCAGACATGAACCTATTTTGTAGAAGCGGAGATAAATTCTTATACAGAAATCAGGCTAAATCCTTCTTGTGCCTTTTTTTTAGCCATATTCAATTCAGTTTATTTATATATCGCCAAGTCACAACAGAAGTCGTCTCAGGGCACTGAACAGAAACATTCATATATAAAAAGTAAGTTAACATTATTTATCTGAGGAGCAGACTGCTGTGAGTTTAACTTCATCGCATACTGTCATCTTGAGCAAGCACGAAGGCGACAGTGGAAAGGAAAAACTCCCTCATGAGGAAGAAACCTTTAGCAGAACCAGGCTCAGGAAAAGTGTCCATCTGCTTTGACCGGATGGGTTTGAGAGGAACAGATACACAATGGCAGGTCAAGAATCACATGTTAAGATAGAAATCCTATCAAATGAAAACTATTCAGTTTTAACAATTCATTTAAAGAAATTAGGTCAATTTTTCCTCCAGTAGTCTAAGCCTATGGCAGCAGAACAAGCCAACCCTAACTATAGGATTTATCGAAAATGAAAGTAGCCGAGTCTTAAAACTGGACAATGTGTCAGACTTATGGACAGAAACTGGAAGTTGGTTCCACAAGAGAGGAGCTTGATAACTGAAATATCTTCCTCTCATTCTGCTTTTGGAAACTCTAGGAACCGCAATTAAGCCTGCAGTCTGAGAGCGAAGTGCTCCGTTAGGAAAATATGGAATAAGATCTCTAATATAAAATGGAGCTAGGTTGTTGAGAGCTTTGTAGATTAGAAGTAAGATTTTAAATTCAATTCTGGATTTGACAGGGAGCCAAAGGATTAGTATTGTGGATTATTAGTATTGGATAATATTAATCACAACAAATTCAAATCATTCTGGAGCAAATGATTGTTATGTTAGCTGGTTTTATAACTCTTCACTAAGAAATGAAACCGTTTAGATTGTCCTTGTTTTCTCAACTGAACAGTATCGACGTCACTCGTTCCAAGGGTGTCCAGTCCTGGCCCTCGAGGGCCACTATCCTGCATGTTCTACTTGTTTCCCTGCTTCAACACACCTGATTCAATGGTTGAATTACTCTAAACCTGTTAATCACCCACTGATTTAAATCAGGTGTGTCACTATCTTAGGTTTGCCACCATCCTGCATGTCTAAAGCATGCAGGATGGTGGCCCTCGAGGGTCAGGGTTAACACCCCTGATACAGTATGCGTTTGCGCTTTTCCAAGGCTGTTATAATAAATTACAATGCTTTAACAGATTTCTGTTGATTGATTACATGAACATTGCTTTCTGAGCGTTGCGGATGACATTTAGATCCTTTACTAACACTGACTGCTCAGATGCAGCTTCACAATGGAAGAACTTTTTTTTTTTTTTCTTCAGTTTTGATTCCAGAGAAAAATGTTTAATGAAGCCTCCTCCCAGTAAGGCTCTTAAATACATGAAATTTATTGGATAGTTGTTTCATTTCAGTTATCATGTGTGATGGCTGATATTTTAGATGTATAATGTAAAACGTACAATGTTTTTTTTTTTTTCCAGTTCTGTCTGGTTCAAAATGAAACAAAAATGAAACAAAATTACTTCTGCATTATTAACGTCGTCACGTCAGTGAAGTTTGTCCCCAGCAGAAACCACCAGCCCTAAACCCTCAAACAAGCGGTTCTTCCTTTTTATTTTCTCAGAAGATGAGTCATCTTTGTCATAATTCCTCTGTTTTATTTATTTATTTATTAGTTGTATTGATTTTGAAATAAAAACAGTCCAATGAGCTCTGGCTGATTAGTCGGACCGATTCAAGTAATGTACCGTAGTAACACTGCTGTTGATCGGTTGAGAAAATATCTACAGACTAAACAAAAGGTCTCGTGTGAAAGTGTAGACATTTAAAATCAGCTAAAACGACATCCACTCGCACGGATGTGACAGTTTTGAGTTTCAGATCTTGTATGCAACTGAACTACAATAGGAAACTGGTTTCAGTTTGATTTATTCCATAAGATTTCACCCCTGTTTGTACAAACTTGTGTAGGTTTTTGTCTGCTGCAGGTAAGATAATGACTACTTCACAAAATCACACATTGAAAAAAAAGTGTGAACCATATCTTTAAGTTGGCAGTAAAGTCTGTTTAATCCAAAGTAACAAAATGTTCTCAGAGGAATGCACCTCCAGTGCTACGATGCATGTGTGATCATGCTTTTCCCACGATCCTCTCTGTTTTTCTGTTGTTTTTTCCCCGCAGGTGGATATTCCTAACATATTCAAGCAGAGGAAGCAACTCGCTAAGCTAGTTCTGGACTATGACTCCGCAAAAGCCAGGTGGGACTGAACGTGATAACGAATAATCCAGACTTTATGACGTCTTATTGTTTTTTTAGTGTTGACTTTAGTTATATTTATTTATGAAATTATTATTTAAAATGGTCTGATTTTAAATTTCAAGTGTTTAACCAGTTCTGTGACCCCCCCCCCCCCCCCCCAGGTGGGTTCAGGCAACAAAATCCAACAACCAGGCCATGCCGTCTAAGTTGGATTCGCTCAAAGACGAGATGGATGAAGCTCTCAACAAAGTAGAAATATGCAAGGTGCCGTTTTCATCTTTTTTTTTTACGACAAATATTTAAAAAACTTGGTGTAAAAAAAACAAAAAACCAAATTAAAAGACTCATGTCTGTGCAGTCCACCTCTGCATAAAGTCAGGAACGTTTGATGAACAAAAGAGGCCTTGTTCCAGCAACAGATAATAAACTTGTGTCATTAGAGGTCAGAGCTTTGTCATCTGGAGTTCATCCACGTCTTAATTAAGAGATTCTCAGGAACGCAGGGCTCAAAGGTAAAGGATGCTTTCGTGTCTGAGAGCTTTTGTTCTTCCTGCAGGACCAGCTCTCTGCAGACATGTACAACTTCGCATCAAAGGAGGGAGACTACGCACGCTATTACGTCATGGTGAGTGCACCGAATGCGGCAAATAAAACCGTTTAACAGCCAACAAACGTGTTTGATATCTGCCAAAGTTTCATCCGTGCGGTTGTTGCGTTCCAGTTATTGGAGGCCCAGGCTGAATACCACAGGAGGTCCCTGGCAGCTCTGGAAGCTGCGATTCCAACCATCCAAATGCAGCAAGGTGAGGAGGTGAAACAAGAAAATCTCGTTGGTTTGATTGTAGGACGGGGAGACGGCTTGGAGCGTTGGTCTTCAGTAACGTCACTTCTGTTCGTCAAGCTGCGGTTACATCTCATCCTTCAGAACACAGGAGCAGATTTTAATGGAAAAGTCTGAGAATCATAAATCACTGCACTGCGGATCATGCAACTGGTTCTGTGTGTTCAGTTTTCTGTCTGTTAGCAAAATATCATTAACCACCAGGTGGTTTTAAGTGCGACTCAAACGATTTCGTTTTGGAGTCATCCAGATTGTAAATGGCTGCCACAGCTAATTGATCATAGCCAACACTCTTAATCGTCTGTAACTCAATAGATTTTACAGATCCTGAGCTAAAGTTTGAGGTGAGTCTTGGCTTGAATTTACACGATCCTGCCTTCACTGATTTTCGCTTTGCACCAATTTTTCTGTCTTTTTCCTCCTTTTTTTCCTAATAAATAGAAATAAGTGGCTGAATTAAAAAAAAAAAATCATAATTTTCAATATTTTGATGTATTTTTTGACATTTTAATTATAAATTAAGCTGAAATTATTTTCAAATGGGAGTGTAAGTGTCTATTCTACTTCCAAAGTATTCCAGCAGTTTTGGAAATTCGTGTTCACGTGAGTTCCTGCAGTTTGAAGTGATTCCTGGAGACTCCTTGGATAGGAAACTTTTTTTAAAGATTTTTTTCTTGTCGGTGAAAAGGCTCAACTTTGACGAACAAAACGAGACATTCTCGAGGGGGGGAGTCAAAATATGTTTCTGTAAATGTTATTTTTTTAGGTTTTCTAAAATGCGAAATCATTTCTTTGACCCAGATTCCTGGATGGAGATGCCAGCGTTCGGCACGGCGCTGGAGGAACACCTGAAGAAGAGCAACCGTGAGATTGCGCTGCCCATGGAGGCCTGTGTCATGATGCTGCTGGAGACCGGCATGAAGGAGGAGGTACACGAAAAGAGAGGAGAAACTTCACTAATGTAGAGCAAAGTTGATGCTTATGGACCAGAATGTGGACACACGTGTGTACCCATAAAACCTAAACGCTCTGGTCTGTTTGAGGCGAGATGAGTGTTCAGCTCTGTAGAAACATCTGCTGCCAGGTTGTGTTCAACTAGTCTTTGCCTACAAGAACTGTGTTTATGTGAACATCTGTTGCCTATTAGCATCTTCACCATTCCTCTAAACGCAGCAGCATCACTGGACTCCCCGTAGTGTGTGGTTTAGAGCATATTTATCAAGTTAAACAAAACCGTTGTGCCGTTCGTCCACAAAAAGACATCTCTTCTGGCAGCTAACGGTTCCTCTCTTGTGTTCGTTACTTCTTCTTTATTTTTAGCTCTTTAAATTTAACCAGAGCTGAACCCTGGTGGACTCAGTCTCTCTAATTGTTCCTTCAAGGGTCTCTTCAGGATTGCAGCTGGAGCTTCGAAGCTTAAAAAGCTAAAAGCGGCGCTGGACTGCTCCACCTCGCAGCTCGAGGAGTTCTACTCTGACCCCCACGCCGTCGCCGGTACGGCCTCCAGCACAGATCCACGACGCCATCTGATCCACATCTTTGTCTCACTGCGTTATTTTCCCCTCACACAGGAGCTCTGAAGTCCTACCTCCGGGAGCTTCCTGAACCTCTGATGACGTTCAGCCTGTACGACGAGTGGATTCAGGCCTCCAAGTAAGACGACACAAATATGACTTTTAATATTCGGCATAAAGGACGCTGTACGCTCTGCATGAAGTAGGGAATCCTGACAGATTGCTTTTTGCTTCTGACAGCTGGTGCTTTGTGTTTTCAGTGTGTCTGACCCTGACAAGAGGCTGCAGGCTTTATGGGTGACATGTGACCACCTGCCAAAGGCTAACAAAGCTAACTTCAGGTATGAGCAACTTCAACTCTGCTTCTTTGTAAGGATGTTATTTTTTTTGTGGTGGACAAAAGTACATTCAAAGAACTTGACACCCCCCCCCCACACACACACACACACACACACACTCTACTTTTATTAGTACATTTTATATTGAAGTTTGGAACTTTTCGAAAAATGAAAGGTTTTGATTTAAGACTGAATAGTTTCAGTTTTCACACTGAGACAAACTTAGTGGTTTAACTATTAGTCTTTTTTATGGTATTAGTAATTGTAGTTATGAATTTGAATAGTAAAACAATAAATTAAGGTTGTAATTATTTACAAAAACTCATAAAACAAGTAAAGGACCCACTTATAAAAACAGGGTTGACACGTTTTTTTAAATGCATTGTTTGGTTGCATCCAAAAATCCAAGGAGGAGTTGCACATTTGGGCTCGTGACGCAATAAATAAATAAATAAATCTTGAGGAATTTGTGGACGAGAGATGCTGCGGAAATCTCAAGCTGGTCCATAAACCTTGTATCGAAGCATCCACCTGCCTCAGATGCTGGAGTAAGAACCAGACGGGCATTCTAAGTAAAATAAAACAAGGGATTTAAGATGATTTTAACTTTATTTTTACTGTCATTATGTATCTTAAAAAGTTTGCTTCAATGAGCCAAAGAAGAAAATATAACGTCTGTTTAAAAAGTCTTAAAATCAGTTTGTGCCTGTTGGATGTAGTGACATCATGTGGTGAAAGTGCAGATTGCAACCAACAATAATTCTCACCTGGTCCTTTTTATTTTTAAGCCTTTTGTCTGCAATAAAATAAAATAAAATAAAAAAGCATGTAAGTCGTGTTTGTTTCTGCTGGTTGTTGTCACTAAATAACAGCACAACTCAATGGATGGCAAAGAGTATTTATTTAATGTGTAGATAAATGAAAAATGAATTTATTTTTAAATTTTCAGGTATTTGGTGAAGTTCCTGGCTAAACTGGCTCAGGAAAGTGAGGTGAATAAAATGACTCCCAGCAACATCGCCATCGTCCTCGGGCCGAATCTGCTCTGGGCGAAGACTGAGGGGTACGAAAACAGTTTTTAGTCTTTATCCTAGATCAGAGGTCTACAACCTGCAGCTCTAGAGCCACATGTGGCTCTTTTTATCTTTGAACAAAAACACAATATAAATAACCACCAAAGAAAAGGCAGCTTTAGAAGTTTTCTTGTCCCTTTGCAGATATACAAATGTCTGTAATAAAATCATACTGGAAAAAAAAGTGAAACATTCATTCATCCATTCATCCATCCAGTTTGTGATACGTTTAAACATAAACACTTTGTTTTGATCACATCGTGTGGTTGGAAGTTGGAATAATAAAATGGTTAAGATGCTAACAAACTACTAGCATAATTGGACCAATATGTGTACTCGGATGGATGGATGGATGGATAGGTAGGTCAGAAGTCCATCACAGGGACACAAAGACAAATGAGACAAACAACCATTCACTCTCTCACTCAGGGACAATTTAGAGTTACCAATTAGCCTAACCACTGGGAGGAAACTGGAGTACCCATACTGGGCCATTTATGCTAGTAGTTTGTTAGCGTCTTAGCCATTATTCCAACTTCCAGCCATACAATGTGATCAAAACAAAGTATTTTTGTTTAAACGTATCACAAACTACGAGTCCCTGAAAAAATGGAGTTCAGCAAATTATGGCAAGCCAATTTGATCAGCTGAAGAATTAGAAGTAGAACCGTAATTAAATCTGAAGTCAATCCAGGTCTCGGCTTTTATTACAAAAAAGCAACGATAAAATCTCCAAAAACTGGTCTTATTTTTATGGTCATGTTATGCTTTATTATTTCTAATAGTTTTTCACTATTATAGAAAGTCCTGCACAATTTAGTGTTTAAATTCAAAATGAAAATAAGCTTTAAACTGTTTTAATGCTTTTCTTGACATGAATATGATCTTATGATGTACTAAATATTAATTTATAATTGCCTAAATTCTATATTGTTACAAACTCTGAGTTATTTTATATCAAGCTTCTACTGCACCTGGCCAGAAATGGTCCACCAGTGAGCTGGAAGTCGCCCATGGGCCACCAGTTGACCCTCTTAATAAACTGATCTTTTGGTTGTAAAGGCTGCAGACTGATTAACCATTGTATATTTATTATTACGTACTGGTCATATGTAGGACGCTGGCAGAGATGGCTGCAGCTACATCAGTTCATGTCGTGGCCATCATTGAACCCATCATCCAACATGCTGACTGGTTCTTCCCCGGCGGTAAAACATCTTGTTATATTTGGAAATAAGAGAAACCGGCAGGAGACCTTTGTCCTGGCTAACTTTACAGTCTTTTCCCTCCAGAGGTGGACTTCAACGTTTCAGGCATGTTCTCCATGCCCAGTCATCCGCCAACGCCCGACCTCGAACCCAACCTGGACAGGAAACGTCCCGGCAGCATGGGGCAGGACGGGGACAGTCACACCCCTCGTAAAGACAGGTACCTGTCTCGTCCCAACCTCAGCCTCAGCCTGACCCGTCCCAAGACACTGAGCAGGCAGGAGTCGCAGGGCCCGGCGGTGTCGGCCCTTTATGTAGTGGCCGACGAGTCCATCACGGTCACCGAAACACCCTCTGAAGATCTGCCCAGTCCAGACTTCAAGTCTGGGCTCTAGTCTCATGGTGTCACTTTGAGTTTAGTTACCAGGACAAGATAAAGGGATGTTTTCTGTTATTGCGCACTACATTTCTGTTGTTGGTGGTTAAACTATTAATTTTTTTTGTCTTTTTCAGCCATCTTAAAAACACAAACCACTTATTCTTTGTTTTCATTGTTGTTTTCTTGTGTTGTGTACTTTTGTGTTTATCTTTTCAAATTTTCCAATTAAAGCTTAGCTGTGTTTGTAGGATACTGGTTTTATGTTTTTGTCTGGGCTCCGTGTTGCATTTTGTTTCTCTGGCGTGGCGTCGCAGTCCGGATGTTTGTTTTCTTCTTCGGTCACTGTTCTGTGGTTTTACATCCTCTTTGGGCTCTCTTTTTTTTTCTGGGCTGGTTTCACTGATGTCAGGAAGTGCCTTCTCTCTCTCTCTCTCTCTCTCTGCGTCTCGCCTCGTTTCTCACCATCTCTTAACGGTTTGCCCTCCTGAACTCTCTCCCCTCCTCCTCCCCCCTCCTTTATAGCCCTGTTAACAAACACCCGGAGCCCACTCCACGCAGAGCCGGCACCGTAATTAGAAAGCAGGCACAACTAACCTCACCCACCTTCCAACCCACTCTGGCCTCTTTGGAAAGCGGGGGTCCTTCCCAACATCCCCTAGTTCTGCCCTTGGCTGCAGAGCCTGGTCTGAGCGGTGCTGGTGGTGGTGTTGGTGGTGATGCGCAGGGGGGTGGGGTCCAGGCAGCCACAGTGCAGCCTCATGTATCACAGCTCAGCGCAGAGGAGAGCAGGTAAGGAGCGAGCCGAGGTCGCGGCCGTACTCCGTCTGCTCGCAGCCAATCAACCGATCTGGAGCCCCGCCCACATTTTAATGTCTGTGTTTGATTGGTAACTTTATTTTTTGATTAAATAAATAAAAAAATCTGAAGCTTGAGAATAACAAACTCTTCAATATCCACCTTTAACTCTGCTTCACTAACGACGATAGAAATGGAAATCACGTTTTTGTTGCAGCTCTTTTTGCTCTCCGCTCTGCTTGTGATGATCTGAGCTCAGTCTGTTCTCGAAGATCTTCCTTCCTGCTGATCTAAACGCTGATAAACACTGCTGGTTTGTTTTGTGGGCTTTTCGATTTTGCACGCAACACCTTACTGAAAGACTTTCAGATTTTTGCATCTTGTTCCCTGAACTTGATCTTTTTAATTAAGTTGTTATTCTTGAGCTGATCTTAGCATTTTAATCATCTTTGAAGAGAAACGTGTTTGTTTTTATAAATTCTGCATGAGTTCTGTTTTTTTGCATCCATGCAGCTTTTGTTAATTAAACTTGAAGAACGAATCATTTCGGTGGTGTAACGTTTAGGCCTGTTGTATTCCCACAGCCCAGCCCGGGAGCACACATCCACACCCCCTCCACATAGAAATGGTTTGATCCATCTCACACCTGGAGCCCAACCCTCTCCGGGTGGGTCAAGAGGACCAAGTCCACATTTGATCCGCAGAGGTGAGAAAAGTGTGTATCAATATCTTACCTGCTGTAGATGGCGCTTTAAATCGCCTCAGTTTGGCTCATTTAAAAAGCCACCTGCAACAGGTAAGACATTCATTGTTAATCCCTCTTACACTGAATCTCACCTAAAAAGATCAGAAACATCACTTTATATTCTACTTTAAAGGTACCAAAAAGCAGGCACCAGCTCCCCCCAAACTGCCCAGCCCCTTCACCCCTCAGTCCAGTAACGCCCCAACAGCCAGCTCTCCGGGTCACCCACTCATCACACCTCGCCGTCACTCCAGCAAAGAGGTCATTCAAGCCCCAAACCACCCGCCGCCGCAGCCTCCTCAAGCCCACCAGGCTCAGGGCGAGCCAGAACCGTCGCCTCCCAGCACTCCCACTCCTCCTGGCACTCCGACTCACGACAGCTCGCACTCCAACTCGCTCCCCTCGTACCCATCTGGGTCTCTGCCTCGCCCCTCCAAGCCCGCTCCGAAACCACGGGCGCGACCCACAATGCCGCCACCCCCGCATCCTGCAGCGAGTGACAACGGCTTCTGCAGCTCTGCGTCAAAGATTATAACAGGTAACAGAGGCGGACTGCAGCATATGGATTAAATAGGAGCTTTTGTTTACGTAATAAACAAAATGGCAATAATGTTCACAATGTTAACATGATTTTAATGATTTACTAGAAAGTTGTCTGTGAAATGGCAGTGTGAAGGCTGAACGAGCTATAACAGAGTTAAAGTTAAAACACTTAAAACGGTAGCTAAAACGAGCAGTACAGAAGCTAAACGCAGCCAAACAGATGTTGAAATGAGCAGAACAATAGATGAAATTAGCAAAACAGATATTAAAATTAGCAAAGTTGTAGCTAAAGGCAGCAAAAATGATGCTGAACAAATGCTTAAGCTAAAATGAGTGAAACAAGCTCAATTTAGCAGAACTCTGTCTTAAAGCAGCAGAACAGTGTTCAAAGAAAAAATACGGTAAAACGATAGCTAAAAGCTAATAGGAGCACAAGGACAAAAATGGAGGGAGAATTTTATTTTAAATAGCCAAATATAAAAAGTTATAAAAACCAAACGTCGCAGCTAGGCCCGTCACGATAACAAAATTTGCTGGATGATTGTCTCAGAAATTATAGCGATAAATGATATTGTTTGAAATTTGACAATAATTAGCAATTGTTGAATTTAAGAAGAAATGTTGGTTAATTTGTGTGTAGTACTTTTATTGACCACTGGATGACAGTATACGACTGTTTGAACCGAAAGATGGATAGTGAGGGAGCGAGCTTCTCTTTAAGAAAAATGGGAAGGAGGTCCATTGACGTGACATGGACTGTCCCTTTCCTTCCTTTATTTGGTTCTCAAAATGGCGGATGCTCGGTGTAGTTTGAGCTCTTTAGCATAGCATTTTTCACACAAAGCTTTTAATTAAAAATCAGTAAACAAGTTCTCAGCTTCTTTTTGCAGAGAAAAACAACTTTTTACACGAAGGCACAAGTTTCAACCATGAATTTTGGAGCTTGGACAAGACTGAGGTTTTTTCCTGAGGTCGGCCTGTTAGCTTAGCTTGTAGCTTAGCTTTTCAGTTTAGCTGCTTTTAACGATCCGAAAACAAGATTTTGGACAGTTAAAACAGATTTTAAAGAGAAAGGGAGGGGTCAGTGAAGAGCACCAGAGTTGAGCCTTTTGTCATCCAGTGTCTTCAGTAGAAAGAGACACGAAGAAACGATAGTCGATAAATAAAAACTAAGTGGATAATTTTTATTTATCATGCGATTAATTGATTTATTGTTTATCGCGACAGGCCTAGTCGCAGCTCACTATTCTCAACCGAGCTGAACATTTTGAACGGCTAAAATGAAACAAAATATACTGAAGCAGTTTGAGTGAGAAAGACGTATGGCAGGAACTAACTGAATGCTGACCGAGCGTTCACTCAATAGTTTAAATCATGCAAATGAGCAAACTTAAGCTTTCTCTCGGAGTGCCTCTGTATTCATTTAGACCTCTGGCTTCTGGTTTCTCTGTCTGGATCTGTGGTGATGAAGCGTGACAGGAAATGTGTAAATATTGCAGATGTCTGAGCTGCCGGCCTGCCTGTGAGATGAGCTTTGCACGGCAGGTAATGGTAAGGTTCTAACTGGCTGCTGCTGGCTCAGCTTTGTTTTTGTGCGTCTGTGTGTGGTTGGAAAACTCGTAGTGCTTGTTTTAGCATTATGTTACTTAACATTCGTAGTATCTACATGCATGTCTTTGCATGTCTCCTATCTAAGGATGCACGATATTGGATTTTTGGCTGATATCCGATATGCCGATATGTTAAAACTTACTTGGCTGAAAACCGATACCGATATTTTTAATATACTTACCTTTGTCAGAACATATTCCTCTTATTTAGGCTTATTTGCTACAAAAATTAACAGCTGTAAGAGCTGGTGACATATATTCAGTAACAGCCATATGATATGCATAGCGCTTTAACTTGTATTAAATGAAAAGTGTTAAATATTATTTATTAGCATTAGTCACCTGCGATGCTGTCTCACTTGTGGAGGCTTGTTCAGGGTTCCTAGCTGCAGTGTGGGATCCTCTGCACTCTTGTGCATGAAGGACAGACTTTTTAAGTTCAAAGTTTTGTCTGTGCCGTAAGACTAATCAGGCTAACACTTGACGTCCAAATGTCTGTGGTAAAACTCACCAAAGTGCTATCAGCTATTAGCTTCTCAATGACGTCAAAAATGACAGCTTTTAACTCGGGTAAGATTACGTTGGAAAAATATCTCAGACTGGGGACGATGTAGTGAGGCTCAACGAGTCCAAAAATCTTCAGAATCCGACATCCTCAATGAAAAACACTTCCACACCGCCGACATTTTGAATTTTCCTCTCTGCCGTGATCAGATCAGGTAGGCACCAGGCGTCCTTGTCACTGGTTTGTCGTACGAAAACAGCGTCTTTTATATCGGTGAGTTATTTTGATGGAATGTCCGATATTTAACTTTAACGCCTATATCGGCCGATAATATCGTGCATCCCTACTCCTAACATGCTTGTTTTTAGTGGTTTGCTGTGAAAACTAACGCTTCGACTTTAAACTGGGTGTGCTTTTACTGTATGTGCGCATTAAAAAAAACGTGTTGCAGATTAACACACCAAGGAAACTCCTAAATCATCTAAAAAAGTTACATTACTGTTTAGCAGTATTTGAGATTTCCTACTGAGAGTAGTCCTTGGTGTCTTATAATGGTAGTAAATGTTTTTTTTTGCAGTGTGTGCAGCTCTTTCTGGGGGGGTGGGGGGTCGTAGATTTATTTGGTGACAGTCCTCTCTAACTGTCCCGTGCAGATGGAGGCCTGCTTCTAAAGGGGATTGGAAAAGCTTTCGTCCCTCAGGTGATCGAGGATCAACAGGAAAAGGGCTCTGCTGGTCACAAGCCCGTCCTGCCCCCAGACCTTCACTTGGACACGGAGCACACCGCTCTGTAAGAGACATTTCTAGACAGTTTGTTTGGCATCAGAGATTAAAGGGGTAACTCCACCAGGCTGCCCGTTTGTTCTCTGGATTAAAAACAAGCCTGCCTTGTAACGTGCTTTACTGCCTCAGAACAGAAGCTGTTTTTCCAGTGTTGACCCAAACCACCACCTTCCTCATGTGGTGCCTCTTTGTTGCAAGTGCTGCTGGGTATTTAAAGCTTGGACTGCAAAGCCTGGATCCACAAGGCTAACTGGACCTCAACCGAACTTTTAAGATTGCTGGAAACCTTTCACCATCCTCACTCGTTTCCTTTTTTGTGTTTTGAAAAGGATTCGGCGATGGAAAAGGTTTTAGACAAATGCTTCACCACAGAGAGCCTTTAATTTTTTTTATATCTACTTCAGCACAATGTGCAGATTTTATCCTGCCTTTTATTTATCTTTCTCCTCAATGTTTTCTAAATTTATCATTCACAGCTGATCAAATGTCATGATCTAAACTGTGCAGGATCAATTAAGGACCATAGAAATGACAGCGTTGGGCCAAAGAAACTTCAGCTCAGATTCAGCTTTTTAGTACATCTTAACGTTGCTAAGGACCAAAAACTTTGGCAAGAGTGCAAAAAAATAAAACGAGGTGCGTTTTTTTTTTTTTTTTTCCTCAACTCATGACTTTCAGCATGTTCACTGCAGTTTCAGTGGGACGGGTTTTAATTGTGTATCTTAATCCCCCTTGGCTTTTATTCGATGTCCACTGAGCAGATCTGGAGACTGAAATTTGTATTTGATGCTCAAAGATTTGCTTTTTATAGTTAGAGGGATATTTGTTTTTCTCTTTTGTAATTGATTAAATCAACTTTGGCCAAATAAAATCAATTAAGTCTTTGCAATTTCGTCTTTTTTTCCCCAAGTTCAATTTTGTTACTGAATCTTGCAGATAATACTGTGTATTGGATTTTTCAACAGAAAGTTAACTTTCAACTTTGACCTTCAATTTATCAGTTTATTTTCATGAAAATGTATACAGTTCAGTACATTTGTCTGTTTTCTAATATAAAATGTGTTAAAATGACAGACCTAATTTCATATGAGACTAGAGACAGGCATGTATTTTAATAAAACAAGAAAGCTATGCATATTTTTTAAACTTGTTCTAGTTTTGTGCTACAAACAGGACATTAAAACAAATCTGTACAAAACCTTTGAAACAGCTACATGAACATGTGCAGCGCTGCCTTTCAGGCCCAGTAGCCGATGATGAAGGCCGTCGCAGAGAGGCAGACGATGAGGTTGATGTTCACAACGAGTCGCAAACGCGGCTTCTCTTCCAGACTACACACGGTCGGCTCGGGTGCCGGCGGAGGATTGTCCTCCTTCTTCTGCTCCATCCCACACAGCCAGCAGAGGACCGCCATAAACCTGGACTGAGTCCGAATGCTGGAAACGGACGAGTCTGCAGAATTTAAGGAGAAGGAAGTCGTCAGCACATACGACAAATATTCAGCAGGACTGACGGTTCGAAGAGAAGCAGACTTTGACCCACCTGTTCTGTGATGACGTGCTTGTCCGTTGACGCTCTGCTCCACCGAGGACACCTGCTCTTTAGGCTTCACAGGGTCAAACCTTGTGAACCACGTCAGACGACTCACCTGGTCAGAAAACAATTCAATGCCAAATGTTCACCTTCATGCCAGAGATTTGGATTAGGATCGTGTCATTTTGGCCAAACTTTGAGCAAAATTGCGCTCAGAGTACGCGTTAAGCATCACTGTCAGCTACTTTGTATAATAGAGTTCAAACCACTTTTCTGTTACAAAGGGTGACTGGCTATGGTGGCCATCTTGAATAGGGCTGAAACAGACACATGGGCATCAACATATTACCTGCCTTTTGGTTACAGCTGATAAATGAACGCAGCATAAACACTCCCTTAAAGAGGTTTTATGCATCATTGACTCCTTGTGGCACTGAGTGGTTGTAGCTGAAGGCCCTGTGACAGTGTTGCCAGATTTGGGCGGTTTTCATTCTGATTTTGTGGGTAAAAATTGCTTTGGGCGGGTGGGGATAATTTGGGTGGATTTGGAGTCGGATCGGTGGTTTCTGAATTAACTTCTTAAAACACATTTCAAACAATCATTCATCATTATTTCATAGCAAAGCTCCTCTGACCTTTCTCCATCACTGATTGGCTATTGTCATCTACCAGGGCACTGATGAGGCAGTTTTAGTGGACACCTCGTTGAGTGGGCTGGCCCGTAGCGGCGGTATGTCGGAGCGGCCTCCATATTGGATGTGGCAGAACTGCCGGTCAACTGATAGAAGGAAATGGACTGAGCTTCATAAAGCACCGTTCTACAAAATGTTTTATGTTAATGCCTGTCATTCAAACACACCAATATATTTGGAAAATAAACCGGCACCAAAGACAACATTTATAACTTAAAGTGATTAGTAAAAATGTTTACTCCTTAAATGTTTAGGTTAAAGGTAAGAACTAAACCAACATGTATTATTTTGAGTGTTTACAACTACTAATGTGTGTAACACTATTACTGTGGTGATAAATATAGAAAAATTCATATTGAACATCTATCTATCTATCTATCTATCTATCTATCTATCTATCTATCTATCATTTTTTTGATTGGGCGTGTTTTTGTGTGATGGGGCGGTTTTTAACAGACTTTTGGGCTGGAAAACCTCGACTATCTGGCAACACTGCCCTGTGAGTTCAAACTAAAAAGCCAACAGGTGAAAGAGGTGAGAGCCGTTTCACCTGCTCTGGAGTTGGCTCTTCTGTAGCCAGGCTCACTCCAACCACCACGGCGAGTGTGATGAAGGACAGTAGGACGGAGAAGTACAGATAATGGACATATTTCAGCACGCCAGGCCTGCTGTCCTCTTCATAACACAGAGGTGCAGGGTAGATGAAGTCCAGTAACATGCGTATGCAGCCCACAGTGAGGCCGACGACGAGGCCCCAGAACGCCCCCTGAGCGACAGAAAATCCAAATGTAAACGTCTGAACCAGAAGCGGAAGTAACTGTTCAGGCTGTCCCTTACCTTCTCGTTCGTCCTCTTCCAGAAGCAGCCCATGAGGAAGATGATGCTGACGGGTGGCTGCAGGTAGGTGCTGATGGACTGGATGTAGATGAAGAGCTGACCGCCCTGGCTGGCCTGGACGACAGGAATCCAGAGCACAGAGACCACCACCAGCACGAGCACAAACACCCTACAATAATTTAAACACCGCTCAGCCAGACTGCTGGGAGAACTGGAACATTTCTCTGATCTTAGCTGCTAAGTGCATCTTCCTGATGCATGCAGTGCTGTGCAAAGGTTTGAATCCAACTTTCATTTCTTTAAACGTTGCTTTCAAGCAGTCAGATTTCTTGTGATCTTGAAGGGTTCTTGATCAAGGGTTCTTCAGGGGTTCTTTAAGGCCTTTCAAGATGTTTTCTTTGGAGTCTGACGACTTTTCCCCACTAAGTTTTAGTCCAAAATATGGCATACTGTGCCCTTAAAAAAATAAAATAAAATTGGAAGTGGAGGATGAACAAGTGTCAAGTCTAAAAACATCAGCCAGTGAACATTATCTGAAAGTCGAGTCTTGAAAAAACAAGAAAAAAATCCAGACAAGACCCGAGAGATGCTTCGTCCTTCAGTTAAGACAAGTTTTTAGTGAATAGCTAAAGAGCTAGCATCGCCTTATTGATGATAAAATATTAATTCAAACTATTATTGGGTATTTGTATAGATTTAAATGAAATGGGAAGAAACTGTATTACAGGCTGCTGGTAACAAAACGTCTAGAGACACCGTTTAAAATGATTAGTAAATTTTCTGTTGTTTTTTACTTAAGGAGAGTTTTTATGCCTAAAAGATTCATAGATCAGAACTAAATGAATTAATGAGGGAAAAAAATTTGTTTCTGGTAAATGGATATAGGCACAAGGACTGGACAGAAAATTAGTGAAAAATCAGAAAAAAAGTTTGCAAGAAAGTTTGACTCCTTGACGGCTAAATATAGATTTTTGTAGAAAACTGTATACACATCTCCAAATACACACAAAGTGGATTTTTTTTCAAACTGTTAGCTTTTACAACATAAAAACATATAAACAGTAATGTAGCTTTTTCAAAATAATTTTTTTTCTCCTTTTAGAGTTTCTGTATGTAGCGTCAATGCTGCAGCAAGGCCCATGTATAAAATATACATTTATTTTTGTCACAAACCTGCCCACAATCATGAGCTCCCATTCGGACGCACGAGATCTGAAACCCTTCCATAAATCCATGGTAAAAATGGTGCTGGCACTGTTAAAGATGGAGGTCAGAGATGACATGAGAGCAGCGATCATCACAGCCATCATCAGCCCCCTCAGTCCTAGAGGGAACGACAGGTTTCACATTGAGAACTCTCGTCAGTGTGAGAGGAAAAACTAATGCAGGAGAGAAGTGTCTGACCTGCAGGCAGAAGCTCCATGACCAGCTTGGCGTAGGCGATATCTGAACAGCCCACGGAGTTTCCACAAATCTGTTTGCATAGCTCCGGGTCTGCACACGCCACTTCATCTGCACGCAGTAACATGCAGCAAAAACACCACAATATAATAAAAGTATCTGCAAAACTAGAGAAATTGCATTTCCTGAGAAAATGCCATGTGGATGCTTATTGCTGAAGAATTTGCTGAAAAACAGCTGAAATTAGCTGAAATGGAAGAACAAGCCTAAGTTAGAAAGAACACATTTGCTGAATTAGGTTTAAATAAGCACCAAAATTAGCTTAAAAAACAGTTGAAATGATAAAAAATAGCTGAAAAGTAGCTGAAAAGACAGAATGAAGCTTAAACTAGAAGGAAATGAGAGGAGCTGAAATGAGCTAAAAAATTTGGAATTAGCTGAAAAAGCTAAAATTAACAAAAACACAGCTAAATAGTAGCTGAAATAGTAGAAATAGCTGGAACTTGCAGAAATAAGCTGAAAGGAGCATAACATGCTGAAATTAGCAGGAAGAAGTTAGAAGAACAAAATTGTTGTAGTTAGCAGAAAGAATCTGAAAGGAGCACAAAACAGCTGAAATTAGCTGAAATTAGCTGAAAAACAGTTTAAATTTGCGCAAGCAAGCTGAAAGAAGCTGAACCAGAACAAAATGTGAAAGGAGCAATAAAAAGTGTAAAAAGATCTAAAGATTTGAAGGATGTAAAATGAGCTCAATTCATTTTCTAGGAGAAAAAAATGGCAGAAAAGGCTAAACATGTCAAAAAGCTAAAGTGGTACCAATACTAAAAGTCATAGCAGGATTGTCCTGAAAGAGCTGAACATTTTGATTTATGATTTGTTGAAACAGCTTGAAAACTGCGGGACGAGAATCACGCCAACAAATGGACAGAAGAAAAATGGATCCCAATAGAGTGAACGCTTCATGAACATTCACACATTAAGTCCTAATAAACATCTTGAGAGTGTGTACCTGTGTAGAGGATCCTGCTGATCATGCCGGGCAGCATGATGGCAAAAAAAGGCAGGACCTTCAGGTAGGCAGCCAGGAGGGAGCCGCCCTTCGCATGAGTCAGAGTCTTGGCAGCCAGAGAGCGCTGAACAATCACCTGCGGAGAATCCCAACCACAGCCGACGCTCAGATTGTAGTTAATGAGCAACAGAGATGGTTTGTTGAGTGGGAATTAGAATAAAAACCGTAAACTTGTTACCTCTTAACTGATAAGACAGTAAATGACCAGTAAAAGCGAGCACGCTGGTCTCATGTTGGACTTGTAAAACAGAAAATTTCTAAAGAAGCCAAATGTGTCAAGTAGACATGATGGAAGTTATTAGGATGAACATTTCTGTTGAGTCTCAGATTAAGATAAACAAAATGAAGTGAACTAAAAACTAACTAGAGAATTTGCATTTCCTGCAAAAATGAAGTGAATGCTTAGAATTCAAGATGTTTTCTGTTATTAGACATCAAATTATTTAATTTTATTTAAATTCCAGCAGCCTGTTGGAAAGATATGTAATGCTTTCAGGTTGAATTTTCTTCCATATTTCCTGCAAAAGTGTCTTGTGTGGAACAGGATTGGTCTTTTTAAGGTTTTTTGACATATTTTCTATTAGCTACATGTACGTCCAGCGCCCTGTTCTTCCACAGCGATGTCTGTGTGTCTGTACAGAACGAGGTTTTAAAGTATGGTGTAAAAAAAATAAAAGAAGTTATCAGAAAAAATAACATCTAAAGAGTTCATGCAGATTTTTTCTAAACTGGTTTCTATAGAACAGCAATGAACAGTTACTATCTTACCTGTTGAGGATATATAGATTTGTGTAAACTGTATTAAGTTAATCTTTCATTACAGTCTGTTTAAAAATGTTTGGTTATTTGGGCAGAAACATTATAATAATCCTGCAGGAAGTGCTCAAGAAGCACATGGTGGTGATTTATTTAAAAACGACAACAGCTGAATTATTTATTTTTCATTTCCAGATCCATCGCAGATGCAAACACACACAGAGAAGTTGATGCTAAATGAATGGAAAACATGAATGTAATGGATGTGTACTAAGTAAAATAACTGCAAAGATAAAGCTCTATGTCATGTACAAAATAAATTAAAGTACCAACATATAGAAAAAAAGCAAAAAGTACCTGATCAGAGCACCAGTACCACATGGAGGGGACTGACATGCCAATGATGACGCCAGGCCAAGGCAGGTCAGAGGTCACCGGGTCTCTAAAGATGTGGAAGGCGTCATCTCGAGGGATGCCGCAGGTGGAGTTGGGCATGCGGATTGTGGGGATGGCGTTGGCGTATCCCTGCATCAAAGCGTTCCAGCCTCCAACCTCAGCAAAACCTGGACGGGAGAGACAAAAGGAGCTGGAGCAGGACATAAATCCACCAGAGGAGGTGCAGGGCGATTGTGCTCATGCTTTGACTGACTGAAGCCCATGAGGGTGAGTGCTCCTCCCAGCATGATGGCAGTCTGAGCAGCGTCGGTGTAGATAACTGCAGCCAGACCACCTACAACACATGATGCGATTTACACAGCTGCAGGGTGATTCTCGCAGCTTTTCCAGGAGGAGAGCTACTGGTTTGAACATCACTAAAGAGGAGAGGTCACCTGCTACAGTGTAAAGAGCAGTCACTGATAACAGCAGCACCACAGCCAGGTAGATGTTCCATTTTAATGCAAGCTGAATGAACACTGCACCTGCATACATGTCCACCTGCACAAAACGTAACACACAAGAGCTTATAGTTTACTGTCCACAAAGGAAAAGTTCAAAAAGTCCACAGATATGCACTAAACACATTTTTTGCCATACAAGTTGCACCTTTTTGCATGCATTTGCAAGTCCTGCGACTTATACACCAAAGCAACTAACATACACCCCCCCCCCCCCCATATTTTAAACCCATTTTTTGGCTGAGATCTGACGATTTCCTCATTCTGACATAAAAATTTTAAACATTATCATTTTCAGCCACTAGAGGGCTCTCGAGAAGTATGGCAAGCCAAGTGTCTCATTAATAGGGAAAAGTGGCTATTAATGAGCCACTTGGCTTGCCATACACAACCGTCTTCGTCTCACTCAGGAACTCCTGGAGCAAACTTCAAATCAGCTGCATTTTGCCGCGTCACACAGGCGAAATGCAGCTGATTTGACTATGAAAGTGCATTTATTAAGGAAAAGTTCAACTGAGACACACATTTGCTATAAAGTCGAGCAAACAAAAAATTATTTTTAGGTGGTTATCTTGTTAAATTTCGAAGAAACGCACAGCAAGTCGTCCCTCTGCGCGCTCCTACAGCCGCAAGTCGATTTTTGAAATGCAGCTGATTTGACCATTAAAGTGCATTTATTAAGGAAAAGTTCAACTGAGACACAGCTTTGTTATAATTTTGAGCAAACAAATAATTGTTTTTAAGTGTTAATCTTGCTAAATTCTTGTTAAAAGTCCTCCCGTGCATGCTCTCGTGGCCGCCATTTGGCAGCCAATCAATTTTTAGCACAACACCGGCCCACATTTCCAGGTTGTCAGCGGCGACGCATAATAGATGCGACTTATAGGGCGAAGCAACATTTATTTATTTATTTTTTCACTTTATTAGGCATTATTTATTAGATATTTGGACTGATGCGACTTATACAGTGGTGTAACGTGTACGGCAGAAAGTACGGTATATGTTGGTTTGTGTCGTACCGATATTTTTGTAAAGATGTAAATAAATAAGGACAGCACGGCTAAAAATAACTGAGTTCTTCTTCCACCAAAGCGCCTCTGCAGATACTCTGGCATGGTCGTCACCTGTGGAGGAAAGATGCTTTAAAAGAACAAGAAATGCACACGTGCATGCACATGTGTGTAAGTTACTCACCCCTGAGGAAATATAAATGGGCAGGAAGAGCCACCCCAGGAGCAAAACCATAAACATTCCCTGGTTTTCAACATACAGCAACATGTTAGTGTTTTTTTTTAGAACACATCAGTGTGTTTTATTAATTTCTGGCTCTCTTACGTTCCATTCATAAGCGATCGCCCCAATTCCTGCTGCAGCTCCAGAGCCGGCCAGTCCGATGAAATGTCCACTGCCGATATTGCTGGCGAACAGAGAAGCCCCCACCTGAACACAGATTAAAGAAACTTGATTTTTTTAAACAGCAGAACATTACCGTATTGTTCAGACTATAAGGCGCACTGGATTATAAGGCGCATTAAGCAAAACCAAAACATTATGACAGATTTTTGTGCGTCGTGTACCACATGAAATCAGTTCGAGGTCAGTAAGCACAACCAGAATTAATACATACATTATAAGGCTCACTGTTGATTTTTGAGAAAATTAAAGGATTTTAAGTGTGCTTTATAGTTTGAAAAATATAATATAGTTAATGTGGCTTTTACCCTGAGATTATTTTGCAGTTATGAAATCAGTATTTGTAGATTTTTATTTTAACATAACGTCTGACTCACCGGCCACCAGGTCATACTCTTCCCAGCCAAGAAGTATCCATCCACAGTGCTGCGCTTCGTCCTCCACATAGACTAATGAAATAATAGGAAATGAATACACTTTAGAATAAAAGTTATGTAAAGCAGTTTAAAGCATAATGCAAAGTTTGTTCATATTCATGTTGTTTGATTGATTTAGTGGAGCTGCTGTTTCCTCATCTGTCCTGCAGGACAGAACACAGCTCGTGGTTTTATTTTAAACTTCACAGCTTTATGTTGCCTCAGTCTCAGATATGTTTTAGATAATTATTTTAAATAGTTTTAAACTGCTCTATGAGCAGAAATCAATCAATCAGCTTCTGTTTATGCTGTAAAACCACCTCTCTCTGCTTCATTTGGGTCACATAGAAAGTGTAGAAGCTGCACAACGCTCGTCTCATTCGTGTTTTATTGTTTTTGACTAACTAGATTTAAGTTTAGAGTCATTTTTATAATAAAAAGTTATGGAAATAACTTTTGGCACATTATAGTAAAAGATCCCAATAAAGCAAAGTTTTTATTTGCATTCATTTTGAGATTTATTCGAACTTTGTGTCGATAATCCAGCAGGAACGTGAACTCCAACTGTAAGAAAATCACTCCCTTTTATCCCTAATAAATAAAATTTATCAAACAAATCATGATTCCCTGCATCACACAACTTATCTACCTTTTACATGAAAACATGATTAAAACGTTGCTATTTTCTCTAAGGTTTTGCACAGAACAGAATAAATTCTTATTTAAAGCTCTGCTGGTTTTTGCAGCCCAGTAAAGAAAATTCAAACAGTTCACGGCAATGCAAAGGATGGATAAACAAACCAAAAGTTTATTTCTTAAACCTAACATGCTTACCCAGAATCCCACAGCCAGCACCAGTAGAAAGTAGACCACCAGCACCACAATGTCCACTGTGACCAGGGTGCTGCCCCCCCGAGGCGGCGCCTGAGTTGGGGGTGAACTGGTTGTTGCTCCTTCAAAAGTCATCTGGAAACCAGTTAATTAAACAAATGTGCTGAGATTAAATAATGAGAACATTTGATTTCATCATTTATGGTTGTAAAATCTACCAAACACACTTTAATTTCATAAAATAGTAAATAAATGACTTTTCTGAATCCAACAAGGTTCAGGCAGGCCATCTGGACGGTTTCTTTTTTCTGTTGAGATGCTTCATCCGAAGGACTTCATCAATCTGAGGAGCCACAAACAAACTGAGTCCCACATGCCAACCAGTTTGATAAGATGGCTTCCAGGGCCCGCCCTCTCCCCGTTGACTCCTGAAGTCCTTTGGATGAAGGGCGAAACTTCTCAACAGAAAAAAGAAACCGTCCAGATGACCTGACTGAACTTTGTTGGATTTTCTACCTGGATTATTGAACTTTGTTGGATTTTCTACCTGGATTATTGAACTTTGTTGGATTTTCTACCTGGATTATTGAGCACGGACTTTGATGTTTTGAACCTCTTTGGCTGTGGCTGCCTCAGAGTTGTCGAAGGGGGAGAGGGTGGGCCCCGGAAGCCATCCTATCACCAGCAAACTGGTTGGTCCACTATGTGAGGATGAGGCTTGTGGGACTCAGTTTGTTTGTGGCTCCTCGTTCTGATGAAGTCCTTTGGATGAAGGATGAAACGTCTCAACAGTAAAAAGAAGCCGCCCAGATGACCTGACTGAACATTGTTGGATTTTCTACCTGGATTATTGAGCATGAACTTTGAAGTCTTTTCAGATGATCTAACTGTTTATGGTCACGTTGCATGAATCCATAATGACCAGTTAATTCATTAATTCACATATATTGAATACTGGCCACACTTGACACTTGAAGCCCAAATGTTAAACATATCTTTACTCAAATCTAAAACTTGACAGTAACAGCTCCAGCTCAGCCCCTCACCGGCTTTATGTATAAAATAATCTAACATATAAAGACACACTCACCTTTTGTTAAATCTTCAGCGTATCATTCCACCAGCTCTGCCTGGAACCGTCTCTTGTCGCCCAAACAAAACAGCGTGTCACTAATTACACAAAGACAACCGCAGGAATCTCGGTCTTGAGATCAAACTCCACGTCCTCCACAAGGTGAAGTTAAAATGTAAGAGATTACGACACCTCGCCAGGAGGCGTTTTGTCAGTACGAGACTAAATAATCTCTGAAGAGAGTTTAAAAATTCATCCAAATCACACAGGAGGTTTTCAGGCAGCGATTAGAAGAAAACATAAAGCAGCGCAACAGGAATGAATGAATGAATGTGTTCGGCCTGCCCAGGACAGGAACACACAATTCTGATTTATCTGATTTACCTGCAGGGAGGGCAGATAAACTGCTTGTAAAGGAACATAAAAAGGTTCACACAATAAAAAAGGTTGAAGGAAATGAAGTCATGCATGCAATAGTTCTTCTTAAATTACACCAGTACATCCTCTTAGGAGAAAAAAATTATTTTTTATTGTACGTATAATATATATTTAAAGTAAAAAAAACCAAACACATTTTATATATATATATATATATATATATATATATATATATATATATATATAAAGAAGTAAAAATAGTTTTCCTTAAATTGAAATTTATTATGAATCTTGGTCTTTCAACGCAATTGATACAATTTTTAGAAGAAGGGTGCAGGAGAGCCCTCATGCCCTGAAGGGACACACGCAGCTGGATATGTCATGGATTCCTGGGGTGTTTGGAAGATGATGTACCTGTCTGTGCTGTCTCTTGAAGATGTAGAAGACTCATAAATAATTGGATTTATGATAACAGGGTTTCTGTTTTTTTGGAATCAGTAGATTCCTGGGATATCGACTAATTAGTCGATAGTCGGAAGTCGAAAGTCGGCAGCAGTTTTGGCAATAGTAAAGCTGCCTGCCTTATGTGAAGGATTACGCTGAGCTTCGAGCACTCAGACTAATATGTTTTGCGAGATGAACCGTACGCTGGACGCGATTTCTGAGAATCGTGGGCCACTTGCAGCTCCTAGGACTCGCCGGCATGAAGGAATCGACCTTGGAGAAGGCCATCAAGCACGGACCAGCAGAATGTCCACAAATCTGGCTGTTTGGATTTGCCATTGAGTGTATCATCAGAACTGCAGGCAGACATTAAATCAGTAGAGTCGGCCTGTCCAAAACAATTGTTTATCTGAGCCTCCCCGCTGACCTTGAGGCCAACTTATCTCAAAGCTCCTGGTGGATATGTAAATTAAAAAGCTTTGCCTGCCGGTGTGAGAGATCCTTTTTTTATACCATGTCTCCTCGTGTTTTTCTAGCCCTTTTCTTGTTTAAGCGATAAGAGCAGTGCTTCATTAAGCAGCAGCCCTGGTACACTTCCATCTATCCTTCAGACGGCTGTACGGAATGAAATGTTGCTGTACTTAACTGTACAATGACAATAAAGTGATTCTGAAGTATAGTGAGGTCCTTTTTCCTTGCATGACAAAACTTACTGGTGCTTGGACTTAGAGTAAGTGTTGGAGCCAACTCTCAGCTACTACCACACCAAACTTTAGCTCAATATGTGTAGAACTGACTGATTCATGACCATGTTTGCATTTGCTTAGTTCAGTTGGCTGCGGCGGCCAACTTGAACCGAGCCGACTTCACACGTTAACCAGTTGTAGATGTATATCCAGTGACCACTTTCTGCGAATTTCATTACAATTCACCCAGCCATTCATGAGATATTTAGCTAACAGACAGACAAATGCACATGCAGAGAATTACATGTATGTCATGGTGGTGCAGGCAATAAACAGCGAAGGCAGACCCAACACAAGTCTTTATATCTGTTTAAATTATTTTGTTACAATACAAACTTTACACTTTATAGATCCTAAATGAACAGCAGTGCTTTAAATGTTGCGTTTAAGCTGAAATAAATAAATTAGACCAACATATCTTTAGAAAATAAAGCTTAAAATACTTACAAACTTTGCTCCTATAGTAACTCACTTTAGCAAGTGGTCTTGAAGGCTTAGTTTGTTTTTACAGAGGCTCATCTGAGAAACTACCGTATGCTGCGTTATTTGTCTGAAAATCTGGTTACACCGTAAATCTAAGGATATTGTTGCCCTCTTAGTGGTTTAACACCATGCTTTGCACAGAAAACACATTAAAATGCAATCAAATATAGTAGAATTAAAGAAAAAGAAAAAAACAGAACAACAAGAAGGTGGTTCAGATACTCCAGCATATACATCTCATTCTGTAAACAATATATCTGCGTTACACTGAAGTGAGAGCAATATTCAGCAGCTAAACATGAACATATTGCATTATAGGATCCACATCACCTGCAATCTGGTCATAATGTCCCAATAACCGGAGACTAATTTTATTATTTTCTGTAAAAACAGACAGCTTGTACCATCTCACACACATTGGGGTTCATGTTTGCAGGTTGTAAAAATGAGAAGTACGATACAAAACAGAGGGTTAGAAACACTGCGTTGAGTAAAACTACCTGTTGTCACAGGAACTGATGAAAATTCACTTAAATAGTTCAGATCGGGGTTAGGAATGAAGGCTATAAACAATTAATATCTTACCTGCTGCAAAGACATGAACTAGCCTTTAGTTCGTCACTCCGGTCAGAGTAAAACAATTCCTGCTAACAGCTCGTTCAAAGAGGCATCTACAACAGGTAAGTTACTAAGTGTTCATAATGTTTCCACACAACCCCACTTTAAAAGAAATAAGTGCAACACTTCATTAAAAAAACCTACGTTACATTCAACGTGGTGGGTGTCTGACAAAAGTAAACATGTCAGCTAATTAAGAAAAGCTGCTTTTTTCAAAACACTAACTTTGACAACACGTTTTAAATTAAGTGTTTATCTGTTTCAAGATGAAATATATCTATGTCTTAATACGACACAAAGACTTCCATATTTAATTGTCACTCTGCACTATGGGTGCTCAGAGAAATATCACCTAAACTAATTAGACTATCTTCCAAACAATATAAATATGCTGAAAATGAAACTGGTTGAGTTCTGGTTACTGTTATTTTTTTTTATTAAATTAAGCTTTATTGTAGGTTCACACCTAAAAAATGACACTGATGCAAACCTAAAGTTTACATCTTTAACACTCTGTAAAATATGTTTATCTTTCTTTTAACCATCTCCTGATTTCTTTAAGTAAAAATGAAAAGGTTTATTTAAATATTGCACTTAATGTGTGTTTGTGCATGTAGTGTATACCTCAAATGTGTGTGTGTGTGTGTGTGTGTGTGTGTGTGTGCACACATTGTTTTAGGTTTTAGGTGCTGGAACAGTCCAGTATTTGGGGACCTCCACACGTGTGCTACCAGGCCAGCGGGGAGGCCAGGCGTGGACTTCTGGGGCTCTTTGGGTTTTCTGTTCCTTGTTGATCGCTGAGAGCTCTCTATAAACAAAAAGAATAAACTTTTATGTTTTCTGTAGCTTTATAATGGCTCAATATCTAATTAATAAATTTGTCCTTATTGATAAATGTTTTTTTTCTGCGTGAAACTGAAGCCCTCAAAACTGCTGCAATATCTGAAGATAATTCTAAAACTTTAGGTTTTAAAAATGCAAAATGTTGAAAAAAACTATATCAAATCAGAAAATGTGGGATGTTCATGAAAACATGAAAGTTGTTCATCTGTAACCTTTTAGGTTATTACTAGCAGAGGGGACAAAGAAAACAAAGTGCTTTTGGAAAAATTAGATACTGTACTTTTCGGACTATAAGTCACATCTTTTTGCATAAATTAGCAAGTCTTGTGACTTATAGTCCGAAGCAACTAATTTACGTTGTTTTCCCCCATATTTATAACAATCTTTTCTGAGATCTGACGATTTTGTTCATTCTGACATGGAAAATATTGAACACTACCATTTTCAGCCATTAGAGGGCCCTCGACTAATATGGCAAGGCAAGTGTCTCATTAATAGGTAAAAGTGGCTATTAATGAGACACTTGGCTTGCCATACCAAAGCCACCTTTGTCTCGCTCCAGAACTGCTGGAGCTTCATTTCACCGCACCGCCCACGTGAAATGAAACTGATTCGACCATTCAAGTGCATTTATTAAGGAAAAGTTCAACTGAGACACACCTTTACTATAATGTCGAGCAAACAAATAATTGTTGTAAGTGTTAATCTTGTTAAATTCTTGTTAAGAGTCCTCCTGTGCACGCTCCCACAGCCGTCATTTGATTTTTGGCACAACACCGGCCCATGTTTCTGGGTGGTCAGCAGTGATGCATAATAGATGTGACTTATAAGGTGAAGCAACTTATTTATGTTTTTTTTCCCACTTTGTTAGACATATTTGGACTGATGTGACTTATATGGCGGTGTGACTTTTAAGGCGGAAAGTACGATAAACAAAATACCAATAATAACATGTTTCGTTCTGAGTATAGTAATCATTTGAATAATAAACAGCTTTAAGTTACTTCCTTACCTCAAACTTGCTCATGAACTCAGCAAAAATACCAAAGAAAGCCTCCGAGGAGGTGGATTTGCCGTCCTCTCCAAAGAACGAGGCGGTTCTGCTGAATTCCTCCGTGGCTCTCTGTTGGAGCGACTCCAGAGACTGCAGAGCTGGGTGACTGTTTTCCAGGAAGTTCTGTATACAGAAAGTCATGGATCTCAAAAACAAAGATCTCAATTCTTCTTCTTTTTGTTTAGTTTGAAGGATACGCTCATGACGACAGCAAAGCGATCCTCAGCGGTCGCGGGCATCTTTTGACAAGCCGAGCGTATCTCCTGAATAGTGGAATGAATGTCGTTCACGTCTGACGTGATAGTCCTCTGGTTCACTAATAAAGACGTGCAGGTTTGTTTGCAAAAAGGTAAAATAAAACAAAAAAACAAAGAATATTAAAATCAGAAACCTGGTATAAAAAGTGCTGAATAAAGCTGGAACACGCAGTTTGTTCACTTGAGTTAAAACGTTAAATGGATCTTCTTTACCTTTCGCTGCAAGAGAAACCGTCGTCAGATCTTTGGAGAAATCCAACACGTCTGGAAAATGCTGACACAACGATTTGACCAGAATGTGCAGAAACGTCGACTTCCCATCGACGGTTTTAGTTGTGCTCAGCTGAGGAGGAGAAGTGGAACCATTGAAAGGATAAGGACAAAATAAAGACGGGGACAGATAACTGTAACAAACAAAACATTTGGTTTTAGTTGTTTGTCAAATTGTGTTTTTAGCGTGAAATGAACAGTACCTCTGTGAGAAAGTTGATCTTAAAGCCGGTAGTCTTGTTGTTTTTAGGCTGGCTGTTATTCAGATAGTTTCCCATCGCTAAGACAAACTTAAAGGTAAAAAAAAAAAAAAAAGATTAAATAATGACACAGCAAACTGTATCTGAACTTGTTCCAGTTCACAGAACAGAACGAACACTTTTCCGTTTGTCTAATAAAAAACGGCTCTCTTATTTTTAGTTTCGATGACGTCACCTCTAGTATCTTAGCCAGCTTCTTGCTGGTCTTCAGCTCAGCGGAGGCCTTGATGATGCAGTCGTATGCCCCCCTCAGCTCCTCCGTCTTCTCTTGGAGAGAGCACTTGAAGAGCAGACTCTGCAGACGAGTCTTGAACTCTGGGACAGATAACATCTGACAGGCAACACCTCCCATCACCCATTTGTCGTCATAGCAACAGGAACAAAGCCTCTCTGTACCAGGACTGTACCTGCAGCACAAACTGATCCGGTTCGCTGAGTTTGCTGGGGTCCTCCCGGTACTCTTCGTATTTTTTCATCTCCTCTTCGTCAGGAGCGTACAGCAGCAGCTGCATGATGTGAGCCGGCTCCAGTCGCTCTGTGGCCATGCTCATGAGAACCTGACGTAGCTCACCAGGAGAGAGCTTCAGGTGGGCAATGAGGATGGCTAAAGGAAGACAAAATAAAATAAAATTACTAGACAAGAAGAAAAGGTTCTGGGTTTTTTTTTTTTTTTCCAGAAGCTAATAAAGTTTTAAAATAATAAATAGAATAGACCAGGGGTCTGCAACCTTTACGATCGAAGGAGCCATTTTTGCTCCTTCCTGCACTAAACTATCCAGAGCCACAACAACCAGCTGTGATTATCAAGTGGTGGCACTTTATGGTTGCTGGAGGGTTTTTTTTGTGTGGCCACATTATAAAGCTAAAAACATGAATAATTTTTTACTTTTTGTTGGATAAAAATATCCTCTATTCATCTTACTTACTCAAAGAAGCCACACTTGAGGACTCAAGTAGATTTTTAACCAGTTTTACTTGTAAAGGCAGACTTTCACCACAGGTTACACAGATGTGCAGACGTTCTACATGCATGGAGAACAGACAGGAGAATCTGCACCGGGCAGCGTGCAAGAATTGTTATTTATAAGCTTATCAGCTCTCGCTCAGAAGCCGACACGGATGACCTTGGACATCCAGCTGTACATGCAGGATCAAATCGGCTTCTCATCTTTGAGAGAGAAAATAACTCTCTGGTAACTCAAACACACGGTTCATGGGCAGTTTACATTCTCAGCCATACTAGTTAAAACATCCATAAACCTCGATCAAAAATCCCCTGATATGACCACCCATTTATGGGTATTTATTACATTATCAATATCAACGTTGCAAGTAGAGATGCTATATGCATGTGGTGGAATTATATTTTTACAATTTAAAACAAAAGAAAAGACAATATTCTTGGAAAGAAGAAGAAAAAAATGGGTATTTTTAATCATTTATTTTAAAAATAAAAATAAAAAAAACTACGAACTATGCAGACCTATGTGATTTTTTTTTTAATTGTGGAAAAAATAATTACATATTGAAATAAAGCATGAAGTTAAAGTGAGTATGTTTGACTTCACATATATTCACATACAGTAGTCCCTCGCTACTTCACAGTACCTTTATCGCAGACTCGCTTGATCGCGGTTTTTCAAAATAAGATTGGACATGACACACAATCGGCTGATCGATGGATGAGCAGCATGATCAGTATGGAATTTTTATTTGAAATAAATTATTTTAAATTATTGAACATCTGCTGCACCTGTGTGCAGCCCACACTGCAGGATAAACTTCCTGCTGCAGCTGATCAGATGTTCTCAGAGCAGAGAAGTGGGCGTGGCCAAGAACGCTTGCAGAAGGCTGAGGGCAGCGGAGGCAGGGAGCTGAACTCGTGACATTCTGTGCTCTTTAAGAGCGTTCAGAAACATTGTTTAGAATATTGTAAGACTGTGAGAAGGTTTTAAAATGCCATATATATTTATATAAAATACTGAAATAAACAACTACTTACTACTTGTACTACTACCCTGATGCATGCTCAATAATCCAGGTAGAAAAATCCAAAAAAGTCCAATCTGGTCCTCTGGACATTCAAAAAAACAAAAAACAAAACAAAGCAAAAAAATCTAGAAACGTTTCGTCTCTCATCCAAGAGACTTCCTCAGTCTGAGGTGCTGTATTCAGCTCAGTCTCTTAAATAGCACCTTCTCAGAGTGGATCAACCAGTTTTGCTGCTGACAACCAAAACCAGCTGATCACATGCTCAAGAAGGACCATCAGCCTAACAATGGATCATTAGCACACTGATGGCGGTTTACTATTCACAGAGGGCTGAGTGATACTAGCAATCACAGCATTGTAAGAGGGGGACAGTTGAACCCGGAGGCCTCCACTCCTGTTTAATGATGGACGATTTCTTTTCACAAAGATGGCCTCCTTTACTCCTCTCTCAAACCATCGTTCCTCTCTGTCCAGGATGTGAACATCTTCATCCCTGAAAGAGTGACCGCTGGCCTGGAGATGAGTGTAGACCGCAGAGTCCTGGCCTGATGATGTTGATCTTCTGTGCTGGGCCATCCTTTTGGCCAGTGGCTGTTTAGTTTCCCCGATGTAAGACTGACCACAGCCCTCCTGACACTGAACAGCATACACAACATTACTCTGTTTGTGCCGGGGGACTGGATCTGTGGGATGAACCAGTCTTTACCGTAATGTATTTTGGGGTTTAAAAGCCACTGGGACGTTATGTTTAGAAAATAAACGTCTCGGTTTCTCTGATACTCCCTCAACATATGGAATGACCACTGGTCTGGGTCTGGGTTCCTCCTTTTCACCTGATGGCTGACTGGAGTCCTGTTTGGGTTTCTTCTCTGCTTTCAGGAAGGCCCAGTTAGGATATCCACATTGCTCTAGAGCCTGTCTTGTGTAGGATTTCTCCTTCTGCCTGGCTTCCGAGCTAGTGGGGACGCTGTCTGCTCTGTGATACAGAGTCCTGATGACTCCTAACTTGTGCTCCAAAGGGTGATAGGAGTCAAACTGCAAATACTGGTCTGTGTGGGTGGGTTTGTGGTACACCTCGGTTTGCAAATGTCCTCTATCAGAGACTGAGACCTCACAGTCCAAGAAAGCCAACTTGCCATTTTTTACATCTTCTCGTGTGAACTTGATGTATTTATCCACAGAGTTGATGTGGTCAGTAAAATGTTGGACTTCCTGAGATTTAATTTTAACCCAGGTGTCGTCAACATACCTGAACCAATGACTTGGTGGTGTCCCTGAAAAGGACGTCAAGGCTCTCTTTTCTACCTCCTCCATGTACAGGTTGGCAACAATAGGAGAAACTGGAGACCCCATAGCACACCCATGTTTCTGCCTATAATATTGCTCCCCATATGTGAAGTAGGTTGACTGCAGGCACAGTTTCAAGAGTTGACACAGTTGTTCTGTGGAAAGCGTGGTCCTGCTGCTCAGAGTGGTGTCTGATTTTAATCTTAAACTGACCACCTCTACTGCATCATCAACAGGAATGCACGTAAAGAGTGATGTGACATCAAAAGAGACCATTGTTTCATCAGTCTCCATGATGACATCCCTCACCTTATCCACAAAGTCCATGGTGTTCTGTATGTGGTGTTCTGAGCTGCCAACTAAAGGGATGAGTACAGACGCCAGATATCCTAACTGGGCCTTCCTGAAAGCAGAGAAGAAACCCAAACAGGACTCCAGTCAGCCATCAGGTGAAAAGGAGGAACCCAGACCCAGACCAGTGGTCATTCCATATGTTGAGGGAGTATCAGAGAAACCGAGACGTTTATTTTCTAAACATAACGTCCCAGTGGCTTTTAAACCCCAAAATACATTACGGTAAAGACTGGTTCATCCCACAGATCCAGTCCCCCGGCACAAACAGAGTAATGTTGTGTATGCTGTTCAGTGTCAGGAGGGCTGTGGTCAGTCTTACATCGGGGAAACTAAACAGCCACTGGCCAAAAGGATGGCCCAGCACAGAAGATCAACATCATCAGGCCAGGACTCTGCGGTCTACACTCATCTCCAGGCCAGCGGTCACTCTTTCAAGGATGAAGATGTTCACATCCTGGACAGAGAGGAACGATGGTTTGAGAGAGGAGTAAAGGAGGCCATCTTTGTGAAAAGAAATCGTCCATCATTAAACAGGAGTGGAGGCCTCCAGGTTCAACTGTCCCCCTCTTACAATGCTGTGATTGCTAGTATCACTCAGCCCCCTGTGAATAGTAAACAGCTATCAGTGTGCTAATGACCCATTGTTAGGCTGATGGTCCTTCTTGAGCATGTGATCAGCTGGTTTTGGTTGTCAGCAGCAAACTGGTTGATCCACTCTAAGAAGGTGCTATTTAAGAGACTGAGCTGAATACAGCACCTCAGACTGAGGAAGTCTCTTGGATGAGAGACGAAACGTTTCTAGATTTTTTTGCTTTGTTTTGTTTTTTGTTTTTTTGAATGTCCAGAGGACCAGATTGAACTTTTTTGGATACTTGTACTACTATTCCTACTTCGCTGTTTTTCACTTATCGTGGGGCTTCAGTGTATGGATCCCCCGTGATAAACGAGGGACTACTGTATTTCAAAAGAAATGACAAAAAAACTGAAAATGAAAACTGCTATTGATACTAACTTTTTTGTTGTTGTTGGTATACAACCAGTAAAATTCAGTTTTGTGTTAGTTTTGGTCAAAGCTTGAAAGAGTCGCTGCAGAGGGACCAAAGAGTCGCAGGCTGCAGACCCCTGGAATAGACAATATGACTGAATGATTATACTTACAGGCGTTGTAAGCCTTTTTCTGAGACAGGATTCTTATCACATTTTTCTTCTTGAAACTTTCTAGGGACGGTTCTGGAGCAGGCACTAAAAAAAGTTTTATAAAGACCCAAAAAGTGAAGAAGTTTAAGTATAAAGGTAAACAGTTTTAAATTTAAATACACTCCATTTATTTATTCATTTGTTCAAATGAATTCTATGCTGTTAAAATTCACATTTCTACAATAATTTGAACAATATTCTTAAAGAACTGCTTTTTACGTTTCAGTCAAATCAACAACTAATCAAGCTTTGTTATTTACTGCACGTGTGTGTGACTCGGACTGAGCCAGAATTATTAACACGAGTGAGTTTTTGGTTTACATACACAAAGAACTGCACTTTTTGATTTTCAAGTACTCACATGAGCACTTCTGAGTCCCAAAGTGGAGCTCCAGATCCAAATACTTCACCATGTCGTGCAGTTTGTCATAGTCTGAATTTTCCCCCAACTACAAAAAGACATTCAACAAATAAATACATTTTATTATTATTATTATTATTTGATAATAAACAGTTCGTTTGTGGCTAAAGGACCAAAAGAGATGCTGATCTTTAAAAATAAAACATCAAACTCTTTGTAAAGCAGACGTGGGCAACTTAAGGCCCAAGGGCCAAAAGTGGCCCTTGGACAATCTCCATCTGGCCAACCGAAGAAAACAACTTTTAAAAAAAAGATTGATAAAAAAAAAAAAATAATAATTTATAAACGAGACTGAAGGAAATTTGAATGAAAAATCTTACTCAAAACTTAAAAAAAAAAAAACATTTTTAAGTCATTGTGTTTCCAGAACTAGACTGAACCTTAAATACATAGAAACACAAATATAAGTTTGTTTTGCACATTTCCACCAACATGTATAGCATGTTAAGCTAACATGTATAATATAATGTCACAAGAGCCAGTTTACAATATGTGTTATATTCCTAAAGAATTTTGGAAAGATACGTTTTTATAAAGCATGCTAACTATGCTACAAGAAAAAGTCTGAAAAAGTATTATCTGTCATATAAAAATAAAAAAAATTCCAATTCTCTATGCAGCCCTTTGATTGTTTCATACGTCTTGATGTGGCCCTTTGGAAAAAAATGCTGCCCACCTCTGATCTAAAGGGTCATTTCTATCAAGGGTGTGCTAGTTTGAGCTACCAGATGAAATACTTGAAGCTCTTTCTTACTGTAATAATGTCATTCAAGGGTTAAATTGGTGTGATTTGTTTACATTTACATTATATTTCAAAGCTGAACAACTAATATTGAGACACCATCTTCTAAAACTAGCTACAAAGACAGTAGACGTGAGGTGATACTGTAATCATCTGTATGCTGCATCTCGGTTTGTAGAAAAAAATAACATTTAAAGTCCTATTTAAAATTCAGTTGCACTTTTAAAGCCTTAATTCTCGTGTCTCAACTCCACACTACTCACCTGACCCCATATTGTCCCCTCTGAGTTTTCCACTTGTTCCCAGCGCAGCCTCTTCACACTCATGTGATGGGAGTCCATCCTGGACAGAGTGGGTCTTGGCAGAGGAGGAGGGGAGCAGGGGGGCGGTAAGGGTGGAGCAGGAGGCGGCTCTAAAGTCTCGGTGGGGTCTGAGATGGAGTGGGGGAGGGACTGAGGCTGGCTCTGGGTTTGGGATTGCTTGTGGTGAGGTTGGGGCTGTTGTTGGGTCTGCAGGAGGTGGTGCGAGGGCTGTGAATGTGGACGAGCCGACTGGGTGGAGGACTGGACCTGCTGCTGAGACTGGTGGTGTTGGGGCAGAGGCTGGAAGGTGGAGAGGGTGGGCTGGAGGGGCTGAAAGGTGGTGAGAAGTGGCTGGGGCCTGTGTGGCTGCTGGGGAGGATGGATAACGTGAATCTGGTGCTGGTAGTCCTGAGGAGGGGGCTGTGGGATCATGTGGTGGATGTGGTGGATCTGCGGTGTACTAGGATGATGGTGGGTCTGTTGGATAGAATGGGGTCTCTGAGGAGCGGGTTTGGTGGGCTGTGAATGGTGTAATTGTTGAACCTGCTGG
>NC_056512.1:30048571-30060915 GCF_014905685.2 Nematolebias whitei | reverse complement strand
GAGCGGGTTTGGTGGGCTGTGAATGGTGTAATTGTTGAACCTGCTGGTCTTTGTGTCTTCCTTGCAGTGAAACATCAGCTTGATGAAGACCTTTAAGGCTCTTGCGACTCTGGTGGGTTTGGCTCTCCCGGTTCAGCTGATTCGGGAGGGAAGCAGGTTCTTGTTGAGCTTCATGCAGAAGTTCCGTGGATGAGTGATGAGGCTTGGGTTGGTGTATCTGATGAGCCTGATGGAGAAGCTCTGTGGACGAGTGATGGGGCTTGGGCTGATACACCTGTTGGAGCAGCTCGCTAGACGAGTGGTGGGGTTGTCCTCGATGCATCTGGTGAGCTTGGTGGAGAAGTTCAGTAGATGAGTGGTGAGGCTGCATTTGATGCATCTGGAGCAAAAGCTCTGTGGAGGAATGATGGGCCGTGACTTTGGGCATTTGGTGGAGCATCTCTGATGACGAGTAGCGAGCGTGGGGTTGCTGCATCTGCTGGAGCATCTCAGCAGATGTGTGGTGGACCTGGGACTGTTGCAACTGATGGAGCATCTCAGATGAGGAATGATGCGCTGGAGCGTGGTGCTTGTGGTGGAGCATCTCTGTTGAGGAATGGTGGGGTCTTACGCCCTGATGGCTTTGGTAGATGCCCTCTGGATACTGACTTTGTTGGCTGGGGTGGACTGGTTGAGGTGGTGATGGCTGATGTGGGGGAGGCGCAGAACGAGACAAGCGTCTATGATGAAGACTGTGACGGTTCGGTTGCTGCGGTGTTGGCCTCATCATATAAAGGGGGTGGTTTGTGTTTTGATGGATGGGGTCCTGTGAGGGCAGAGGAGGTAAAGACTGGTGAGGTAGTTGGTGAGGCAGAGGTGAATGTGTTTTCTGCTGCGTTGGTTGGACAGGCATGGACTGGTGGCTCTGGTAGATCTGCTGCTCTTGGTATGCTTGACGCTCTTCAAAAGCTCTACGCTCCTCGTACGCCTTTTGTTCCTGGTAGACTTGGAGCTCCTGAAACGCTTTCTGTTCCTTGTAGGCTTGATGCTGCTCCCGTGCTTTTTGTTCCTGGTAGGCCTGATGTTGCTCATAGGCTTGTTTTTCTTGATAAGCCTGCTGCTCTTGGTACATTTGTTGCTCCTCAAAGGCTTTTTGCTCCTCATAAGCTTTCTGCTCTTCATAAGTTGGTCTCTCTTTGTATATTTTCTCCTGAAAGGCCCGCTGTTCCTGTCGATCATGGAAAAGTTGTTGTCCCTCGTAGGCTTTTTGCTCCTCATAAACCTGCCTCTCCTTATATGCTTGTTGCTCCTCAAAAGCTTGTCTTTCCTGGTAGGCTTGTTGCTCCTGGTATGCTTTTAGCTCTTGTATGGTAGTGTGGACCTGCAGGTCTTCTCTTGTAGGGAGGACTTTGTGTAAGGAGTGGCGTTTTGGTGGTGGGTTACTGCGGGGAGGAGGTGGTGGAGGCGGCCCAGATTTCCGGCGAATGGGTACATATCCTTTTGGTAACTGCACAGGAGAAAAGCTAACAGATTCTTGCTGTTGCTGAGGTTGACTCTGTTCAGGTGGTGCAGGAGGAGGAGGTTGGTCATTGAACTGGACAGGTGGGGGTGGTGGAGGTGACATGGGCGGTGGAGGAATATGATCAGAGGAAGAGGAGTACGTGAGGGAGGAGGCATTCTCTTCTTCGTTGCTGCTTTGGACGTCACTCGGGCTGCTTAATTCTGGATCAACAAATCCTCCATTCTCATCTTCATCCACCCCGAGCTCGTCTTCATTTTCCTCCTCATCCTCATCGGGGTAGCCCATCTGCACAACATCCTGACATTAACATCAATTACACTGCATTAGAACTTTAATGTCAAAGTGGAACTTTTGGAAAACTTGATTTTTTTTTTTTACACAGAAATTGCACAAAACATGAACCACCAGGCGTGTGGAGCCGTGCATGTCTCAGCAGCGATGCAGCAGGTTTTCAGTTTTATTTTCTTTATTTCCTTTCTGTTTTTGTCACCTTCAAGACAGTTCAACTAAAGTAAAAGGCCATCTATTGCTAATTTTTGAACAGAAATGCTAATCAATCTCTCACTGCCCCATGATGAAGGCAAGTATGCCCTAAATGCAACATTTATCTAACAATAACTTTAAATTGTAGTCAGATCTTTCTTTGAAATGTATAGATGGAGGTATTTCATTTGAACCGCTCAATATTTTTTGCAAAGTCATTTTTGTTCACTTTCTCCCAAACAAACCAGATTACTCATGAGGATTTTAATCTCAAACGTAATACAGTAGTTCCTCGCTACTTTGAGGTTCAACTTTTGTGGACTCGCTCTTTCGTGGTTTTTCAAAGTAAGATTGAACACGAGGAAAAAATTAAATTAAATAAAATTGTACACGACACACGAATGTCAACTTGAATATTACTCACGTGATCGGGACAGTACGGGATACTGTACAGTAAAAAGTTGACAAAAAATAAAATACTTTGGACAGACACCACCGTTTTGTAGTTTTCTTCCAATAAGCCTGTATCGTATTTCTGTATCGCCACTCATAAGGACTACATTTCCCAGAAGCCAACAGTGCCCCGCCCATAAGCACCATTGCCTTCTGCTGAAATACTAGAGGGAAAGTTTTGATTTGAGCCGAAAAAAATTTGGTCCGTGACTTTGGTACCCAGCGGATGCAGAGAGCCGCATGTAATCCACCAGGAAATGGACCAGAACCGGACCCCAGACCCATTGGCGAACCCGAGAGCTGTTAGCTGGCCCACGAGAACTTTAGAGTGGGGGACCACCGCTGTAGATCCGGCGCTCCCTCCGGAGCCCACCACCACTACCCTGAGCCAGAGAGCCAGCCAGAACCGGCAGGGTAGGTCCGCTGAAACGGAACCAAGTCAGAGCAGAACTGAGCCGCTGCTGTTCTGCAGAGCTGGTGAGTAAAATTTAGTAGCTACATATAAGTATGTTGTTAAAATTATGTAGGTTTAAGAGTTTAGAACATTGTAAGAGTGTGGGAAGAGTTTATAAAGCCTTAAAATATATATAAATACTAAAATAAATATAACATCTCCACTTACGAGGATTTTCACTTATTGTGTAGGGGTCCGGAACGTAACCCCCACAATAAACAAGGGACTACTGTAAATAAGTGTTGTTTGGGTGTAAATAAGATAGAAATATGCATTTAGTATGATTGATTTCTTAGGCAATAAAATAAACCTCTCAGTAAAAATATAAAGTAATAAAATTGAAATTTTTTGGTTATTTAAGAGGTAGAGGAGGCGTTCTTTAGTTTACAAGTTGTATTTTTAAAGAAGATGAAGGATCAGATTGATGAAAAACAAAACTCAAATCAGAGAAATAAACTAAACAGGTCAAATAAATCTGTTTATTTTCTTTTATGTTCTTCACAAAATGTTCTTTTGTAAATTCAAATTTGCTTAAATGTGGATGTGAAGTTTTAGCTTTACAGACACGTGTGTCTCATTCTGTCCATGTATGATTGACAAGAAGCTTTCGATTCATTCAAGTGAAGAGGTAAAGATGAGTCGTTTGTTTTAAGCAATTCTTTAAACTATTCTGTAACGCTACCTCTTCATAGTCATTTTCGGGGGTCAGGAAGTCATCAACAATCGCCACCCTCTGTCCCAGCTGCTCGCTCAGCGCGTCCAGAAAGCGATCAGTGTCCTCTGAGCGAGGAGGTTTGGAGAAGGTGTAGCGCCGCTTGCTGCTGCGTCGAACAGGTGGGCTGGACGGGAAGTCGGGTTCTGGCGGTGAAGGAGGGGGGCTGTCTAAGCTCATGTAGGGGTTAGACTCCCCACTCGTCTGGCTCGTCAACCCTGGAGGAAAGAACTGGGTTGGAGGTGGACTGGGCAGAGGATCTGGCCAGGATGACTGGGGTGGGGGGCCTTTATGGCTCCCTGAAACAAAATCAGTCATGTTAAGCTCGTTTGTTTTCATGCTTCATACCACTGACACTGAGAAATCAAGGAATTAACTGAATGAATGCCTTAATGTTGAAACGAAGCATTACTGGGAAACTTTCCTGCTTTAATGTGAGCCACAAATTCACACAATGTAATTTAATACAAAATGTGTGTGTGTATTTATTGGAATCAGATAATATTCATGCCACGCAGAACTTTTTAAACTTGTTATCGTCTCCTGCACCGAGATAATAAACACACACGGACGTACAAGATAGATTACAGAGAAAAAAATCATTTTGCGGAGTGTGTTTTTTTTTTAATTAAGTTTGAGGAGCTATGAGTAAAATTCAGCAACCTGCGTTTGCGTTTATTGTAGGAGACTCTGGCCGTGATGGAGAGTCCAACTCCAGGAAACTCTCAGGGTCAGGAGGAGGACGACTCTTCAGAGACTTGGACCTCTTGGCCGAGTACATGTTTTCCAGCTCGGCGTACACTGCGGACAGCTTGTGTTTAAAAAAAAAAAAAAAAAGACACCTGGGTGGGACTTTTTCACGCTAACTGTAAAATAATGATGATCTTCAGTGGTAAACTGGGCTGTGGTACATACATTAGTGAGGTTGTTGGGAGTCTCAGGCAGAGAGGTACCATCTCCTGACTGACGTTCTCCAGGAGCCAACCTCATACCAGTTTCCTGCGTCGACTCGGCACGGAGGCCTGTGGTGATAAACTTAGAATGACTTTAACACCCCCCATATGATTTTACAAGGTGTGGAAGATTTTTGACCATTTCTTTCTCAACATCTGCAACAATTGGTACTTCGGTGACTCTTGGTGTTCAACTACATATATTATAGCCACACTGCAAATAAAATATTACGAGATAGTATGAAGTTTGTGGAGGGATTTTCTGTGGAGCAGTTATAAGTAGTCAGTTTCTTGCCTGTGGTAGGATTCAAGGTTCTTTATTGTCATTTGCATCACATGTGGTACAGAGGTGGAACGAAATTGTGTACACAGGGTCCCAGTTATATC
This sequence comes from Nematolebias whitei, assembly GCF_014905685.2. Lineage (NCBI taxonomy): Eukaryota > Metazoa > Chordata > Actinopteri > Cyprinodontiformes > Rivulidae > Nematolebias > Nematolebias whitei. The sequence continues at coordinate 30,055,972 of NC_056512.1, read as the reverse complement.
AAACAATAGCAAAAATATAAAGTGTTAAAAGAAACAGTAAATAAGGATCTAAGACATACACTATGATATATGCTAAACGAACACCAAACGGTACACTAAAAGATCTAAAATATATGCTAAACACTAATAGTGCAAACCAATACACCGAACAACAGCAGCATGATTCTCAAAGGTTCGGTTCGGCTATAATTTATATGCTAATGTGAGCTGAGTCGGGCTTGGAGCCCCAAGACTAACATAAACTGGGATTTATTCAAAGCATGCAACAAAAATACAGAAACAAGGCGCCAAAAGTGAAAAAGAAATAAATCTACAGCAGCATGGTCCTATTGGCAGAGTGGTTCTGATGACAGTGAGGTTATCTTAACATGGTCCAGTTAGCAGCATGATACTGTTAGCAATGAGGTTTCTCTTAGCAACATGGTCCCGTTGGCACCATGGCACTGTTAGTGGCGTGGTCATGTTAGCAGGTTCAGTCAGCAGCATGATGATAATAAGGACTGCAGCAGCTGTTAGATAAATATAAAAAGAATCTCTGTTTAGGTAATCAGGGAGAAATTCTCACAGAGGCGTCAAGCTAATGGCTAATCGGGCTAAAGCCTGTTCTAGAGCCGATTTTGTCCATTTCAAACTCAAAAACATCAAAGCAGTTTAGGTAAATGCTCGATCGCAAAGTTTTCTGCTGCTCTTATTTGCACCAGGCTGAAACATGGTCAGCGGTCCAATGCAACAGGTTTCAAGCCAAACAGGTGTCGCAAAAGAGCACACTGGATCAGAGTATAACTGATGCAAAAGCAAAGTTGTGTAGAAATCGAAAAGTGTTTTCTTGAACAGTTTTAAAACTTCTGAGGTTTGTTTGTTTCAGATGTTCGAAATCTGCTCTGAACTACAACCCAGGATTATAATCTATTAACGTGACTTCTTGACGAAAAGGTCTTCCCGATTCTCCAGACTGAGACCTCTCTGACCGCTGTTACTGCAGGTAAGATGCTGACTACTCATAACTGTTCCACAAAACCTTATTTAAAACAATATATTATTTTAAAGTGCTTAAACTGAAGTAAGCTACAACAGCCTCAATAAAGGCAGAAGTCAGAAGTGTTTCTGAGATGACAGTGAAGGCATCATCAGTGGGGGTCGTAGTCTTATTGCTTTTACTTATGATGACAAAGAAAGATGATTTCAGTACCCATGCCTAAGTGTGTACCAATGACCAGGTCATCAGAGCTGCGTCCCCTCACGCTGCTCCTGTACGTGGTCCCCGTCACCCTCATGGAGCTGCTGCGGCGATGAGGCTCAGGGACCGGCTCCGGCTCCGGAGGAGGCGGAGGTGGAGGTGGTGGAACTGGAACAAACAAACGTATTGACAAAAGAGCTACATAGCAAAAAAAAAAAAAAAAAAAAGAAGAAGAGACGCAGCAATTCAGTGAACGGTTAATTTAAATCAAGAAACCCATCATAGCTCGTACGATTGACCTGGCGTCCATGATAAGACGTCAGCAGGAAACTCACCTGGTGCTTTGTAGCCAAGAAAACGGGAAATCTTGTTCTGGCAGTGCTCCTGTTCTTCATACGTCAGCAGCTGGTAAACGAACCGCCAGATCACCTGCTTGGCCGGGGTATCCAGCACCGGGAACACATCCACGATCAGCGTGTCAACATTCCTGTTGTCATGGAAACACAGGCAAGGTGACACAGATCACCTGACTGCCCAATGAAGACGTCATGTTAATAATTGGCTAATCAATAGGCAGGTTAAAATATTTTCATATGCCTTTACAATCAATTTTTAATATTATTTAACAGTCAACAATGGTGTACCTCAAGGCTCAGTCTTAGGACGCACCCTCTTTACAATCTACATAGGTAATGTAGGTAAAAACATCCCTGATGCATCCATACATTTCTATGCTGATGACACAGTTGTTTATTGTCGAGCTAAAACTGTTGATAAGGCTTTCCGGCTTTTGCAATCTGCATTTAACATCATCCAGTCAGATTTGTTTCACCTCAAACTTGTCCTAAATGCCGACAAAACCAAAGGGATGCTTTTTTCAAACAGGAAGTCGGTCCCAGCAGTTCTTCCTCTGATTTTATCCTCAAATGGTGTCCCCATTGATTTAGTTGATTAAATATTTGGGTATCTTGGTCGACTCGAATCTCTCTTTTAAGCTCCATGTGGAAAACCTGGTAAAGAAACTGAAAGTTAAACTGGGTTTCTTTTTCAGAAACAGATCCTGTTTAACTCTGAATGCTAGAAAACGCCTTGTATCTGTGACTTTCCTTCCCTCAATTGATTACGGTGACATTATTTACATGAACGCTCCTACAAGAACCCTGCAGATGTTGGATGTTGTCTATCATGCTGCACTAAGATTCATAACTGGCTGTGATTATCGTACCCACCACTGCACCCTGTATTCACTGGTTAACTGGACATCATTAACTTTACGCAGACTCTCTCACTGGTACATTTTCATCTTTAAATCACTTCTTGGTCTGTTGCCTTCATACATCTCCTCCTACATGTCTCTACGAGAGTGCAGTTACAGCGTGCGCTCTCAGGACATTATTACCTGCAGTGTCCCCTCAGTGAGGACTGAACTTGGCAAAAGGGCCTTCTCCTACTCCGCTCCTGTTTCCTGGAATATTTTACAAAAAGACCTGAAGCTCTTGACGTTGACCTCTCTAAGTGGCTTTAAAAATCTGTTGGACTCCAGGCAGGGACCAATGCAGACATGTTCCTGTTATTAGTTTTCTACATTCACCTTAGAATCTAGCTGTTTTTGTTAAACCTTTTGCCATCTTATTTGAAAAAAATAAAAAAATAAAATCTGTATGTCTTTTTATAATAGTCTATTGTTGTTGCTGTTGTCCATTGTTGTCATCATTCTTTGTTGAAATCAGGTCTCTCTAGTAAATGAGTCCTCGAGGCTCAATGGGATTTACCTGTCTAAGTAAAGGTTGAATGAAAAAATTATTGTCCCAAGAAAAGAATGTGCCCCCCCATATTTACTAGTATATATATATATATATATATATATATATATATATATATATATATATACACACATATTGTTTTTGTTTTTTTGTTTGTTTGTTTATATATATATATAAGCAAATCAGTTTGACATGATCGTTTTTAAAACGTATTTCAAAGAAAGGAAGATATAAGATTTCTTGTTTATTAACAAGTCACCAAACGGATATTAACAAAACGAAAAGCGTAAAAAATCTACTTTAAAGATGAAGATGTCTTTTTTTTTTTTTACCTCTTTCAACCGGCCGGTCAGCGGACACGCGGCTGATGATCCCGACCCGTTGTCCATCTGAAGTGTAACTGGACTTTTTTTTACCTCTTACAACCGGCCGGTTGGAGTCAATTGCAAATCCTCAGATGTGTGATAGGAGCAAAGTGCGGGCGGGGCCACATCGAAATTGTTGCACAATGTGCTCCAACGCTACTCTCTCTTTTCACAGTCTGATTAACTGCTGTAGTCTATTTCTTTCCTCATCCTCAGTAAATTTACTGTCTCCTCCTCTACAAGTAGATTAACACAGTTTTATATTGTGCATTCTTATTTAGTTTTCTTTGTGCTGTATGATTCATAAAACTGCATCAAAAACCCGCCCTGCCCCGACCATCAAGCACATAACTTTGACCTGCTTTATTTTTGATTTTCAGGTCGGGCTCGGGCCAAAAATCACAGCTCTACTTTACACTACAATCTGTGTCCTCATTTACCCATTCATACAGCACTCTACTAGATCTATACAGAGACTAATCAGTGCTTTATCACATTCATACAACGATGGGACACACATCTGAGGCAGTGAGGGGTTTAGTGTCTTTGCCCAGGGACACTTCAGCATGCGACTGCTGGTGGAATCGAACCCACAACTCTTGCATTGGAGGACGACTGCTCTAACCACTCAGCCACAGCCGCCTCATATATATGATGTCCTCACGTGAAACCCAGGGTCTCAGGAGGTTAAACAAAAACAAACAAACAAAAAAACAAAACAAATGTGTGTGTGTGTATATGTATATATATATATATATGTAGTGAGTCACGTGAGATACGTGTCACTTGTTGTATGACAAATATATGGATATATATTTATGCATACTTTTCACGAGTTCTTCATTTTTCTGACTGTAAATGCCGTGCATTGAATTTAACACAAAATGTAACGAGAGACGTTATTTATCTTTGACCCATCAAATGAATGGAATCATTTATTTTCAGAATCAAAGTTTAACATCAAACATTTACATTAATTTGGCAAAATATGAAAATAATAACAGACAGTTTCACAAATAATGAACTTCAAATCACTCGACGGTGATTTGAGGACTTTGCTTCAGATATTTCTAAAATATCTGTACTGATTTTGTGAGAGAGAAGAGTTTAAGATGAAAGGAGATTATCTTACAGGGAACTATGTGAGGGAATTTAATCTGTTTGACCAGAAGTTGCACGCTCCGTCAGATCCTCAGCCCGTCCACGGTACACTTTAGTCGAAGAAGAAGTCTTTACCTGGTTTGACGATAGATCAGCTCAGTAAGCATCCTTCAGACTGTTTCCAGCGCCTCCGTTAAGAACAGCTAAAATCCTCGGAGTCGTGCGTGGTTAGCTCAAAACAGAATTATAATCCCAAACGTCCCTGGATTCTCGGCAACTCCAAAACTCTTCATAACTCTAGTTCTCTTCTGAACTCCTTCAGAACTTTTCCATTCTCCATGGAATCTTTTTCTGTTGGACTCTCACTCTTCCATGAACTCTCACTCTTGGAACTCCATATCACTCTCAATCTTGGAACTCTCACATTCTCCAGAACTCTCTCAGAACCGGGAAGTTTTCACATTTTAAATGAGTTTACTTCCGGGTTTACTTAGAGCTTTCTGATTCGTGGATGGACCAGAAAGAGGAGTGGTTTTGACGTAAGGTGTTTATCAACAGTCGAGGTCAGAGAATGAAATTTGTTTTCACATACAGAAAAGATTATTGCAGCAACAGCAGACTTCGTGGAGTCAACTCTTGGTAATCTTCTGAAAAAGTTTAAACATGACATTTTTCCTTCAGTAAACATTTAGCTGACCGAAGCCTCAACTTTCACACACTTACGACAGCTTGCTCATTTCAGACAGAAAATCAAGAAATGCATATTCAGGTGATTTCTTCTCTGAATGAGGAATAAAAATCATTACTTACTGTTTATGTAAAATAAAAATGAGTAGTTCTTTTCAACCTGTAAAGCATTGAGTGAACTAACACAATTTGATTATTAAAACATTTGTAAGACAGTAATGATTATAAAGAATTGTCTTTTCTGCTTGATTAATTCAAGAAAGAAAGTCATCAGATGGCCCAGACTTATTCAGATCAATGGAAATAACAGTCTCTGTCCATCTGGTAGATTTGAGGTCATCTGGTTCACTACAGTCCCCCCTTTGGAAATCATCACCTGTCCATGGGGATGAATTCCAACCGTGAACTTAGACCTTCAAATGTCCTGAGCTTGATGTAATCCAGCAAGGAAGACCAAAGTCAGAAGTAATCCAGCAAGGAAGACCAAAGTCAGAAGTAATCCAGCAAGGAAACAAAGTCAAGGTAATTCCACAATGTTCTTGGTGTTCCATTGCGTTGATTATAATCCCATATCGTCTCGATAATCCCATTGTAGCAATGCTTTAACCCCTTGGAAACAGAGTCTGTAATCCATTGGAAAAAGTCATATAATCCACAACGGTAAATCCACAGCGATTGGAAGTGTTGATTAATCAGCATACAGAGGGGTTCCCTTGGATTGAACTGAAGAAGCGGCCACTGGATGAAGAGTTGAGACCAACGTCAGGGTTGCAGGTCGCCTCCAGCGAAGGTTGTCTCCAGCGACGTCCAGCCTGTGCCGTTCTGGTTCAATGTGTCATGCAATTATGTGGTTTAAGGTGGGCTTATGAAGGGGATTTTACATAAGGCCTTAAACTATATGCATCTGGTGTGTAAGCTATTATGGTTGGGAACAGCTACAACTACCAGTTAAGGGGTGGAGAATGCTGAAAAAGGGGTACTACAGGGGTTTATGCCTATAGAAAAGTGTTCCAAACTATTTTTCCATTTCTAACTTGGTTTAAGTTAGCTTTACATGGTAAAATATAGTTTGGTGTAATTGTCTGTTGTCCTTTAGACGAACGACTTGAGATTGGGTGTTTGGTTTTCCCATAAATGTTTTGGAAGTCTATGGCGAGACTTATCAAAAAGAATTAGCTATCCCCCCGAATAGAATTGTTCGAGTAGGTTCGGCTTAAGCGTTGTGAGATCAATGTAGATTATGGTACTCAAAGTAGCAATAATATACATTGACTCCGCAAAGATTGCAATTTAGTGAATGAACTGCATGTTGGCATGGTTAAAGGCTTCTTAGTCTCTAACTTACTACACAACAAAATTCATTCTTACCTCAGAAGCAATACCAAAATCAACTAAACAACGTTCCAACACCGACAAGAGTAGTGACTAAGCATCTAGAAACATCGTTTCACAGCTTCTCCTCACCCTGGTTGCCAGATTTCAGTCACGCTGTCCCGTTTTATCAAGGGTAGGTCCTGTGAGTTTAAACTATGGTTAAGTTTATTATCCATTAGTTATCTTCAGCTTGGATGACCCTTGTTCCCACGAGGTCTGATTTTGTGATGTCTTTGTCTCCTGAGGAGTTATTGCACGCCTTGTGTAATTTAACCTGGTTACGGTGTACCCATTTAACAGTTGGCTCTTTTTGGCCTTTACTGATTTTTATCTGGTAGATAATTGGAGACACTTTGTCAGTTATCAGATGGGGTCCAGTCCATCTGGGCATCAGCTTACGGGCGAGAGTTCCGGTCCCGGACTCTACTCTCCCAGTTTTGGGTGCAAACGTGTAGTACCAGACCCTGTCTCCCACTTGGAGTTCCTCGTAAGAGGCCTTTTGGTCGTAGTACGCTTTGCGTCCTTCAGCTGATTTTTCCAGGTTTTTCTGTGCGAAAGCAAAAGTGTTCTTAAGATGTCTTTCCAAGTCTTTCATGTATTGTTGTGTGGTGTAGGCTGTTGCCATGGCAGCATCGCCTGGTTGGTACAGCAGGTGCAGAGGGAGAGTCATTTGTCGACCCGTCATCATCTCGAAAGGAGCGATGCCAGTCGACGTGTGTGGAGTGGCCCTTATGGCCATGAGGACCAGAGGGAGTTTCACGTCCCAGTCCTTGTGGTTTGCGGCTACGTATTTTTTCAAAATACTCACCACCGTCCTATTTGCTCTCTCAACCTGGCCTGAAGCCTGTGGGTGGTAGCCAATATGGAAGTTGGCTTTGACGCCTAGCGTCTTCCACAGTTCCTTCATTACTTCACCTGTGAAGTGTGTACCTTG
>NC_056512.1:30040215-30048471 GCF_014905685.2 Nematolebias whitei | reverse complement strand
ACACTGGCAGCGGCCGTCCTCAGCTCCTCGAACAGTTTAGCTGACATAATTGTTATGTCTGCCCCACCGTCCAAGAGTGCTTCGTGTGTGAGGACACCTTCGAGTGTTACTGACAGGTACGCCTTTTTGGCGGCCCCCTTTCTGATAAAGTTACACAGAAACCTTTTGGTTTTTTTCTGACGCTTTTTCACGCGTTCAGATTTATCTGTGTAATCTTGATTTGTCTGAACCGTCAGCACAGCAGAAGCTGTTTCTGAGTGTTCAGCTTGCGATGACTCGTCATCGTTTGTGTGTGTGTTTACCCCCCCTTCTTCTGATGAGGGGTTGTTTGAGTGAACAACAGTTATGTCTTGGTGTGTTTCACCGACATCTGTTATGTTGTCATTCGCGCCATTAGATGTAATGGGAATTACATCACTGCAAAGTGCTCCTGGTTGGGTTCCCGTGTCAGTGTGTTTCAAAGTTTCTAACAACCTGCGTATTTTCTCTGTCTCTTCCGAGTTTAGAGGTGTAGGGCCTTGTTTCTGGAACTTTTGTGATTTTTTCGCCTCGGTTCGTTTCGTCCGAGGTGGGGGACGGTCAGGTACGTCTTTCGGGGGTTCCTTTACGTACTGCCCCTGCCGATATGGTTTCTCATATCGTTGCGTCCTGCGCTCACCCCATTTACGATAATCACGTTCATCCTCTGAAAGAGGAGCATTTTTGTCCCAACGTGCACCTTCATTACGTGGTTTGTTATTTTGAACAGACTGTTTTCTCTCTTTCTTAGGAGGAGGTGGCGAAGCACGTCGTCCTTCTAGTTCAAGAGAGTGGGGTTTAACCTTTACACTAGGAAACACTTCAATGGGCGTCTTATCATGAGAACATGCTTCAAACACATTCACAGCACACTGTTTAATCTCACTGATGGATTTTTCTCTGAAATTTGCCATCATTTGTACTGATTTTTTAAAATCAGAGTGGAGATTTTTGGTGAAAACAAACTTAAAACCATCATCTTCTTCCATTCCGGTCTCATTTCTGTTACCAAAATAAGCTTGGAAGATTCTTTTGTAATAAACTTTTGGATGTTCATTCTTGCCCTGCGTGACCTTGTCAGCGGCTGGGAAACCAGCAGGTCCCGTGCAAGAGTCATACTCTTTGATCAGAGCTTCACACAGAAGTTTGTAATCCTTTCTCGTTGCATCTGGTAGACGCTCGATGAAGGTGAACACCTCTCTGTCAGAAGTGAGTCGTATCAGACTGATTTTATCTTCTGCCGTAGCATTAGGATAAGCTCTCAATCTGAAATCCAGATCTCTGAGGTACGCTTTTGTTCCTGCCGACCCCATAGGGCCGGGAACGAAACGTTGTACATATTTTGAGACTTTCTGCAAATCATCCATTGAAGGAGACTGTATCAACGGTCTCACATGCGTGATTGGTGCAGATTGGTCAGGTCCTGCCCCTACCGCCCATGGTGGGGGTGGGGGTGGCTGGTAAGGAGGAAGAGGTACATATCGGTGCAGTTCTGTCCCTACCGCCCATGATGGTGGTGGGGGTGGGGGCATGGTGTCAGGAGGAAGAGGTACATATTGGTGCAGTTCTGTCCCTACCGCCCATGGTGGGGGTGGGGGTAACGGCGTGTTGTCAGGAGGAAGAGGTGCAACAGCATCTGACTGGAGAGTTCGTGGCTGTCTCGGACCCTGATACTGTTCGTCTTTGAGTCTTAGACCAGGCCGCCCCATATCAGAAATCTGGTTTGTAGCTGTAGCTAATTTCTCCTCACAAGCTTTCAGGTCCTCCTGTGATGTCTGATATTTTTTTATTAAAATCAGCCATCGTTGGAGTGATTCCGTCTTGTCTGCCTTGCAAGCGTCCAGCTCCTTCAATGCGATCTGTAACTGTGCTTGTAGCACATCGTTATCTGAACGCACGGATTGGTACGCACGGTCTTTATCCCTAATCTTCTCCTCATATGATTGAGCCTGTTTTAACAGCTCAGTCTTTGAGAGGTCCCTTGCTTCCGATAGTGATGCTTCAAGTACTTGTAGTTTGCTGTTCAGCAAATCAATTTCTGCACTTGTATTTTGCTGTTCTTGAGACATCTGTTCATGATATTGTCTTATGCGGGCCTCGTGTTCACGTTTAAATTGAAGGACGTATTCTTCAATTTCCTTAGCAAACACTATTTCACTGTCTAACCTTTGTTTGAGGTAATCAGTTTTCTCCACGGCCTTATAGAATGACTCTTTCAGCAAGATTGCAATTTTAGCCAGCTTTTCATAACTGGACTTTGTGATTTCTGCAGAGGTCACACTTTCTGCAACCTCCTTCAGATTGTCCACTAACTCTTTTGGGTTCATGCGCTCTGTCTGGATTATATATGGATGTAAGGACGCTCCGAGAAGCGCGAACGCATTCTCCAAGCAGTCCGTAATTCCTTTTGGGTCAAAATCTTTTTCTAACACACCTGTCATGTTTTCACTGTGTAGCAATTTATCTGTTTGAACAGTTGCAAGCTTTAGATATTTTACAGGTAAATATTTGTATTCAAGTCAATGAGTTTTCACACTTATTTTAGCTTTGGGTTTACACAGAAGTACTGTTATAAGTCAACTTATTCAAATGTGGGTACCTTTCTCAGGTTTTACCCCAATTCATGAATATTTAAGTAAATGCTCTTTCAGCAGTGTTACTTTTTGTGCTTATTTTCCACAGATACTAGAGTACCAAGCTGTTTTTTAGTGTATTTTACTCTAAACACTGAATTTTTATAAACCTGCAAATTTTTCTTTAGTCTCACAGCAATATTAGTTTAAAACGTTTTTTTTTTAAACCGTTCTGTTCCAGAAATTTGCTATTTTAAACAGTTACTCAATCAACCCAGGTGGGTGAAAAGAGAAAAGAATTTGATGATGAGGAATAATCAGTCTTTCTTCAGAAAAACTGTATTTGCTCCTGTATAGCTTCTATTTAAAATTAAATAGAGAGATATTTTATTTAGGTGACAAATTAAACAGAAAATCTCTTTTTCCTGATAAATTTACTCTTATTTAGTGATTTTGCAATTAAACGTGTATTATCCTTCAAGCAAAATGAGTAAACTATTCAACTCTGTGAATATTTGTAACTGTATCTGTTTTTTAAAAAGTTTCTAATTTTATTATGAACCTGTTTTATAGGATTTATCAGTGAATAAAATTTTTTGGTAAATGCTTCTTTGCATAAATACCTATTACTTTTTAAAATGTAAGATAACAGTGTTTTATTCAGCTCTGAGGAAGTTTGTTAACTCGAAATTGTCTTACAGAAAAATAAAGAAAACGTTTAATTTCACTCTTTACCTAAAAACGAAGTGAGATCTGTGATCTCACGTCTCGCCAGGAGATGTCAGTATTACCTCAACAATTATAACTCCGTCACTTTTTGTGTTGTCCACTAGGGGTGCTATAACTTCCTGTGGCGTTCGGTTGACATCCTGTTGTTAGCCGCTTAGCTTGAAGTTAGCTTCGGCTAAACTCGGTTAAAGTCAACATTTCTGAACGGATTTTTTACACAAAAGTGGCAAAAGTTTTGCAATCAGACTTTATAGCTTCAAACATGAGTTTTTGGGACTGATAGTAGCTTCATTTAGTGATTTTAAGCGTAGTTTAAGCTCCGGTCGTTAGCTGTTTAGCTTAAAATTAGCATCGCTAGCGTTGTTTAAAAACATCATTTTTTGACGAATTTTAAACTGTAACGTGGCAGAATTTCAGCAAGCAGGCTTCGAAGCACTTAACAGCGTTTCAGAATCACTTTAAAAGGCGCTTTTTAGCTTTAAAAAGCAGATTTTATTTCCCTATGAAAATGAATTTCATATCCGGGCCACGTGACTGAAATCACCAATGGCAAAGCAGCGCAGGAGTGAGGGGAGATGACGTAGCACGTCAGTCAACTTCTCAACCAATCAAAGCGCTACACAACAGTGAATTCAACCAATCAGGAAGCGTATTCTCCAACTAGCAAGTTAGATTAGCGTAAAATAGTTCGTCACTTTTTCGTCTTTTAAACCATCAAAATGCACTTTTTCTGTTAAGATTTGTAACGAATAAACCCCCTGAGCTGCACAGAGAACGGCGCTCCGTGACAAAACGTCTTTCTAGCTATTTAACAACTCGTTCGAACCCGTTTCAGAACCGAGCCGGTCCAAAGAACCGAAGCGGACCAGAACAGCGAATTCAACACAGTTTAAACAGAATAAAGCGTTTCCACAGCTCAAAGCCAGCTTATGTTACACATACAGACGTACAATTCAGCTTTATAAAGACTTAATGACACAATTCAGCTCTTAAAACATTGCCAGCGTAACACAGCGTAAAGTTGTAGAGCCGAGCTCCAAGCGCGCAGCTCCAATTGCGCTGCGTAAAGACGCACGGTTTCAGCACAGCTGATATTACTGTTACTTTTTCGACATGCCAACATTTAAATCATCAATTTTACACGTATTAACAGTCATTCATGAACCGTTACGAGCCACCAGTTTGTAGTGAGTCACGTGAGATACGTGTCACTTGTTGTATGACAAATATATGGATATATATTTATGCATACTTTTCACGAGTTCTTCATTTTTCTGACTGTAAATGCCGTGCATTGAATTTAACACAAAATGTAACGAGAGACGTTATTTATCTTTGACCCATCAAATGAATGGAATCATTTATTTTCAGAATCAAAGTTTAACATCAAACATTTACATTAATTTGGCAAAATATGAAAATAATAACAGACAGTTTCACAAATAATGAACTTCAAATCACTCGACGGTGATTTGAGGACTTTGCTTCAGATATTTCTAAAATATCTGTACTGATTTTGTGAGAGAGAAGAGTTTAAGATGAAAGGAGATTATCTTACAGGGAACTATGTGAGGGAATTTAATCTGTTTGACCAGAAGTTGCACGCTCCGTCAGATCCTCAGCCCGTCCACGGTACACTTTAGTCGAAGAAGAAGTCTTTACCTGGTTTGACGATAGATCAGCTCAGTAAGCATCCTTCAGACTGTTTCCAGCGCCTCCGTTAAGAACAGCTAAAATCCTCGGAGTCGTGCGTGGTTAGCTCAAAACAGAATTATAATCCCAAACGTCCCTGGATTCTCGGCAACTCCAAAACTCTTCATAACTCTAGTTCTCTTCTGAACTCCTTCAGAACTTTTCCATTCTCCATGGAATCTTTTTCTGTTGGACTCTCACTCTTCCATGAACTCTCACTCTTGGAACTCCATATCACTCTCAATCTTGGAACTCTCACATTCTCCAGAACTCTCTCAGAACCGGGAAGTTTTCACATTTTAAATGAGTTTACTTCCGGGTTTACTTAGAGCTTTCTGATTCGTGGATGGACCAGAAAGAGGAGTGGTTTTGACGTAAGGTGTTTATCAACAGTCGAGGTCAGAGAATGAAATTTGTTTTCACATACAGAAAAGATTATTGCAGCAACAGCAGACTTCGTGGAGTCAACTCTTGGTAATCTTCTGAAAAAGTTTAAACATGACATTTTTCCTTCAGTAAACATTTAGCTGACCGAAGCCTCAACTTTCACACACTTACGACAGCTTGCTCATTTCAGACAGAAAATCAAGAAATGCATATTCAGGTGATTTCTTCTCTGAATGAGGAATAAAAATCATTACTTACTGTTTATGTAAAATAAAAATGAGTAGTTCTTTTCAACCTGTAAAGCATTGAGTGAACTAACACAATTTGATTATTAAAACATTTGTAAGACAGTAATGATTATAAAGAATTGTCTTTTCTGCTTGATTAATTCAAGAAAGAAAGTCATCAGATGGCCCAGACTTATTCAGATCAATGGAAATAACAGTCTCTGTCCATCTGGTAGATTTGAGGTCATCTGGTTCACTACATATATATATATATATATATATATATATATATATATATAGGGAGAGAAAGAATGAGCTACATCCAAGTTATTTTTCCACAAAAAATTCCTTTTCACCCAACAATAAATCCCCCCCCCCCCCCCCCAAAAAAAAAAGAAAAAGAAAATCATAATCAAAACAAATGACACAAGATTTGGGTAGCTCTGACATACAAGATTTTAGATTAGATTAGTACAACAATGCAATATAAACATAAATATATTTTAAACATAAACAATACAGAAAACAAAATGTATTTAAAAAATAATCAAGAACCAAATACAATACAGTGGTTTCTGATGATGATGATGAGGATGATAATAAAACATATTTTAGTTGAATTTCGTTTTGTGACATGTTGCTATGTTAATGTTTAATGTATTTAAAGTTTTTATTATGCTGTATTTTCCGCATGCTCTTCAGTTTCAAACCTCAGGACTACAAAAAAAAAAAAACTCCCATAAACCTCTCAAAGTCTAATTGCACCATGTAAAACAACATTAAAGTTACAAACTGGAAACGTTTCGGTCCACTCACCGGTGCTGGAAGAAGTTCTCCAGAGCCTTGCAGATGATGTACCTCTCCTGAATGGTCAGCAGGTGCTCCAGTTGCTGTCCAAACGTGCGGCCCTGCACCCTGATGCTGGGGGGCAGAATCTCTGCCACCCACTGCAGGGAACTGAGCGCCGGAGAGCGCGCCCGTTCTGCGGGGACGCCTCCCCCTGTGAGCTCCTGCTCGGCCAGAGTGAAGATGGGCGGGCCTTCCTCCACCACCAGGGTGGGCATCGCACCACTTCCTTGCAGCATGGACACCACTTTCTCATGGGAGGACGTCCTGCAGGTTCATTTAAATTGGATATTTAATTAATAAATGTTCCTGAAAAATAATTTTATGTCCAAGAAAATAAATGTTTTCTAGTATTTATGCTTGAACACAGTGACAAACCCTGCACTCTGCAGAAGACAACACTTCTATATTCTTTGATGCTCTTCGTTTTATTACTCGTCTTTTAACTTGAGCTATTTTTAGACTCAAACGTTGCATTAGAAAGAAGGTTTCCACTCCTTTCAGTGGCTGAAAGCTTTAACAGAAAGACTCAAACAGCTAAATATTCACACTTTGTTTTGTTACCTTTTGTATATTGTTTTGCCCATTTTCACTGACATTATATCAGAAACTAGAAATATTCACACACTTTTTGATCATGGGGAAAGTTTTAGAGCAGGTAATGTGAGTAATGTGCTCAACCTCATGTCCAGGCCGTTGAGAAACAGGATCCGGTCTCCTGCTTTTAAACCTGCCTTGTCTGCGGGACTACCTGAAGGGCAGAAAACAAGTTAAAGAATGTGTTGTTACGACAAAGAAAGTGCAGTTTTAAAAAGAGAATGTGGAAGAAAAAAAAAGGTAGAAAAACCTGTAAAGATACTTGTTTCAAACTCACCAGGGATCACCGAATCAATCCACACGGGAGCGTGGCCTCTCAGGGTGAAGCCAAAACTCATGTTGCCCTTGCAAACTCTCACCGTCCTGAAAGACAAGTGGAAGCTCTGATTATTTATTAAGGCCTCTTGACGTTAAATAAAACAGTAAATATCATGTACAGATTAACGTGTCTGACATATTAAATGTAGGATTTATGATATAGATGCAGGAAACTGGAAATGTAAGAAAGCCGTGAAAACAAATGCTCACAACTCGTTACAAACACCTCAGTCTATTAATATTATTGATTAATTCATCTAAAAATCAAATACTGCCAAAAAAAATCTTCTTAATAGTGTATCCCTAAGATTATGTATAACATTTTTATAATCTGGAGCCAATTACAAGTTTAAATTAGAAAGACGGTGACTGGATATTTGGAATCATGATCATTTTTAATAATTAAAATGTTCAATATTTAGGCAACCAAATGGAAAATATTTAGAAAATGGAGAACAAGAATGAGTGTCAATTTATTTTTATGATATTAGTGATTTTTCTACAATATAGTTTAGTTTTCACTTTTAAAGCAACAACAAAATGTCATGTCAAAACATTGGCAAATAGAAAGATTAAAATTGTATTAACAGTTGGGAAAAGAAAATGTGGTTAAAGGGAATATTTTTCACATTTAGCTTACTCTTTTGACTTTCAAGTTAAATCAAATTTATAAAACTGTTTAAATTAATAGGCCTGCTAATATGGGGCAATTATTGATAGTTGTAATTATTTAAGCTTAAAAATATGTGTTTGATCTTCTGTAAACCCCCACCTCTAAAACATATACATATATATACATTATATCTATACATATATCTAGATATATAGAGAGATGCACTTAAGAAATAGGAAATTCCAAAAAAGATGGA
>NC_056512.1:30035090-30040115 GCF_014905685.2 Nematolebias whitei | reverse complement strand
AAGGGTGAATGGTTGGATGGATGGAAGGATGGATGGTTGAATGGATGAATGGAAGGATGGTTGGATGGATGGAAGGATGGGGGAGGGATAATGGAAGGATGGATGGATGGATGGATGGATGGATGGATGGATGGATGGATGGATGGATGGATGGATGGATGGATGGATGGATGGATGGAAATGTATGTTCACAGGCGATTTAAAGGGATAGTTCTGATTTTGTGAAGCTGGGTTTTATGAAAATTTTATGGTCAAGTAAAATGAAAGTTTGGTGATTCTAAAAGTGACGTTCTATCAGAACGTTATTAATAGTTTGAGCCTTATCAGTCACAAGAAAAAGACAGATGCTTTTTTAAGCTCCACATGGAAAACTTGGTAAAGAAACTGAAAGTTAAACTGGGTTTCTTTTTCAGAAACAGATCCTGTTTCACTCTGAATGTTAGGAAACACCTTGTATCTGTGACTTTCCTTCCCTCCATTGATTACGGTGACATTATTCATATGAACGCTCCTACAAGAACCCTGCAGATGTTGGATGCTGTCTATCACGGTGCATTAAGATTCATAACTGGCTGTAACTACCGTACCCATCATTACTCCCTGTACTGGTTAACCAACTGGTTATCATTAACTTCATGTAGACTCTCACTGGTACATTTTCATCGTTAAATCACTTCTTGGTCTGCTGCCTTCATACATCTCCTCCTACATGTCTCAGTGTGAGTGCAGTTACAGCGTGCGCTCTCAGGACATTATTACCTGCAGTGTTCCCTCAGTGAGGACTGAACTTGGCAAAAGGGCCTTCTCCTACTCCGCTCCTGTTTCCTGGAATATCTTGCAAAAAGATCTGAAGCTCTCAACCTTGACCTCTCTAAGTGGCTTCAAATATTTGTTAAGTTCCAAGAACCAACGTAGACATGTTGCTGTTTTTAGTTTTCCAATATTCTACATCGCTTTTCCATCAGTTTTTTTGTTTCGTTTTTTTTAATACCATTTTCTTCCATTTATTCTTCTCAATTTACGTACTTTCTTTTATGCTTGTCTACTGTTGTCATCATTCTTTGTTAAAAATCAGGACTCTCTTGTAAATGAGTCCCCGAGGCTCAATGAAACTAACCTGTACAAATAAAGGTTGAATGAAAAAAAGGAAGTTTCGCACCAGGGTGGGACCTTGTTTGTATCATTTTCTTAAGACATAAAATAACTCAACAATGTATGTAATGACTGCTGCAGAAACTTCACTTTTTCATGACAGCATTAGTTTAGTTTGTTGTTCGTATTATTACAAAAATGTCATCACTGTCACAGCTGAACGCTTCAGTGTGGACAGCTGCTGTTTTCAAGCATCCTCATTTGTAAAAAAAAAAAAAAATCATGAAAATCTGTTTTATAAAGCTTTACAGCAACACCAGATCTGCATTATTCCATAAGAGCTCTCATATGTGCCAACAGACACTTCTGGGCTAACATACCAAACAACCTATAAATGTGTACAACTCTTGGCTGTGTTCAAGTTTTATTTTGGAAGCTTAACTTTAACTCTGACTTTATATTATAGGAGGGTTAATTGTCCCTCTGGAGCCGATTTGTATTCTGGATAGTTTCAGTGCATTGACAGTAGTTTGGTTTAATTATAAGGAGCATCTTTATTGATGTAGTTTTGGGGTGCAGCCAAATTGTGGAACAAACTGTCTTTTCACATTAGACGTATATCCTCCTGCACTTAAAACTCATTTTAATGCTTTGGCTTTTGTTGCCATGTTAGATTTTATTGTTTTGTTCTTGCTCATATTCTTTTATCTTTCATTTCTAATCGTTTTGTTTGATTATACTGCACTGCACTTTGTTGATTTGTTTTAAAGGGCTTTATAAACTAATTGAATTGACAACATTTGTTTCACGCTGTGGTAAATTTCCATTTAGGCCCATGTGTAAATCCATTTCTGAGCTGATCTTACAAAATAAATGAAAATCAAGTGCAGACGCGCAGAACATTTGGCTCATTTGTCACTAATGACTGTTGTGCTGACAGAAAAGAAAAGTCTTTTCAGTGTTTACACTTGTGATCACCTTGTTGATGGTTTTTATGTAATGGTTGTTCTGACATGCCCAGAACCCTCAGCACAAGAGCTTTTAAATCTCAAGAGCCACAATAATAACAAAACAGCTGAAGTGCAGATCAGCTGATTAAGATGTGACACCAAACACATCATGGTGCGTTAAGGAGCGGAGCTGCTTTACGGAAAATGCTCCTTTATTTGATCAGACCTCCTCCAGTTTCCACCTGGACGTGAAGAGCTACAGAATTTGAACAAAGATGCAGACATGTACCTGTACCAGTCCAGGCCGCGGTCATAAAACCTGTCGAAGAAGTGCGGCTCGGCGCCGAACGCCCGCGCGTCCGGATGGATGCGCAGGAACTCCAGCAGCGCGCGCGTGCCTCCTTTCTTCACGCCGATTATAATGGCCTGAGGAAGCCTTTTAGTCCCGAAGCTGTTGGACACGGGGATGCCGTGTCTGTCCCCGTCGCTCTGGGGCGTGAGGAGCTGTCGGTCCGCGTGCACCTGCTGCGCGTCCTCGAGCTCCGTGCGGTTCGGACGATGGGGCGGCGCGTCCGGAGCCTGCTGGCTGTAGAAAGTCCTCGGAGCCGAGTCGCAGAGTCCCGTGAGGCAGTAGAAGAGGTAGGTGGAGATCAGGAGCATGGTGAAGAACAGGGGGGCTTTGGAGAGCACCTTCCCGGAGTTGAGCCTGACTCTGCAGCCACTACATCCCATGAGGTGATCTGCTCGACTCCAAAGGACCAAAACGGAGTCAGCATGCTTCTTCCTCCTACATGGAGTTCACTCCACACACACAACCTGTTGCACGATGGAGGAACTATGGAGGAACCTCTCTCCAGTCTTTAAAAATGAGAGTCAGACATATTTATTCCGTCTTTCCATGACTAGTTGTGCGCTCTGACGGTGTCCTCCTCCTCTTTTCAACCTCTCCCACACACCCATCCTCCAGCCCCAGTCTCCACCCTTCACGTCTCCAACACACAAAGTTTCTCTTTAGCTGAATGTTGCAGAAGCGAAGCAAGATTCACATTTTCACTGCTGCACATCATTTTTGTTCACATCTGTAATATGTGCAAAAGTGTCAGACAGACTTAGAGCTTTTGTAAAGAAAAAAAAAAAGAAAAGAAAAAGCTTAGATATTTTAGAATTATAAATTTAACAGTGCCTGTATCGGTCTGTTAGCAAAATATCTCACGAACCACTGGATAGATTTTAATGAAACCTGATCAGCTTTTGGAGTCGACCAGTTCAAGATGGCTCCCACGGCTAATGAATCAAATAAAAAAATGGCTGTAACTCTGTCAGCTTGGCACATGTTGAGCACATTGGTGTGAAAGTAGCTGAGAGTCATCCCCAAAACATATTCTGAGAGCTAACAGGTTGATTGAAACAAGACGCGTGACGTTATTGTCTAAATTTGACACAAAAATGTCTAAAACTGTCGTTTCTCAGCATGACATGACTTTAGTGGGCAAGTGTCAAGAAAGGCGTTGAGCGAAGGAATGCCATTAAATTTATTCATGTAAAAGAAAACGACCCTCACATCTTTGATTGATCCTCTGAAGATGTGACCTCGCAGGCAACAGATCTTCCAAGTCACGCCTTAAAAAGTTGTAAAAAAGAGGTTTGTGTTGCTCCATCACCTTTTCATCCAGTTGGGTTGGAGGGAAGGATCAGAACTGGGATGTTCCCCTGACTTTGTAACGTTGGAGCAGGTATTGGGTTTCTTCTGACAGTGAGCTGGAGTTCAGACTTTGAAATGTCTGTTTGAAAGGATGAGAGGATAAAAAAAAAGAGGGTGGAGAGATATAATCTGTCTGAAGGAGAGGCGCTCAGGCCCTGAAGCTACTCCAAAACATAATGAACCACTTCAGGCTCCCGCTGTACATTTGAGAGCTGCATGTTGAAGCTCTTGATTCAGCTGCTTATTTAATAATATTACAGAAAACAGATTAACTGAAGTTAGAATTAGAGGAAAAGTTTGGGTTTTTGTTGCCACGCATGACCCCTTTGTTTGTGTGGTAACTATGGAGCAGCAGCCTGCAGCATGCTGTTTAGCATGAACACAACAAAATGAGCTGAAAGTCACGAGCAGACGCTTCCATTATCAAAACCACAGTTTTAGTTTCACACGTATGTGCAAGTTTAACTAATTTAGTTTCGTACAACATTAGAAACATACTGAAGTGACCCATTTGCGTTTGTATTGTTTATTTTGCAGTCAATTAAAAAACAAAAAAAGGGAAAGACAAAAAATACTTAATTTTGTCCGAAACGTATACTTCCCTCTGGGTTGAGGGTGAGGTTCTGCTTCAAGTGGAGGAGTTCAAGTATCTCAGAGTTTTGCTCATGAGTGAGGGAAGAATGGAGCATGAGATTGACAGACCGATTGGTGCAACATCTGAAGTATTGTGAACTCTGTGCTGGTCCGTTGTGGTGAAGAGAGACCTGAGCTGTAAGGCAAAGCTCTCTGTTTGCTGATCGGTCGATGCTCCTACCCTCACCTACGGTCACGAATCTTGGGTAGTGACTGAAAGAATGAAACTGCAGATAAAGGCAGTTGAAATGAGTTTCCTCCGCAGGGTAACTGGACTCTCCCTTAGAGACAGGGTGAGAGGTTCAGTTATCTAGGAGAGACTATGTCTTTCGGGTGGGAACACCTTGGGAACGCCTCCCAGAAGAGCTGGAAGAGGTGGCTGTGGAAAGAGATGTCTGGGCCTCCCTGCTCAAGCTGCTGCTCCATGACCCAACTTCAGAACACATGGAAGATGATGGATGGATGGATGGATGGATGGATGGATGGATGGATGGATGGATGGAAGGATGGATGGATGGATGGATGGATGGATGGATGGATGGATGGATGGATGGATGGATGGATGAATGGATGGAAGGATGGAGGGATATATGGATGGATGGAAGGATGGATGATGGATGGAGGGATGGATGGATGAATGGATGGATG
>NC_056512.1:30032694-30034990 GCF_014905685.2 Nematolebias whitei | reverse complement strand
GGATGGAAGTATGGATGGATGGATGGAAGGATGGTTGGATGGAAGGGTGAATGGTTGGATGGATGGAAGGATGGATGGTTGAATGGATGAATGGAAGGATGGTTGGATGGATGGAAGGATGGGGGAGGGATAATGGAAGGATGGATGAATGGATGGATGGATGGATGGATGGATGGATGGATGGATGGATGGATGGATGGATGATGGATGGATGGATGGATGGAAGGATGGCTGGATGATGGAAGGATGGCTGGATGAATGGAAGGATGGATGTTGGCTGGAAGGATGGATGGATGGAAGGGTGGATGGTTGGATGGAAGGATGGATGGTTTTATGGATGAATGGAAGGATGGAAGGATGGATAGATAGATGGATGTGAACTTTTTGATTTGAAGCATATTTTTAATAACAGTAGTTTCCACTTGAAGATAATTTTATGAACTTGCCCACATACATTTTTTTATTTGACTTCTGTTGGATTAAGATCACAGTTGTGATTTTGCTTATTTTAAAACATTATAACTGTAAAATTTGTATCAAGTCAGAAGTCATTCATTTCTGCAAAGCTGGCCCAAACCATGAAACTACCTCTACCTTAGTGGACGAAGTTCTGCTGGAATGCTTTCAGATGATTACACGTCTTGTTGCAGACCCAAATAAATGATCATAAATAATAATGTTATGCTGCGTTAAAAGAACAGTTGAGACTTTCTGATGGATGAATAATTAGAACGCCAACCAACATAAAACTAGTTTTTCTCTCCCGCACGCTAAACTCAACTGTTTTCTGTTAAAGATGCCCGAACACATTTAAGCGTCATTTTTAATGACTACAGCTCCAATCACTGCAAGTTAAAGGGAAAATTCCAAAGATTTTCTCAGATTTTAACAAACCACAACGACCCAGAGTGAAAGTAACGTTTTTCACTTCAGGCTCTGAACAAACTAAACAAGTAAGACATGAGAATGTTAATTAGTGAGCTGTGGAGATCCTCGTAGGTGGATTGTGTTTCTTTCTGGACAGTCTGTCTCGCCGCTTCTCCGTCGTTAGCAGAAACGTCTCTCGGTCCCGCTCAGGCAAACAACAGAATCGGATCTAAAACCGAACCCAAGCGCAAAGAAACAAAAACAGTCAAACTTTTTTTTTTTGCCTTCGGGAATCCATAAAGTTTAGCCGATAAACATTTTAAAGCCAGTGATTGTGGTTTCTTCTTGCTGCTCTAACAAAGCCGTCTCTGGATTCTTACGGGCAAATATAGAATAATGACATGTTTTGAAACAAACAAGCAGATCTGCTGAACCAGACTGAAGAATTCACAACTCTGGAAAGGGACCTGCTGAAAATGAGGTCAAGGAAGTTTCAATTATTTTATAATCTTTGCGCGTTGGGATTGCAACGGCGGGTTCGAAGCGTCAGATATGAAGCTGTGAAGACATGACCCACAGGCCGTGACCTGAGTCGGTTTAGCTGTTTCTCACAGTGATGTGGGGCCTCCGTGTGCAGCCCAGACGATGCCTCCAACTGTTTCAGCCCCTCAGGTAAGTTCTGGTGCTGGTCTCACTGTGTGCGCCACAGACAGAGCTTTCCTGCTGACGGTGTGCAACATGTGTCAGCTATTACAGCAAATTACAAATCCTCATTAGACGAAGGTTCCACTCTGATTCTGTAATCTCCAGAACGAGGAAGAAGTTGTCGCCTGCTTGCAGAGTTCCTGCAGGAATTCGTAGGAGATGCTGCTTGCTAACACTGCTCGCCGCCGAAAGGACTTGCATGTGTCTGTTAGCAAAATATCTCACGAACAGCTGGCCAGATTTAAAGGAACTCTCGGAAATTAATCAGTGGATGCTCAGCTACAGCTGATTAACTTTTGGAGTCAACCCCACCTAAAATGGCCACCAAAGCTGTTAAAACATGGCCAATACAAAAATGGCTTTACAGAAATCGTGATAAACTTTGGTGTGGTAGTAGCTGAGAGTAATACCCATCACACTCACTGAGAGCTAATAGATTGAGCAAAATCTTGCAGTGTCCCTTGAGTTTGTGCATAACATTATTTTCAAAATTTGACCAAAATGGCTACAACTGCAGTATTTCTCAATATAAAATGATTTTAGTTTAAAACTCTGGGTTCTAACTGAGTTTTGAATGAAAATAAATTATATCGTCAGGTAGGGATGCACGATATTATCGGCATGGAATCGGTATCGGCCGATACTAGCGATAATGTTAAATATCGGACATCAGCCATTCCATCAAAATAAATAATAAAAGGTGCTATATATATATATATATTGA
>NC_056512.1:30029731-30032594 GCF_014905685.2 Nematolebias whitei | reverse complement strand
TATATATATTTGTCTTGCAAATGTCTCAAACGTGATCAAAACTCCTGCAACATGAGAACAAGGTTCTGCAACTCTCGTGAGGAAGTCGAGTTCTGTTGCAAACATTTTGAAACATTTTGGAAACCCCCTTAAACTTGGTCACCATACGTTGTAGCCAAGTTAGAGGCTGCCTTTAATATATTTTGTTAATATTCGTAAGAATAAAACTGTTTTGTTTCACCTTAGCTTTTTGTCTTCACATTCGTCAATAGATGTTAGCTCATAGTAAATCAATATCAAAGTACTGTAACTCTCAGCAAGAAAGGAAAAAATACATGTGTCCTTTGAGCTTTGACAATATTAAGGTATATCTGAAGTTTTAGAGGTGATTTACATCAGAATGGTTTTGTTGAATATGCAAAAGTTTTTTTTTTTTTTAGTTTTTTGCCTTGTGTCCACAAAAAAAAAGGCTGTTTTAGGAGCCCCAAATCAGTATATTTTAAAACAAGTTTCAGCCTGAATAAAATCTTGAAATACCTTCCTGGAGATTTTCTGTAGACAACTAAAAGGCAACGTTTTAAAAATGATACTGAAGACGGTGCAGTGTTCATGAGGGTATTTTTAGAAACGACAAAATAAAAGACTGTTCCCAATAAAGAAAAAGAAAACTGCTATGGTGTGGACAAGGCTTTAGAGTTTTGGGTGTGGATCTTAAACTAATAGCAGCTTTTGATTCAGCCGACTTGAATCAATATCGGCCCCTAAAGTGAAATATTCCACTTTAACGCCTCGTCGTCTCCCAGCAGGTCTGTTTTTCTCCCTGTCGGCTCAGTTTTGGTACACTCCTGTCCCTCTCGGCCAAAACAACCGAAGCTGCCAGTTTACGGCCCGCAGGATCAACAGTACAGGTGATACCTTTTCAACAGATCTGACTCAGCTGTGAACCGATGGACTGGAAGCGCAAACCCTCCCACCCCACTTCCCCCCACACCCTTTAGCTTCTTTTTCTCACAGTTACTGTCACAGATTGGAATTTGAAAATCATGGGAAACTCCAGAAAGTGGAGAGACAAACTGCTGTGGTTTCACACCAATAACTGCAGTCAGTTCACACCCATCCGATAACGTCTTGTGTTGTCTTTTTATTTTATTTTATTTTTTACAGATGCCAGGTTGGATGCGTTTTATCATAGCAGCCAATTAAATTGTGTCAGCTGTTAAATCAGCTCAACCAGCTGCTTTCACACGAACGTTCAGTCACTTCAGATGTTTTTTTTTTGTTTGTTTTAGTTCTTTTGCACATGTGGAGCGTGCGTGAAAATCAACACGCGCCTCCGTTTGGGCGGAGGCCCTGATCCAGGAGCAGTAGTGTTCGTGCCGTGGAATGACAACGATGAGGGGGAAAAAGCCAGTTTTTCACACGGTGGGCGGAAATAGATGGTGACGGGGGACACATAAAAGGCAGAGCTGAGGTTTGGCATTGACGTCACTCAACGTTCAAGACGACGAGGAGCTTCGCTGAAAGGAAGCCACACGGAGCAGCAGCCCACAAGCATTTCACTCAGGAACGGATCGGGCACCGCAAGTGGAACAATAGGCCTCCGCAGACACATGCATGCATGTGTTGGTACACAACCCAAGACATAAATGCTTCTGAGTGTGCACCAAGTCGGACCCTTCGGTTTGAAGAGTTTCCACGTTTGCACCTTTGTCGGAATCGCAGCTCTGAGCTCGGAGGCATGAAATCGTATACCTCACTAATCACGACGACCTCCTCTCCAGCATCTTAACCCCTCATCTGTCTCTCGCACTCGTCACGCAGGCACGAACAGGCTCCCCACCCCCCCACCCCCGTTCCTCCACCCTTCACCAACACGCCCAACGTCGCTTCGGAGCCAGCCACCAGATCCCACACTTTTCACCGCAGAGCCGAGGATTAGAAAAGAAGGCATTTCCCGAACGGTCTGCGGCTTACGTGACGACATGATGGTCGTTCACTTTAATTCCCTTTAGATTCCCCCTTTCGCTCGACTCTGCTGCTCCAGTAAAGCACGAACAGACAGTAAATAACGGTTTAAAGCAGAAAAGCTCCTGTGCAGACACGCTCTCTGGAAAAGCGTTTAAGTTTTTATTGTCAAGTTGAAAGGCGTATGGAAGACTGTTTTCCGCAGCTGGGAATCAGCAGGCTCACATCTCTATGTTTCTATCAGTGAACAAATTAAACCTCCTGGTAAAGGTGGAATGAGAACCAGCGAGCGGCTCGTCAGAAATAAATGACTTCCATGTTGAACTCTGAGGTCGGATCTGCTTTCAAGGCCTCTGAGGGTGTTGCGTAACCGTCGAACCTTCTGTCTGATCCGTGCTGCGCTGATCCGGTCAGCGATGACTCAAAAAGGCTGCAGGGGGAGTCGTGGAAACTCCAGCGCACCTGTGTGAAGGTGGCAGGACAGAGGAGATGAAGGGTGGGAGGAGGAGAGGAGGAGGCTGCAGTGGGAGGTGTCTAGATGGAGAGATCAGAGTGATTTTGTTCCGCCTTCCGTCCATCACTCTTTCTTACTGACTTTGTGCACATTTACAGATAAAAGTTAGGAGGGTGGTGTCTTTTGTTCTGATCTTTTGTTTTTTTTTGTAATCCTCTCCACCTGCAGGGTCGAAAGCGTTTTCAGCTGATAGCTCAGATCTTATGAACTGGGCTGCTGTGCTAAGCTTCTGAACAAATAACCATAACAAGGAAAATAAATAAAGTTAAGGGAGTGATATTTACCTGAAGATAGGGATGCACGATATTGGATTTTTGGCCATATCTGATATATTAAAACTTATTTGGCTGATAACCGATACCAATATATTGTTTTCCCTAGACCTACTACACTATATATATATAT
>NC_056512.1:30013403-30029631 GCF_014905685.2 Nematolebias whitei | reverse complement strand
ATATATATATATATATATATATATATATATATAAATATATAGATATAGATATATATAGACCAGATTTGACACAGACCTGCAGTTGGTGGTGCCACCAGAGTGGCCAGCGATGAGCGAGGTGGTCTTGCGCATGCCTCTGGCAGGGGGAGCCACGCCTTCTTCTGCGTGGGTGCGTGGCACTGAGCTGGCCCGGGTGGAGACGAGGAGACGTTCCGGGTGGTCCCCGCTTCGGCTGCGACGAAATTGGCTGCGGCTGGGGTCACTGAAGCTCCGCCCCTTCAGTCGGCTCATCAAGCTCTGAGAAACCACCTCGTCGAAACGCTCCCGGTGCTTCTTGGGAATGAAGATCCTGGCAAACAAATCCAAGATCAAGCAGTTTCTACATCGTAATCTTTAACAGGCCAAAGCTGCCAACGAACAAAAAGATTCCTGTTCTGATCCAGTTTAGTTTTAGATCAACCTAACTGGTTCATAAACAGTTCAGTCCATGTCCTCTCAGAAGATGATGTAGAGGAGACGAGTCCAACGTTTGAGCCTGTTGTGGTGAGAGTGTTTGTGGGTGACAACAGATGAGCTTTGTTGTGTGATAGTAGCAGCTGGAGGGAAGTGTGTTCAGGATCAGGGACAGCTTGCAGCTAACAAACATCTCTGGGAGAAAGCACTCCACTCCCCCTGCTTGTGCTACTTTCTCCTCCCAACATTAACTCCCAGTGTTTTGTTCCTCCTGAAGAAAAGCCTATGAGATGCACTGAACGTGCACCAGTTTGCTATATTTGGTGGGCTGTGTTCAGGAACATGTGGAGGCCAGTTCATATAAATAGAAACTAGAAAAAAAAGTGTTAGTTGAAACACATTTGTCAAATGTTGCATCAAATCCATTTAATTAACCTCTTGGAGCTTTGGTGTAAAAATAGTCATGTTGCCTTCAATGACACTTTATTCCCTGCATGACAAACACCAGCAGACAAATGAAACGGAGAAAAAGTTTTATTCTGTGGGACTAAAGCTCAGCCCCGACATCTGCCAGGGAAAGCTTGACATGTCTGCTCTCATTATCCATGTTCAGAGCTGAGCTGTCTGCTGCACATTGTTTCAGTTCTGGCAACTATCTGCAACAGCAAAAAAAATCAATATACAACAAAAACACAGAAATGACCCAGAAAAAGACGGTGGATTTAAATAAATGCTTTTGAAAATCCTTTTCAGGGACACAGGCGTCTAACTTTACATCCTAAAACTGTGCTGTTTCAATTCTCAACTGATCTGCCTGCCGTCTATCTACTGTATCCCTTCTCGTCTCTTGGGTGCTTTCACTGCGCAGAGGAGAAAAAAACTATTTTGGCTTTCCAGAATGTGCCAGTTACACTGTAGTGTGCCTCCATATACACAGCACAAAGCACTGGTTGGTTCTCAGCAGTCTTTGTGGAATGGAAAACTGAGGGAACAAACCGTTTCCCCCTCTAGAGATGGCTAAACTAAACCAAAGTGATCAGCAGTTTGTGCACCTAAACACAATAAAGAGCAGGTAACTAAAGCTCATCTCACACTGACCAAATAAACCCTAGGTTGCATTCAAATTAGACTAATAGTTAAAGAAACACCATCCTCCAATCTCTTGGAGTAGTCACTTCTAAAGTCGGTGTTTGAACCTCACTGTGGGTGATGAAACATCAGGCAGATGATGATCAAGACGATCATCAGAAATAAAAATTTAATTCAGAAATGATCACAAACAGCATATTATCACAAAAAACAAATACAAGGAATAAATACAGCTTTCATAAACCTATCATAAATAGTCTTATAGCTCTTGAAGCTGTTCGTGTTGTCATTACGGTCCTGTTTAAATGATTCATCAGATGTGTTTGTGGAGTACGACCTGCGCTGAAAGTCCCTGCCCCTGGTACTTTGTAGGTATGAAGCTCAATAAAACAAAGTTTAATTTTATTTCTCAAATAAATTATATTATAAATATTTTAAATTGAGGTTCAGTAGAAAGTTTATGCATAATAAATAGCTTACCTGCTGTAGATTGCTTTTTTAAACCATCTCACTTTGGGAAAAATTGTTAAATTTTCCTCTGCCTGATGAGCTAAAGGCTAGTCAGAGCAAGGCCAATACCAACTCCAACAATCATGTGTTAAACCTTCACATGTCTCTTTTTGCTTCACATGGCAGAAATATTTTGATATATCTTCTTGAAGTTCCTCAAGCTGCAGAAAAAGTGCCATGGCTAGCTGCTGCCGCTTCAGTTTTCTCTCAACTTTCTTTGTAAATAAGCATATAATGCAAAATTGATGGTGAATTTAAATTTGTATAATAGTGCTCGTATATCTTTGGAATACTTCAGACTGGAGTGCTTTGTGTTTCAGACAGAAATACACTGTGGTCTCTGCCATGCTCAGACTAGCCATTAGCTCATCACACGGGTCAGAATTAAACTATATTTCTTGAAACTGAGGTCATTTAAAGAACTAACAGGTAAAATACTACATGTTCATATCCAAGAAAGTTCAATCTGGTCCTCTGGACATTCAAAAAAACAAAAAACAAAACAAAGCAAAAAAAATGTAGAAACGTTTCGTCTCTCATCCGAGAGACTTCCTCAGTCTGAGCTGCTGTTTTCAGCTCAGTCTCTTAAATAGCACCTTCTCAGAGTGGATCAACCAGTTTTGCTGCTGACAACCAAAACCAGCTGATCACATGCTCAAGAAGGACCATCAGCCTAACAAAGGATCATTAGCACACTGATGGCTGTTTACTATTCAAAGGGGGTTGAGTGATACTAGCAATCACAGCATTGTAAGAGGGGGACAGTTGAACCCGGAGGCCTCCACCCCTGTTTAATGATGGACGGTTTCTTTTCACAAAGATGGCCTCCTTTACTCCTCTCTCAAACCATCGTTCCTCTCTGTCCAGGATGTGAACATCTTCATCCCTGAAAGAGTGACCGCTGGCCTGGAGATGAGTGTAGACCGCAGAGTCCTGGCCTGATGATGTTGATCTTCTGTGCTGGGCCATCCTTTTGGCCAGTGGCTGTTTAGTTTCCCCAATGTAAGACTGATCACAACGTTTCTACATTTTTTTTGCTTTGTTTTGTTTTTTTGAATGTCCAGAGGACCAGATTGAACTTTCTTGGATTTTTCTACCTGGATTATTGAGCATGCATCAGGATATATGTTCATATACTTTCCACAGAACCCAAATTCAGAAGATGGGATTTATTACTTTCATGCTTAAGTACAATTTTAGTGTAAAGTTTTATCTTTGTTGTGGAACTATTTTGCTAGAGTAATTCAGCAGCAACCCTAGTTTGTACCCAAAACTCAAGTAACTCAGTCACCTACAGCAGTAAAGGTGTTGTACTATTGTGTTGGTCAAACAATGTATAAATACTAGTGTGTGTGAGAGACAATACTGATTATGTCCTACACGGCACCTCATATATAAATGCTAGGGCTGAACAATTAATTGCATTTGCAATAATATCGCAATATGATAAAATGAGATTTTCTAAACGCAAAGGCTGACTGTTCACGTGATCTGGTTATGTGACTTGCGAGTGAGCGGAGCAGGGAGTGGGAGGAGTCAACACCGCGCTTTAACTGGTTGTACAATGGCGTCAGTCTCGACAGAAATTGATACATCTGAAAGTCTGGTACCAAAGAGGCAGCATGTCCGTTGTTTGGAATTATTTTGGCTATAAAAAAGAAGACGCTGCACAACGACATGTATTGTGCAGAACCTGCCTTGCTGCTGTTGCTACCTCTCGAGGAAACACCACAAATCTTTATCAACACTTAAAAAACACCACAAAGCCATTTTCGATAGTTGCATGGCTAGAATGCCAATGACCAGTGCTTCAACTTAAAGTAAGCAAAGTACCAGCCAACAGGGATCACTGACAGAATTGTTCGAGGTATTACTTCGTATGAACATAATTCAAAACGGCACATGGAAATAACTTGAGCAATAATGGAGTTCATAGCAAAATGCATGACGCCCATTAATGTAGTGACCAAGCCTGGGTTTACGGCTTTGGTGAACACAGTGGATTAGCGGTATAGAATGCCCTTGTTCACACATTTTAGCCAAGTTGCTATCCCGGAGCTTTAAAAAAATGCAGAAACAGAGCTGCCGTGGAGCTGAAAACAGTGGAGTTTTTTTGCAACTGAAACAGATTTATTGCTTGTGTTGGTTGAAAAATACATGAGAAGAAGATATTGAAAAATAATTGCATATTAAATCGCAATATTGATGTAAAAAATTACAATCAGAATATTTTCTAAAATCGTTCAGCCCTAATAAAAACCAGCCACTAAGGAGCACAAGCCAGTGTATCTCTTGTGCCGGTCTCAAGCCCGGGTAAATGGTGAGGGTTGTGTCAGGAAGGGCATCCGATGTAAAATAATTTTGCCAAAACAATAATGCGAGTTCATCAAAGCGAAACCATACAGGATCGGTTGAGGCTTGGGTTAACAACGACCACCACCGGTGCTGTTGACAAACAAGGTGCCGGCGGAAATTGTGCTACTGTTAGTCAAAGACCACGAGGAGGGAAACGTGTCAGGAGACAGAGGGAGAAGAGGAAAGTGAAGAATGTAAGACTGAGGGTTTCAACTCTAAATGTGGGGACAATGACAGGCAAAGGTAGAGAGCTGGCTGACATGATGCAGAGAAGGAAGGTAGATGTTTTATGTGTCCAAGAGACCAAGTGGAAGGGCAGCAAGGCTTGCAGCATTGGAGCAGGGTTCAAACTGTTTTACCATGGTGTGGATAGAAAGAGAAATGGAGTAGGGGTGGGTGGTCCTGAAGGAGGAGTTGGCAAAGAATGTAGTAGAGGTGAAGAGTGTCAGATAGGGTGATGTGCCTGAAGGTAGAAGTAGAAGGTCTGATGCTAAACATCATCAGTGGTTATGCTCCACAGGTTGGATGTGATGAGGAGGAGAAAGATACATTTTGGAAAGATCTGGATCAAGTGATAGAGTATTCCCAGGGAGGAGAGAGTGGTGATCGGAGCAGACCTGAATGGACATGTTGGTGAAAGAAACAGAGGATGAGGAAGTGATGGGTAGGTTTGGTGTCAAAGAAAGAAACCAGGAAGGACAGATGGTGGTGGATTTTGCCAAGAGAATGGAAATGGCTATAGTCAATACCTATTTCCAAAAGAGGGAGGAACATAGAGTGACCTATAAAAGTGGAGGAAGGAGTACGCATGTCGACTACAATCTGTGTAGAAGAGGAAACCTAAGGGAGATTGGAGACTGTAAGGTTGTGGCAGGGGACAGCGTGGCCAGACAGCATTGGATGGTTGTGTGTAGAATGACTGTTGTGAAGAAGAGAAAAAGAGTAAAATCAGAGAAGAAGACCAAATGGTGGAAGATGAAGAAGGAAGAATGTGAGAAATTCAGAGAGGAGCTGTTAAAGGCTCTGGGTAGGAAGAAAGAGCTCCCAAATGACTGGGCTACTACAGCAACAGTAATTAGAGAGACAGGTAGGAAGGTACTTGGTGTGTCATCTGGACAGAGAATGGATGGTAAGGAAACCTGGTGGTGGAATAGTGAAGTGCAGGACACCGTTCAAAGAAAGAGATTAGCCAAGAAGAAATATGACAGTGAGAGGACTGAAGAGAGGAGACAGAAATATAAGGAGATGGGATGTAGAGCAAAGAGGGAAGTAGCTAAGGCAAAGCAGAAGGCGTACAATGAGTTGTATGGGAGACTGGAGACTGGTTGTATGAGAACAGGTAACAGGTGGAAGAGAACTTGGAGAGGTGGAGGTATGCAGTTGAAAGAAGAGGAATGAAAGTCAGCCGTAGTAAGACAGAGTACATGTGTGTGAATGAGACGGGGGCCGGTGCAACAGTGAGACTACAAGGAGCAGAGGTCACAAAGGTGCGGGACTTCAAGTACTTGGGGTCCACTGTCCAGGAAAATGGGGAATGTGGTAAAGAGGTGAAAAAGACAGTCCAGGCAGGATGGAGTGGATGGAGAAAAGTTTCATGAGTGATTTGTGACAAAAGGGTGTCAGCAAAGGTCAAATGAAAAGTTTACAAGACAGTGGTGAGACCAGCTATATTGTATGGTCTGGAGACAGTGGCATTGACAAAAAGACAGGAGAAAGAACTGCAAGTGGCAGAAATGAAGATGCTAAGGTTCTCCTTAGGAGTGACAAGGCTGGATAAGAATAGGAATGAGATAATCAGAGGTACAGCACAGGTTGAAAAACTGGGAGATAAAGTTAGGGAGGCCAGACTGAGATGGTCTGGACAGGTCAAGAGGAGGGACCATGGGTATATTGGTAGAAGGATGTTAGAAATGCAGCTGCCAGGAAAAAGACAAAGAGGATCTATATGGATGCAGTTAGAGAGGACATGAAGGTAGTTGGAGTGAGGACAGAGGATGCAGAGGACAGAATGAGATGGAGGAGGATGACTCGCTGTGGCGACCCCTGAAGAGGGAAAAGCCAAAAGAAGAAGAAGTTTAGCCCTAATAAATGCATGCATGAGCTGCTTTAAACTGCGCCTATGTGCTTACAGCTGGCAGATCTGTGTAAATTAAAATCCAAGGGAGCTGGTGTGTACCTGGTATGTACAGGTGACAGTGATTAAGTGCTTCCACACTTCCCTGAATGCCTGAGGGGTGGCCATCTGGAACACCAGGCTGCTCCGTGCTGCTACAGTACCTTAAGATAATGTTTTATCACTATAGCTCCTAAAAAGCCACATTTAGACACACAGTCAGGATCAAGTAAAACACAACATATGAGCAGAAGACATGAGTCAATGGGATAAGAAAAGCGTAAAAGTGACGATGTAGGAGTCATGCAAGTAGAAAAACAAGAGAAAGTAGAAAAGTGAAACTCTTTCTAGGCCAGGGTCATGCTGGGAATGAAGCTGTGTTGTCTGTGGCTTATGTAGGCCAGAAAACTTTCCTGAAATACGCTCGTGCATCCTCATAGCTGCTTGGACAAATTGTACAAGGTCACACATCGTGCACAAACTCTTCCTTAACCTAAACTTCCTCCACCTCCACAACCAATATTTCTATTTGCAAACTAATCCAGATAATAAGTTGCTTTCCTCATTGAAGTTGGATGTAGGTTTTCTGATGTCCTTAATTAGAAGGATGGAAAGAGAACTCTAACTGGGTCTGAGGGAGGGGTGGATCAGGGACCCAATACACAGAGGGATGAATGACAACTGCAATCAACTGGGAAACTCGTAGCAAGGCCCGTTATTATTAGACCCACTTCTGATCGGCCAGTCTGACGGCTGGGCCAAGCATGAATGTGCAAACACAAAGACACGCAGGAGTGAAATCTAAAGGGTGGAGTTCTGGTAGATTTTTAGAGCAAGATTTAATCTGTTTAACATGCTGAATTAAATTTAGAGTTTTTTTTTTTTTTTTTTAGAGAAAGGCAGTTCCACAACAGTATACAGCTGTGTTACATCACATAAAATCTACAACTAACAATATAAAAACGCAGCCAACTTTACCTAAATCAAAGGAAAGTCATACCGAAAGCGTCTGGAAACACTCCTATCTCTTCCCATGGCTCTTCGAGGCTTTAAAGGAAGACTTTCAGCTCAGTTTAGCAACGCAAACATGTCTGTCACCAAAAGTCTCCATGTAGTTCAAACAACTTTTTCCAAGCAAAGGAGAAAAGCAAAGAAGGAAGAACAGGAAGGTGTCCTGGATCTTCAACAGCAATAGCTGCAGCCTCAGAAAGCAGGCAAACGAAAAAAGGGAGTAAATGAATCAGAAGGAGGGAGCAAACTGAAAGAGTGGCTGTGGTTTACATCTCTCCACACCTCCCTGGCATCCTTGTGCATCATCGTCAGCTCTTCTTCCTCCGTACATGCTCCCATTTTTAAATTGTTTTACCGGAGAGGCAAAAAGTCAGCGTCAACAAACTGGTCTTCCTGCTCACAGCTGGAAGATGATCCTGACCACCGTCATTCAGCAGTCAGAGGTAGTGAGTGACAAATCTTCTGCTTTCTCAGAGGAGGAAGGAAAGAATGAGAAGAACAGAGGAGAAAGTGAGGAGGGAGAGAGGAGATGAGTGGAAAAAGAGAGGAGAGTCTCAGAGGAGTTTCATAGTCAGGTCAGCTTGACGACTGGATCCATGCAGGAAACCACAGACCTGCAGGAGCTGACAGCTTTGTTTCTATCTGACAAATCAACAAATTATCCAAACCCCATGAGAATTATATATATATATATATATATATATATATATATATATATATATATAGTTACAAAACGGATTCCAAAAAAGTTGGGACACTAAACAAATTGTGAATAAAAACGGAATGCAATGATGTGGAGATGGCAAATGTCAATATTTTATTCGTAATATAACAGATGACAGATCAAAAGTTTAATCTGAGTAAATGTAAATTAAAGATTCAAAATTTCACAGTGTCAACAAATCCCAAAAAAGTTGGGACAAGTAGCAATAAGTGGCTGGAAAAAGGAAATTGAGCATATAACGAACAGCTGGAAGACCAATTAACACTAATTAGGTCAATTGACAACATGATTGGGTATAAAAAGAGCTTCTCAGAGTGTCAGTGTCTCTCAGAAGTCAAGATGGTAAGAGGATCACCAATTCCACCATTGGTGCGCAGAAAGATAGTGCAGCAATACCAGAATGGTGTTACCCAGCGTAAAATAGCAAAGACTTTTAAGTTATCATCATCAACCGTGCATAACATCATCAAAAGATTCAGAGAATCTGGAACAATCGCTGTGCGTAAGGGTCAAGGCCGTACAACTCTACTGGATGCTCGTGATCTCTGGGCCCTTAAACGTCACTGCACCTCAAACAGGAATGCCACTGTCAAGGAAATAACAGAATGGGCTCAGGAATACTTCCAGAAAGCATTGTCAGTGAACACAATCCACCGTGCCATCCGCTGTTGCCAGCTGAAACTCTACAGTGCAAAAAGGAAGCCTTTTCTAAGCAAGCTCCACAAGCTCAGACGTTTGCACTGGGCCAGGGGTCATTTAAAATGGAGTGTGGCAAAATGGAAGACTGTTCTGTGGTCAGATGAGTCACGATTTGAAGTTCTTTATGGAACACTGGGACACCATGTCATCCGGACCAGAGAGGACAAGGATAGCCCAAGTTGTTATCAACGCTCCGTTCAGAAGCCTGCATCACTGATGGTATGGAGTTGCATGAGCGCTTGTGGCATGGGCAGCTTGCATGTCTGGAAAGGCACCATTAATGCAGAGAACTATGTTCAGGTTCTAGAACAACATATGCTCCCATCTAGACATCATCTCTTTCAGGGAAGACCCTGCATTTTTCAACACGATAATGCCAGACCACATTCTGCAGCAATCACAACATCATGGCTATGTAGGAGAAGGATCTGGGTACTGAAATGGCCAGCCTGCAGTCCAGATCTTTCACTTATAGAGAACATTTGGCGCATCATCAGAGTCAGTCAGAGTCAGAGTCAGAGTTTCTTTATTGTCATTCGCACCTCATGTGGTACATGTGGTGGAGCGAAATTATGTACACAGGGTCCCAGTTACATCCAACAATAAAATGTATAAGAAAAACAGTAATAACATCTAAGATATGAACTAAGAAAAACATCAACTAAATATACACTAAGCACTCATAACATAAAACATTGAACATCAGCACAAACATGAACATGAGTCTGTGTGAGCAGATGTGCACGCATGAACACATCAACATTGAAACAGATCAGCAGCAACATGAAACAGATCAGCAGCAACATGATATGGTTTTTCACAGTGATTATTCTAGTTAGAGATTCATGAGTCTAACAGCCTCAGGGTAGAAGCTGTTCCTCAGTCTAGTGGTTCTACACTTAATGCTCCTTAACCTCCTTCCTGAGGGGAGTGGGGCAAAAAGTGTGTGTGCTGGGTGGGTGGGGTCCTTCATGATGCAGGTAGCCCTCTTCCTGCATCTGGAGGTGTAGATGTCTGTGATGGTGGGGAGACTGACTCCAACAGATTTCTGTGCAGCCTTCACCACTCTCTGCAAAGCTTTTCTTTCTGCAGCTGTGCAGCCTCCATGCCACACATTGATGCTCGAGCACAGGATGCTCTCCACTGCACACCTGTAGAAGGAGGTGAGGACTGAGCTTCCCAGACCAGCTCGCCTCAGCCGTCTGAGGAAGTAGAGGAAGAAAAGATATCATAAAGAGGAAGGTGCGACAAAGAAGGCCCAAGACGATTGAACAGTTAGAGGCCTGTATTAGACATGAATGGGAGAGCATTCCTATTTCTAAACTTGAGAAACTGGTCTCTTCTGTCCCCAGACGTCTGTTGAGTGTTGTAAGAAGAAGGGGGGATGCCACACAGTGGTAAAAATGGACCTGTCCCAACTTTTTTGGGATTTGTTGATGCCATGAAATTTGGAAACAACAGATTTTTCCCTTAAAATGATACATTCTCTCAGTTTAAACTTTTGATCTGTGATTTGTGTTCTATTCTGAATAAAATATTAGATTTTGGCTCCTCCACATCATTGCATTCAGTTATTATTCACAATTTGTTTAGTGTCCCAACTGTTTTGGAATCCGGTTTGTGTGTATACATACATATTTATATATATACATATATAAAATCGGGTAGGACTGGACAATAATTCAATATCGATATATATCACGATATATTTTTCTTTTCGATTTTTCGATATTTCAATATGATTACAGCGTTTCACTGACACATTTCTTTTTCTGTCCAGTTTCAACCCAAACAGAAAAAGCCGCGACACATAACTATGTAAGTGTGTGGTGACGTATTTGTTACGCAGAGCTCGAGTCCAGAAGGAGTCAACGGTAGCAGGCTAGGCTAGGCTAATCTCCAACGCGCTGTATGTTTTCGCTTCAAAATGAGTTCCCATGACCGTCAAAATGTGACTGAACAAGCTTTCACAAGCGAAGAGAAAGCAGATGACATAACTGATAAGAGAGGAAAGACTAATTCAGCGGTGTAGAAGTGGTTCGGCTATCTAAGATTTGATAAACTGCAGGTTTCACTGTGTTGCAAAATGTGACGGAGAGTCGTTTCAACTAGCGGTGGGAACACATCTAACTTGTTCCACTCAATAGAATATGCTGAGAGTTAGAAGATGAAGCACAATAAAAGTTTGAGCCAATGTGTCCCAACGTTTAAAACGTTAACATTAATTTATTTGTACAGTTTTTCTGAGGCTTTTATATTGTTTATATCGATATCAGAATTATATCGGTATCGACCGAAATTAAGAAGTATATCGTAATAAAAGTTTTGGCCACATCGTCCAGCCCTAATACCAGGTATATGTGGCCAATAATGTTGGCTTTGTCTGTTAGCAAAATATCTCAAACTACAGGAGGGATTTTAGTGAAACTCACGAGATCAACCCAAGTCAACCCAGTTCAAGATGGCTGCCACACCTAACCAACCTTAGACTGCTCGACAATGATGCCGACTTCATCCGTTTTACAGACATTGAGCTAAATTTTGGCACTGAAGTAGCTGAGAGTCATACAAACACATACTTTAAGCATTAACATATTGTGTGAGAGCTCAGTAGAATAAGTGAGATCACGTTTAACAATTTAGTCAAAGTTTGACCAAAAATGTCAGTTTGAGAGCCTGGCATTAAAGATAAAGCTAATGTGTTTAAATTGAGTCTTTGATTATTTCAAGTATTTATAGTCCATTCACAAAAACTCTGTCACTTAAGTGTAAAAGTCGATTAAAATTTGACCTAAATGATAAGAGCAACGAACCAAAAAGGTCTTAGAGGTGTTTCGCATCTGCCTCTAGTGATCCACACAGACTTTTGTGAAAGCTTCAAGTTCCACCACCAACCAACTTAAGAATTTGACACCAACAAGTGATTCAGAAACATAAGAAAAAATGTGTTTAAAGACGCCCAGAAATAAAATACATGCAGAGTGACCCTGCTGGTTATGATAAAAAAAAAATACAACAGCAAGAAGTTGATAAGTTCATAAGGTCGGCTCCTCAGTCTACATGTTGCAGACTGAGGCGGTTGGAGAGTCTTCACTTTTATGTGCCGCGTGCGTCACTAAAGACTGCCACATTCTTTACCCATGTCTCTGGGTGGCCAGGAGCTGGTGCCTATCTCAGCAGTCGCTGTGAAAGAGGCGGGGGACAGGACATGTGTCCATCACAGGGACATATCGAGACATAACAAGACAGACAACCATTCAATAAAGCAAAATATTAAATGAATTGTAGACAAA
Organism: Nematolebias whitei; assembly: GCF_014905685.2. Taxonomy (NCBI): domain Eukaryota; kingdom Metazoa; phylum Chordata; class Actinopteri; order Cyprinodontiformes; family Rivulidae; genus Nematolebias; species Nematolebias whitei. The sequence goes on along the minus strand of NC_056512.1, from coordinate 30,017,384 downwards.
CTGCACGTGGAACATAGATTTGCCATCCAAACAGCACAAGCCAGGACATTTAGACGATGGTGGTCAAAATGCTGCAGCACATGAAACATACCGAGACGCTTGATGACGAAGACAAGTGAGGAAAATGTGGGTTTATTGAAACACTGTTTTAATCGTTATCCAAATTGCAATATTACAACATCATGTTAATATTGTGTGACCTTACCGATTGCCATTCTTTGGAAGTGTTTGTTAAATGTTTGTTTTGCTGCAATCACATAATATATATGGACAGACAGCTTTTTTGATTTTTGTCTACGTCTTGCAAAAATACAATTCTGACAAAGTTGGGACTCTGTAAAATGTAAATCAAAAAACAAAATGCAATGATTTGCAAATCTCAAAAAACTATAATTCATTCACAATTCACCTAAAGATAAACATTTAAACTATGGAAATAAAAACCTAAAATTCCCTGAACATATATTGCTGCTGCCTATCATGCTACAGCGTTGGACCAAGATCTTCTTACGGAGAAAAAGGAACATGTTGCAGGTTTTTTTTGCTAAATCGATGATTCGCGATCATGAAATGTCACGTTCAGTGTACGTGTTGTAACTGATTCCAGCTACTACCACATCCATAAAACTAACCGAGTTGTATTTTATTTGTTTTTTAAGGTCAGCTGGCTGTGGGAGCAATCTTTTATTCCAGGCATATTTCAAGAATCATTAATACACAAAAACAGTATATTCACACTTTTTTCCTCTGGTTCCCTGACATCCCATGTGACAGAATCAAAGAAAAATAAATATTTACACCAACACAGTACCCATGGCTCACGAGCAACCAAATTCTCCAAATGCTCTGCTGGAAACATCTTTCATCATATGTCAGCTTTTAAAAATAATACATAAAATCTGTTTAACTACAAAAACAATGGAATGAAAAACACTTAGACCTCAGATTAACATGGACAACAATGCTTATTTCAAAGTCATGGCTCAACTGAACTAAATTAGCAAACTTGAGCTATTCAATATGATTTCTTCAAAACACTGATTGAGACTGCTCCATTTTGTACTTCCTAACAGCCTAAACTGCAAAAAGACAGCCGAGCTTATGCATTATTTACTTCTACGCAAAGATTTTTTTTTTTTATACTGACAGCTTTTTGAAAAATAAGACAGTCACATCAAAGAGCTGTAGGAGCTTGTGTCCTTAAGTTGAAGAAAAAACAGATTATCTACCAAAAAAAAACAAAGAACTAAAAGAATGCTAAATGACCAAATCTGCTACAGTATTGTAAAAACATCTCAACTATAAAACAGACACGTTTCACAGCCATGACAGCAAACTTCAAAACCGGTTACATTCTGCTTCCCCCACACAAAAAAAGGCTGAAAACAAGCGTTTCAGTGCTCACCTCAGGCAGCAGTTCATCATTTCTTCCAGCATGGAAGCTTCAAAGTGAGTATGAAATGGAGCTGTTTTGGTAGAGAAGAAGCATTTGCATGATTCTGTGTCTGTATGTCTGCACGTCTCAGGCACCAGCAGCTAACTGTCGGCAGCAGCTATGAGCTGTGTGTCGAGGAGGGAGCATCCACTCAAGAAAAGACAAAAAAAAAAGAATTGCATCACTGAGAGAATCACAGCTGACAAGGAGGAATGCGGAAGATCAACTGAGACAAAGTCGGAACGAGAGCAAAGATAAGAGAGAAGAGACAAAAAGACTGCAGGTGTGAGCAGCGGTTTTGTGTTGTGGGTTTTAATTTTCCGATCCGTGCTGAGGACGAGGAAATGCAATACACGGTGGTGAGTTTTCTAACCGTATGGCACAATTTCTGAAAGGTGACAGTGAAGCGGTGGAGGAAACGAGCCAGTGGTTCATATGGAGTCAGCCTCCTCTGGCAGATTTCTCAGGACAACAGTGAAGGCGAAGGGGCTCCTGAATTATTGATTTTGTTGTAAAATGAGGCAGCTTTTGCTTTCATCGTGTATTTTAAAGGAAATCCCACTGCTAGACAGTTCAGATTCATGACCCAAAGGACAGAACATCCACCAGTTAGCTTAGATGAATTTTGAGTTTCTCAGAAACAGTTGGTAATTTATTCATGAACACACACAGTATTGCTTAGAAACGAAGCCTGAGAAACTTAGTTTTGTTAAACTTTTACAACAAGGTGAAAAGCTGAAAAAAGATCAAGGTGTTTGGTCACTGACAACAACTGTGCTTTCTTTTTAACCTATAATGCACCAAGGATAAACTGAAACTCTTAATCCTGTACATTGTGTCAAATTTTAAACAGAAAAAAACAAAAACACGAGAGACACACACACAAACACGTCATAAAATTACAATATCATAAAAAAATTGATTTCAGTAATTCCATTCAAAAAGTGAAACTTGTATATTATATTCATTCATTACACACAGACTGATATATTTCAAATGTTTATTTATTTTAATGTTGATGATTATAACAGATAACTAATGAAAACCCTAAATTAAGTATCTCAGAAAATTAAAATATTGTGAACAGGTTCAACATTGAAGACACCTGGTGCCACACTCTAATCTGCCAATTAACTCAAAACACCTGCAAAGGCCTTTAAATGGTCTCAGTCTAGTTCTGTAGGCTACACAATCACGGGGAAGACTGCTGACGTGACAGTTGTCCTAAAGACGACCATTGACACTTTGCACAAGGAGGGCAAGACACAAAAGGTCATTACTAAAGAGGCTGGCTGTTCACAGAGCTCTGTGTCCAAGCACATTAATAGAGAGGTGAGGGGAAGGAAACGATGTGGTAGATAAAAAGTGTACAAGCAATAGGGATAACCGCACACTGGAGAGGATGGTAAAACCAAACCCATTCCAAAATGTGGGGGAGATTCACAAAGAGTGGACAGCAGCTGGAGTCAGTGCTTCAAGAACCACCACGCACAGATGTATGCAAGACATGGGTTTCAGCTGTTGCATTCCTTGTGTCAAGTCACTTTTGAACAAGAGACAGCATCAGAAGCGTCTCGCCTGGGACTGGTGCTGAGTGGTCCAAAATTGTGTTCTCTGATGAAAGTCAATTTTGCATTTCCTTTGGAACGCAAGGTCCCAGAGTCGGGAGGAAGAAAGGAGAGGCACAGAATCTGCGTTGCTTGAGGTCCGGTGTCAAGTTTCCACAGTCAGTGATGGTTTGAGGTGCTATGTCATCTGCTGGTGTTGGTCCACTCTGTTTTCTGAAGTCCAAGGTCAACGCAGCTGTCTACCAGGAAGTTTTAGAGCACTTCATGCTTCCTGCTGTTGACCAACTTTATGGAGATGCAGATTTAATTTTCCAACAGGACTTGCACCTGCACACAGTGCCAAAGTTACCTGGTTTAAGGATCATGGAATCCCTGTTCTTAATTGGCCAGCAAACTCGCCTGACCTTAACCCCATAGAAAATCTGAGGTATTGTGAAGAGGAAGATGTGATACACCAGACCCAACAATTCAGAAGAGCCGAAGGCCACTATCAGAGCAACCTGGGCTCTCATAACACCTGAGCAGTGCCACAGACTGATTGACTCCATGCCACGCTGCATTGCTGCAGTAATCCAGGCTAAAGGAGTCCCAACTAAGTACTGAGTGCTGTAAATGTTCAGACTTTTCAAGTTCAGACTTTTCTGTTGGCCATCATTTCTAAATCTTTTTTATTGGTCTTAAGTAATATTCTAATTTTCTGAAATAATGAATTTGGGGTTTTCATTAGTTGTCAGTTATAATCATCAACATTAAAAGCAATAAACATTTGAAATATATCAGTCTGTGTGTAATGAATGAATATAATATACAAGTTTCACTTTTTTAATGGAATTAATGAAATAAATACATTTTTACATGATATTCTAATTTTATGACCAGTATCAATCCATCCGCTGTATCATCCATCCATCCATTCATCCATCCACTGTATCATCCATCCATCCACTGTATCATCCATCCATCCATCCATCCACTGTA
>NC_056512.1:29973326-30013393 GCF_014905685.2 Nematolebias whitei | reverse complement strand
CCACTGTATCATCCATCCATCCATCCATCCACTGTATCATCCATCCACTGTATCATCCATCCATCCATCCACTGTATCATCCATCCATCCATCCATCCATCCATCCATCCATCCACTGTATCATCCATCCATCCACTGTATCATCCATCCATCCATCATCCTTCCATCCACGGTATCCATCCATCATCCATCCATCCACCGTATCCATCCATCATATCCACCCATCATCCATCCACCGTATCCAGTCAGTCAGTCAGTCAACATTTGCATCAGCAAATTGTTAATGCAGACAATTTTTGTAACGCACGTTAATACTGTCATTTTCCTCCTTAATTTGTCCTCAGCGTCTATGAACACGCACACACACACATACACACACACACACAAGGCTTAAAGCACTCCGGCTGGGGTGGTGCTTTCCAGCTTGAGAGCGAGACAGGGTCCGTCTCAACAAGGATTACATCCAATCATGTTGAAGCTCGTGTTGTCGACCAATTACTAACAGGAAGGCGGGTCGTAGAAAAGCAAGCAGGTGGATGTATGCAGCCTCGCTGTCAAATCAAATGTACCATGGATTTCCTCACACTGGGACAAAATACAGTTTTCTTGGAGAGTGTAAATAAAAACAAGTGGTGCTCTGCCTTCGCTCTAACTGGAATGAAGCAGCATCTCAGCGATTCCATTTTAATTTATATCAAAAGTACAGACTTTAAGCTACGCACCAGTTTTTAGATCATGTTGATCGTAGTCTTGTTAGCAGGTCCAGTCAGAAAGTAATCTGGTGTGGTAGTAGCTGAGAGTCATTCACAAGGAATGCTTTTAATTCTTCATGCATTTTTGGACCAAGTGATTGACTACCTGACACTGTCGATCAGCTGCTGATGCTCTTCTGTGATCAAGATGTCAGGCAGAGCTTCAGCCAGACTCTCCACATCCCTCTCTGCAGCGTACTGCTTGAGCACCTCAAACAGCTGTTCCTTCACATCTGGCTCTTCCTCGAGCACCTCCTCCACCTGCAGGATAAATATAAAGTTACGTTCTGCCATAAAAAAAACAATAATGATATTTGTTGGAGACGTGTACAGATTCAAACCCACTTTCTTGTTGAACTCCAGGGCCTTGTGAGCGCGACTCTCCCTGACGCTGTCTCCACTCTGCGACAGCACCCTCATGCTGCTGCTCAGCCGCTTGGGTCGGCGAGCCATACTGAGCACGCCCAGACGCAAAGGTCGACCCTGTGCCGCTTTGATCATGGCTGCAGCTGTTTCGTGGTGCTTCACAGGGATGCCGTTGACCTCCATGACGTAGGCGCCAACTTTGAGGCCGCTGTGTGTCGCCGGACCTCCAGGCATGCACTCCTCAACCATCAGAGGACTGTCGCCCACAATGGTGAAGCCAAAACGCCCGTCTGGGCCTGGGGTGATGTCAATCTGAACAAGAGTAAAAATATATGCTGCATGAGTGTACCTGCTACGAGTTTTATACAACAACCCCAACGCTGCAAAAGTTGGAACATTTGTGTAAAATTAAAAGAATAGAACGTAATGATGTGCAAATCTCATAAATTCATATTTTATACACAGTGGAACATAGGAACATATTAAACACTGAAACTGTATCATTAAAAACTATATATATATATATAAAAAAAATAAAATTAAAGGTAACTTTTTTTTATAGTAGCAAAAAATTAACCAAAATAAAAATATATAGTCAGGACAGGGGGAAACTAAAGTGGTACAAAAAACCAGACGAACATTTCGAAACTTATCCGGTTTATTGGCAACAGGCCAGACGAAGGACTGGGTATACAAAGAGCATTTTAGAGATTCAGTCTCAGAAGTAAAGACGGGCAGAGCTTTACCAGTCTGTGAAAATCTAAAAACAGAACCATTTTAGAATAATGTTCCTTTAACAACAAAGTGAGAGGACTTTTATTATCTCATTATCTACGCTTCATATCATCAACAAAAGACTTTGAGAAGGACAAGACTGAAAATAAATATCGGATGCTCGTGATCTTCAGGCACAGCTTTAAACACTGGTCTGATTCTGTTATGGACTTCCCTGGTGGACTCAGAAACGCTTCTACAAATCATTGTCTGCACACAGTTCTCCGAGCCATCCACAAATGGCTGGTTAAACCTCCATTGCAAAAAGGAGTAGCCACACGTGAACAACATCCTGAAACTCAGAAGTCTTCTCTGAGCCGTAGTTCATTAAAAATAGGTCAAGCAAAAACCGTTCTGTGGTTAGACAAATCTAAATGTGAAATTATTGTTGGAAACCACAAATGGCATGTTCTCCGTACTAAAGAGGAGAGGGACCATCCAGTCTGTTATCAGTAAACAGTTCAAAAGTCTGCCTCTCTGATGGTATGGGGGTGCATTAGTGTCTGTGGCTTGGATAGCTTACACATCTGGAAAGGCAACATTAAAACAAAAAGGGTATACCAGTTTTAGAACATTTGCTTTCGTCCAGATTGTCTTTTTAGTGAAGGTCTTGCATATTTCAACAAGTCGTTGCTAAACTGCATACTGCCTCCATTACAGCATGACCTAGTACTTGAAGAATCCAGGTGGGTGCTGAACTGGCCTATCTGCAGGCTAGACCTGTCACCAAGACAAAACATTTGACCCAGGACTGCTGAACAGCTAGAACCCTAAATCAGACAGGAACAGAACACTGTCCCCTCCAAACACCGGGCGCCTCAGCTCCGAGATTTTTACTGACTGTTGTTAAAAGAAGACAGAAATTCTTACTGTGGTCAACATGGACCTGTCCCAACTTCCTTGAGACATGTTGCTGCCATAAAAGTAAAAAATACCACTGTAATTAAAAAAAAAAGGGTCACAATTTCTAAATTTGATGTTCAATATTTTTCATTATGAATAAAATATGGGTTTATGAGTTTTGTAAATTGCATTTTGTTTGTATGTATAATTGACTCTGTGCACCAATAGTTTTGGAGTTGGTTTTGTACTTTAAAAAACAAAATATGAATTATTGACCTGCTCGAGCCGTGACACGACACCAATGCTCGGTGGTACCGTCTTCAGGGTCTGAGCCAGAGCGATCAGAGCAGGTGTGCTGAGGTTGGTCACGTCTTGGCCTTCAATGTCCACCACCTGGTCGCCTGGTTGTAAGCCAGCAAGGTAGGCACTACTTCCCTCCACCACGGACAAGATGTAACTGGGCCCGGTGCCTCCAAGCCGGAAGCCAAAGGCCTCCGGCCAGTTCTGGTTGGTGGCAGGGAGGCCGAGGACTGAAAGAGACGAGAGACGGAGAAAAGCAAAAGATTCATGCGTTTCTGAAGTGATGTCGTCCCTTTAAGGTTGATCAGTGTCTATTCTAAAAACACAAATCACGCATTGGTTTAAATCAAGCAGCAAGATGCCATGACGTGGCAGCAGGATAACCTAAAAAAAAATGTTTGAGCTACAGCTTGTAGGTCAAATGTGACCAAGAAAAAAACCCTACAAGTTATTTGTGACCATTGGTATCTAGACCACATGTTGAACCGCTGGCCTTCCCCTGGTCACTGGCCTCATTCTTCTCCTGCAGAAAAGTGTCTCCGTGACCCATTTGATTTCATCCCTCCAGTGCAGCCATGTCCATTTACAGTATACGAGGCTGTGAGCACATGCCAATACATTTTAGATGTTTGTGTTCTTAACTCACGGATTAAAAACACTTGCTCCTAAAATAATCTCTTGTTCAAGTATCTTCGTCTCATATGCATTGTTTTGCATTTTTTTGTGTTTTTCTTTTGCAGGACTGCTTGAAACAAAGCAGCTCGGTGAATTAACAGAACAAAAAAGTGCTTTAACAACTAGGGTGGAGTGTGAATACAAAAAAAAAAAAATGTACAAGTAAAAAATAAAACTACAGATACATTATACACAGATACAGATACATATTGGGGTGTGGTGGCACAGAGGTTAGAGAAGGTGGGTCTGTGATTGGAAAGTCACTGGTTTGACTCCCAGGACCGACAACATCAAAACGTGGGTGGGAAAAGTGAAACACCCACACCTGCCAACACTCATTTGCTCCACTCTGGGCCCTTGAGCAAGGCACTTAACCCCCACCATCTGCTCCCAAACAGGTCTCTTTTGAAAACAAGTCCTTGTGACTCAATGAGACTACCTGAATGAATGCATGAACGAATAAATAAATAAATAAATACAACTAACTAACAAGTGCATTGTGTTTACTCCTGCAGATAATCAGGGACACAAAGAAAAAGAAAACGGCAAATAAAAGTTTAATTACAAGGAAAAACAAAAGCTAAACAAGAGTTGGGGATGTCAGAAAAATCAGATCTGACTGGAGCAGAGGGCTAAATATACAAAGTGAGATGAGGCTGACTGGACAAAACACTGACGGCTAAACTTCATGTCAAACTGTCAAAAAGAATGAAATCTAAAACAGATTTCTGACACGGAGCTGCAACCATTTTTTTTTCCTTCTAACCAACTTCTTGTTGTCCTGGTTTCTCCAGCCTGCGACCCAGTTGTCTGCTCCGTCTACCTTCAGAGCAGATGAACTACATCCAGAACATCATGTAAAAAATGACACTCACAGAAATCTTTGGAAGCGCTCCGGGTCCCGGACTTGCTCTGGCGCAGGGAGAAGCGGCCCTTCCTGCTCAGGAAACGCCTCATCCTCGCCCGGCTTGCTGCAGGGCACGTTCCAGCCAGCCTTCCTCTTCACCCCCAGCCTGGGGGGGTCGACGCAGCCACAGAGTGCCCCTCGGACACCCTCCGTGCTGCTCCACGCTTAAACCAGCTCGCTGCCACCTAAAGCCTCCACCCACCCGAACAGTACAGCGGCCCAAGGGGCTCACATTGGCGAGGTACTGGGGTCGAAGCTTCCCCCGATTTTCAGTCAGAGCGAGGAGCTGACGGAGGTCAGAGGAGTCAGACTCTCCATCCTGGGTGAAGCTGACCAGCCTCACCCTCAGCCAAAACTCCTATGGCTGAGCAGAGAGCACAAAACTGGGACAAACTCACTTGCTCCTGAAATGGTTCATTGCAAGAAAAGGTACTGCGAAGCCCCATTTTTCTATAAATACCATTCCCTCTCTCACTCCCACCCGCTCTCCCCCCCGTCTCCCTCTGTTGCTCATGTGGATGAAGGCCTCTCAGAGGGCCGAGGACTGACCCAGAAAATGTGTGCTGCGCCAGGCAGGGACACTTCTGATTATAGTGTCTGTGTTAACCTCAGTGCTGGAGCACCAGTCTGTAGATGGGCTCAAGGTTATACGCACCAAACGTTTCAGCTGGGCCAGTGAGCTGTGGCGCATTAGAAAGCAAATAATATCATTAAACCAGTAACGTGTTTTCTGTACGGCAATTAGTGTAAATGTAATGACAATTTGTTCCTTTCTGGATGCAGTAAATGATGCTCTTCTGTCAGCTGAACATGAAACCATAAAGAAAAAAACTATTAAAATGAGCTATAATCTAAAGGAAAACATGACACATTATTTATTAAAATGTAAAGAATTGTACATCAAATGTTAAAAAATAGAATTTATTTCATGTAAACTGTGTTTGTGTAACACTTTGTTTTTACATCGCATCACCAGCGTACCTGTCAGGTTGAAGGACACATTCTGAGTGTCCGGCTCAGAGTGGGAAAGCTGCATCATAGACGGCCGTGGACAAGCGGGCGCACGCATCAACCTTCAAAAAGGGCGTCGCACTTAACCTTTGAGATAAAAAGTTTAAAAACATGACGACTGTGGCCGAGCTTCACGACAACCAGAATGGAAAGAATACAACAAAGCTGCACAATCCTAGGCAGTAGGAGGAAAAAAAAAAAAAAAAGACAATAAATTAGGACAAGAATAAGCAGCGTTTGTATCAATAAATGTTATTGATCAGGTCGCTTGTTTAAATTAACTATGGGTTAATAATAATAATAAGTGCTGTGTTGTCATCATGTATGTTCCCATACAATGGCAATTTAGTTCTCTGCATTTAACCCATCACAACTGGGATGCACCCAGGTGGAGCAGTGTGCAGCTATGTGGGCGTCCGGGGAGAAATTAGGGATTGAGCGTCTTGCTCAGAGACACCACGACATGTGGGAGTAGCTGGGGATCGAGTCTGGGACTTTCGGGTCCCGAGCCAGCTGCCCCATCTCAGCCCCCAAAGGTCAGCCACCATGATAAAATGAATACAAAACAAACGCAAGGTGGAACCCATTCTCTTATGTAAACAATTCACGTATATTTATTTTTACGTCTGCGTCCAGCAATCTTAGAAACACTTTGGCTTTTGTTTCATAATTAATCTTTTCACACGTGAAGTTCATAAACAAACTCAGTTCAGTGTTAGCTTCCTCTTTGATCATAAAACTAGAGTCTGAATCTCCACCTCCTCTGGAGACGTGATGACATATTCCTCTTGCTGCTGCACCATCTGTATCCCCTGTTCCACTGCGTCCTCTGTGGTAACCATGGTAACAGTTCCCTCTGCCTCCTCCACGGTACCTGCCGTGGCCAGCAGCGTGCCGTCGCCGATGGCGGTGGCGAGTGTCATGGCCACCTGCTCCGTCAGGTTCTCCGGCGTAGCGATGGTGATGGTGTCGCCGCAGTCTGTGATGGACGCGCCCTCCTCGTCCGCCGCCACGTTTCGCACGATGATTTGGTGGCTGCTCGTGCCGTGCGACTGGCTGACGATTTGCTGCACCACCTTCATGATGTGGTTTCCCACCTTGGAGGAAGAGATTTGATACGTTGGATGTCACGATACGTTCAGCAAACTGTACACGCTATCGTCATAGATTATGTGCTCCACGTGTGAGCATGCTGACCTCATTCTGTCCATCTTGAATGAGTGTAACTTCTTGAATTTCCTCCTCCGTTTGAGTCTGGAAGATACAAGAACAGCAAAGCAGGTGAAGTTTTTCATGGAAATCCATGTGACTGGACAGATTCTTAAAAAAACAACTTAAAATGCTGTGAAGATTTTTTTTAAAAAGCAATAAATATTTAAGATTCCCCCTGCCAGGAATTTTTCAGACTGATTACAAAATTTTCAGTTTATGGAAGAATTTGCATTTACTTATTAATTTTTATCAGTAAAATTATAAAAATAAGGTTTATTTTAATAATTTTACTGATATAGTAATGCCAGTTTAAATATTCTTAACATACTTGTATCTTCTTTAATACACTCAGACAAAAGTGTCATAATTTGACATCAAGTTCTTCACTCAAACCACAGCTGCCCCGATTTAACCAGAAAGCTTCAAGTGTTTGTTTTTTTATCACTGTCTCCAGAATCGGGCTTTCACTGTGTAAGACAAACACACACATATTTAGTCTGTCAGATATTTGGGGTTCATACACTTGATTTAAATTTGTTTAACTCTAAATACCACACTCGTGTGGCACTGGCCAATAAATTGCAACGAATAATCATTAAACCCACCTGAAGGCAACATTTAAATTATATTTGTGTGAAGGTTTATGAAGCGTTCACACTTTTGTGATCAAAGTTTTTCCCGTATGTTTTTCGTCTCACATTGCTCAAGCTATTTCAACAGATCATGTATCAAAACGTTCAGCTCTTTCATGACGATCCTGACATGACTTATAGTATTGGTGCAACTTTAGCTTTTTGAAGTATTTAGCCTTTTCTGCCATGTTTTTTTTTTTTCTCATAGAAAATGAATTGAGCTCATTTTACATCTTTCAGATCTTTAGATCCGTTTACAACCTTTTACTGCTCCTTTCACGTTTTGTTCTGGTTCAACTTCTTTTAGCTTCATTGTGCAAATGAAAAAAAATGCAGCTACTTTCAACTGTTTTGTGCTCCTTTCAGATTAGTTTCTTCTAACTACAACATTTATGTGCTTCTTCTAACTTCTTTCTGCTAATGTTATGCTCTTTCAGATTATCTATGCAAGTTTCATACATTTCTGCTATTTCAGCTAATATTCAGCTCTTTTTATGATAAATTTAGCTTTTCTGGCTAATTCCACATTTCCATGTTTTGCACCAACTTCAACTTTTCTCTTTGCTCTCTCCACTTCTGGTGATTTTAGCTTTGCTCTGCTTTTACAGCTACTTTTCAGCAGTTTCTTTTATTTTTCTAATTTCCGATAATTTAATGATTTTTATGCTCATTTCTGCTTTTTTTTTAGCCTAACTGGGCAAACATGTTATTTCTGCCTTTTTCTACTAATTTAAGCTTGTTCTACCTTTTCAGCACCTTTTTAGTACTTTTTCTTTTTAGTTATTTCAGCCTTTTTCAGATAAATTTGAGTTTTTCATAATTTTTCTACTTTCAGACTAACTTCTTTCCAATTTCAGCTTATTTCTGACAGTTTCAGCTATCTCAGCTACTATTTAGCTGTTTTTATGCTAATTTTAGCGTTTTCAGCTAATTCCACAATTTTTTTTTTAGCTCAGTTCAGCTCTTTCCCCTTCCTTCTGGTCGTTTAAGCGTTTGTCTGCCTTTTCAGCTACTTTTTGGCTATTTTTATTTCAATATTCATTTCAGATTTATTTGTGCGGTAATTTCCTAATTTTTGTGCTAATTTCTGCTTATTTAAACCCAATTCAGCAAATATGTATTCTTTCTGCTTTTTTCTGCAAAATTATGCTTGTTCTTTCATTTCAGATAGATTTCAGCTTTTTTAAGTTAATGTCAGCTGTTTTTCAGCAAGTTCTTGTGCAATAAGCATTCACACTGCATTTCCCCAGAAAATGCAATATTTCTAATTTCATTAACGCTTGCTTTGAAAATGCTGTCACCTTGAAGATATACTCCTGTGTGTCTGCCACCACTGAGGAGAACTCCACCAACACAGCGTGAGGATCCTCTGCGATGACAGTAGCTGTGGTGAGACCGTCCTCTGAGGTCTGGGTTTCTGTTACAGCATCTTGTTGTTCACTGCAACTTTCTTTCAAGCAGCCTCCTGATGTAAAAAAAAAAGATTAGGTCAACATTAATTAATTTAGCACTAATTGACACTATGCATCATAGCAACCTTTAGATCGCCTGTGTCGACTGAGAGTCCCGTGCTCGGCGAAGCCTCGTCCGCACTTCGAGCACTTGAAAGGCTTCTCTCCGGTGTGATGGCGGATGTGTCGCACCAAAGAGCCTTTCTCTCTGAAGCCTCTGTAGCAGAACTCGCACACATAAGGTCTTTCATCAAAATGAGTCCGTTGGTGAACTTGTAAGGCATTCTGAGCAACATAAAGAGACACGTTAAAAATAATTTTTAAAAAAAAGTCTCAGCATAAACTTGTACAACTTAAAAATATACATCTTGGGCAAAACATACATTTTATTTATTTTATCGTTTGTTATCACCAGAATCACCTTGGTCTTGTATCCTTTGTTGCATCTGCTACAGTGGTACGGTCTTTCATCGGAGTGGGCCCTCATGTGTTCACGGACGTGTGCGATTGTTTTATACAGCTTGCCGCACTCGCCACACTTATACCTCCTCTCACTGGCGTGGACTTCCATGTGTTTTCTCAGCAGGTAACCCGTTAGAAACTCTTTTTGACACAGCGTGCACTTAAAGGGCTTATGACCTGTACAAAGAGGAACAGATAAGCAAAATATATTTAAAAGACTTAAAAAACTTTCTCAAATTACAAAGTACCCTATTTTCTGGGATATACGTTGCACCGGAGTATAGGTCGCATCGGTCAAAAAGATGAAGAGGAAAAAAACATATACAAGCCGCTTCAGAGTATAAGTCGCATTTATTTAGAAGTGTCTCGTGCTAGAACAGACATTTAATTTGAAATAACAATAACACACAGGGGCTGATTGTCCACCAGGAGCGACGGAACATTTCCCGGTGGCCTGGCCTGCTCAGGGGTCGCCGAGGGACCGGACTAAAGGCTCAGTTCGGGTTGAGCTTTATTATTTGAAATAAACAAGCCGCTCTTGCCCGGTCTCACTCAATGTCTCAGTGATGCTGCAGCAGCTATGGGGAAATAAAGACGCCCCCCCGCCCTGCCCTTCCTGTTGAGTCTGCCACAGCAGAGACACACAGTTTGCGCCCCCGTGGACTTACATTCTCGACAGTTATATGTTTGCTTACGGCACATGCACACAGAACATACCTGGGATACTGAACAGGCTTAATTAACATAAACCAAAGAGTCTGACAATCAAGTTACCGTCCTCGGTGTCGCTTCTGAACAACTCTGTTAACTCCGGAGGAAGATTTTTGTGTGTGTGTGTGTGTGTTGGGGGGGGGGGGGGGGGGATAGGGTCGCAGAAGATGAACATCATATAGTTTTCAAAAGTCTAGAGAGCCCTCTCGCAGCTGCAAATGGTCATGTTTACTCTTTGGTTCATATCAGTACAAATGAACATTTAACATGTCATTAAAAAACTACGTCATGAACAGAGAGAAAAAAAAACGTATACAAGTCGCTTCGGACTATACGTCACAGGAATGACCAAACTATGAAAAAAAGAGTGACTTATAGCTCAAAAAAATACAGTACTTGTTTTCTAGATTGATTAGCTGCTTTCCATTTGTCATTAAGTCAGTGAAGTCAAGAAGTCAGTGAGTGCAGTAAACTAGGATGGATACGTAAGGCGGGTGTAGAAGAGTGGCAGGCGTTTCTTCGGTTCACAGTTTGGACTTACCTAAATGACCTTTGACGTGAAAACGGAAATAACTCAAGCCTTTAAATGATCGGTTACAGTACGGACAGGTGTACAACTTTGTCGCCCGATCATCGCCCGCTTCCTGACCAAAAAAATGAAAGAAAAAAGTTTTATGTTTCAAGACAGAGAACTCATCCAAATTTACATTTTGACTAAATTATCTGGATTACAGAAAGTGCATGAACATCAGCACCAGCTGTTATTCGTGTACCTCCTCAATCTTCGCCAACTCTTCTCTAACTTGGATCTCAAAGACATTCTGCTCAGCTTCGGGCTGGTCAGAAACAACTTTATTAATCTGCTCGGTCGTCTGTGAGGCCGCTGCCTCCTCCTCCTCCTCCACCACCGTCTCCTCCGTCCCCAGGGCAATGCCAGAGTTGATAATGGCCTGGCAGATGAGGTTGTCACCAGCAGCAGCAGCGGCGGCGAGAGCTTCTGCCTGAGACTCCTCCACGACCACCTGATCAGACCGAAGCAGCAACTTAAAACAAGACTTGGGACAGAAGTGAAAATGCAGAACTCAGAGCGCACAGCCTCACCTGTTGCTCCTGTGTGGTTCCATCCACCTCCACCGTAAAGTGAACCTGACGCAGGACCTCTTGGGAATCAGTGTTGACCACGCTAATGACAGCAGTCTGTGTCTCCACCATCTCCTTCTCCTCCTCCTCCTCAGGCTGCTGCTTCACAACTACCACCTCCTGTTGGGTTGTGGCTCGATCAGCTTTGACGCCTGAATAATTAGCACAGGCTTGAATTTAAATTGCTACAACAAATCCAGCTTTGATTGAGAAGGAATGTAAACATTGACTTATATATAATTAACCTTTTTGCATTCCATCCTTGCTGACCAATATTTCTTTGTACTGGACAAAACGAATCTTCTCCGTGCAGGGAGTCAGAGATTTTAGATGTCTGGTGAGAGCTCCAGATTCCCTGAAGGACTGTCCACATAGGGAACATCGATACGGCCGCTCATCTGCAAGAAGAAAAAAGTGCTTAATTTTGATCAGAGTCAAATTTAACAGTGCTGCATGATGACTGCTTACTGTACCAGTGTGACGGCGGTTGTGGCGTATCAGGGAGCCTTTGGTGCGAAATGAGGACGAACAAAGTTCACATGAGAAGTTCTTCTGGTCACTGTGAGTTTTTATGTGAGTTCTCAAGATGTTCGTCTGTGGAGAAATACAGGTGAAAATAGAAACCGTTACAGCTGACTCGCTCACAGCCTCTTACTGAACGCCCAAAATAAAAAGTATCTGCTCACAGTTTTAAACGTCTTTTCACACAGGGAGCAAATGAAGCGTCCCACTTCGTTGACTGTGTAAGTCATCCTGTCACCGTCAGCCCCGTCAGATGTAAATCCTACACATTGATCGGACTTTTCAGCAACTTTGACCGAGGCGACTTTTTTCCTGTGACCCCGACCCAGCTGAGCACCGCTTTCATCTGGGTTGAGACAGACGAAAGAGAAAACCGTCTAAGATGAAGCACGTATCTGACAGTAAGTCAAGAAAAGCAGACTAGAAATAAATGATTAACCAATAAATCAATAAATGAATGTGCAAAAAGAATGGATTACTGTTTTGGGAATAATTTTTTTTTTTTTAATAGTCACAAGAAAACAGTTGAGTGAATAATTAAAAATCCAAGAATCCCAACTCTGAAGAACACCAACTTGTTATTTTTTGGAATAAGACTGAATAAATGATAAATGAATAGAAAAACATGTATAAAATATTTTCCACCTTACTCAATGCACAGAAACTCTGCCCTTCAAAAACCTCTAGGATCATTTTGTTGTCGCATTTTTTGTGAAATTGGTTTTAAACTTTTACTTTTTTAAATGTTGATTCAAAATTCAAACTGATTTTTTCTTATTCTTAACTTTTTTTGCAATTTCACTTTTACTGCATGTTATTTTAGCCATTCTCATAAAACGTTCCCCTCGTTCATGAGAATGGTGCTGACTTCTGAATTGTTTTCTAAATACTTAACTTTTTATTCCTCCATAGAAAGACACCGAGATCTTTTCAATTTTTTTTTCAAAAACACAGTTCTCTTTGTATACTTTGTTTTTACCTTCTTAAGCTACTTATAGCTTCTAGCTATCATTCTTCCACCTTTAGCTTTCAGATAGCTAATACTTTTAGCTAACCTCTTGCTACTTTGAGCTATTGTTCTCCTACACAGCTTTTATTAAACTTATCGCTACTTTCAGCTAGAATTTTGCTGCTATTTTAGCTTCTCGTTATTTTTGCTAACTTTAGCTTTTGTATAGCATCTCGCTACATTTAGCTAGTGTTTTGGCATTGCTACTCATAGCTTTTAGCTAGTGTTTTGTTCCATTTAGCTATACCAACTCAGTTCCAGCTTCTTCAGCAAAAAATGTTGATGCTTTTAATTAATGTGTGTGCCAAATTAATGTTGGTGCTTGTGATTCGAAACAATTTCTTTGCATTAGTATATAAATCATCTTAGAATGTAAGAAGGGAAAAACAAAACAAGTTGTTATTTTTCCACAGTGAATTGTGTGGACGAGAAGAAAAATGAGAAAAAGAACTATATTATCAGGATTGTTGACCCACCGTCTGTATCTGTGGTTCTCTCTGGTTTAACAGGGGATGCACCTTCAGCTGATTTCACCTCTGAGGAAGAACTATTAGCTGCAAAGATCTGGGGAAAAAATTCAAACATCTATGTACTGTATTGTGCTCCTTCTATATATACTGATATAAAGTCACGCAGCTAACACCTACGTTGGCCTCCTGTCCAGCATGTTGTGCCTCCAGCCGTTTGCAGCTGTGCTGCAGTTTGTGCTGGATGAACGCCTCGAGGGTGGAGAACTCAGACTGGCAGCGTCCACATTTGTGCACATCATCTAAAAAATTTAAAAAAATCAAACACAGACATTTCACCGTTACACATTAGTTTGAGCCACATGCAACTGTGCAGACTTCTCCAATTACCAACTACGTGCACCCTGGATTAAAGACAGACACGCTGAGGCAACAAATCAGCTAATGTCGCTTTTGTTAGTTAGCTGCTAGCAACATTTCACCACGGAGGAAGTTAGCTCGGCCCAAACACGATGGCGGAGAAAGAGTTTGGACTTGTTTGGTTCCGTCAGAGGACTAACCTTCATCCCCAAGTGTAGTCTGGATAGTGATGGTCTCGCTGCCGTTCTTCTCTGTCTCTGCCGTAAGATTATTTTCCACTTTCATGTCGTTTGAATTCTCCGTCTCTGTCGCAACGCTGCAGCGGGAAGGGAGGGAAAACATGGCGGATTTACGACCCCGTAGTCATAACAACAAGAGGGCGCAGGCACAGTTTGACCAAATTCAATACTTTTATATATTTTAGATTAAGAATTCAACGGGAAAATAATAGACATACGGAAGTATTTTTTAATTTTTATTCTTATTTTTCTTTAAAAAAAAATAAGAAAATAAAGTCTGCTCGTTTAACTGAAATTGGTGGCAAGTGGGTTTATCATATAATAGACAGGATCTGCAAAGCAGATGTCAAAAATTCAATTCTCAATTAATCTCTAAATTCGATGACCAAAAGGAACATTTCATTTATGTACAAAGATACAAATGTACCTTGTCGCTCCTAGAAGAACCCTGCAGATGTTGGATGCTGTCTATCATGGTGCACTTAGATTCATAACTGGCTGTGATTATCGTACCCACCACTGCACCCTGTATTCACTGGTTAACTGGTCATCATTAACTTCACGCAGACTCTCTCACTGGTACATTTTCATCTTTAAATCACTTCTTAGTCTGCTGCCTTACCTGTCTAAATAAAGGTTGCATGAATGAATGAATCTCCTCCTACATGTCTCTGCGTGAGTGCAGCTACAGCGTGCGCTCTCAGGACATTATTACCTGCAGTGTCCCCTCAGTGCAGACTGAACTAGGCAAAAGGGCCTTCTCCTACTCTGATCCTGTTTCCTGGAATATCTTACAAAAAGATTTGAAGCTCTCGACCTTGACCTCTCAAAGTGGCTTTAAGAATCTGTTGGACTCCTGGCAGGGACCAATGCAGACATGTTCCTGTTTTTAGTTTTCTACATTCACCTTAGAATCTAGCTGTTTGTTAGTTTTTTAACTTTTTTTTTTTTAGCCATCATATTTGTTTAAAAAAAAAAAAACTGGAGTATGACTTTTTATAACTGTTTATTGTTGTCATCATTCTTTGTTGAAATCAGGTCTCTCTTGAAAATGAGTCCTCGAGGCTCAATGGGATTTACCAGTCTAAATAAAGGTTGAATGAAAAAAAAATTCTGTCCAAGGACAAACAAAAAATAGGACAGGTTTATTATGCATAAAAAGAAAGTCATGCTGGATACATTAATTTTTATTTGTCGAGGAAGAATGAATATGTACCACTATGTTCCACTCTGAGAAGGTGCTATTTATAAGACTGAGCTGAACAGCACCTCAGACTGAAGAAGTCTTTCGGATGAAAGACGAAACGTTTCTTTCTTTGTTGTTGTTGTTTTGTTTTTTGAATGTCCAGACGACCAGACTTAACATTTTTAGATTTTTCTACCTGGATTATTGAGCATGCATCAGGATAATTGATATGTACATTTTTCAATACACTTCCAGTCTAGGTGTTAAACATGAAATGGTCAGGAAAATATTTGATCTCTTTAACTTTTTTAACTTCAAAAGGTTTGAATGCCATTTGGACAAAAATTAAACGTTTAAAAAAAAAGACGTGTAATTTCATTATATGTCCCAATGGTCTGCCTTAACCTTTACGACAGAAGAATAAACAACAACTTGACGGCAGTAAATATGGCTTCTCATTTCAGTGGTGTCCTACAGCTAACAGATCTCGATGATTTTATCACTCCTTCTCAGGTCAGTCATTGAAGCTACGGGAAAATATTTGTATATAATTTATTTAGGGAAAAGAAAGACGTACAAAACAAGAGTTATCCTGCCAGACACATTTAGGACACGAAGGGAAAACCGTGTTGAGTTAGTTAGCACACTTGACGTTGTCCTTAGCTTCTAGCTGCTTATATGTGAGAAACTTTACATAAATTAAATATATATCGATTCATTTTGACTGGAGCTCGATATTAATCGATGTTTGTATGTTGGTCGGTCACACCACTTTGTAAAGTGCCTCTTTTTATAAGCACGCTTTCTCATGATAACAGCGAGTGACGTAATTACGTTGTAGTCACGTTCGAGTGAAATTTAATAACAAAAAAAGAGTTTTAAAACGTAAATTTATATTAAACCAATTAAGTTTAGTTAAAAATGTTTAAATAAATAAAAAAGGACAATAAATGTCAGTTAAAATAAGATACACACTTGGAACAAGTTTCAAACATGATGTAAAGTGATCTCACGTGACCTAAATTAACCAATGTAAATCGATTTTACCACATTAAAGCAGATGACAGCTGTTTGGGAAAATCACACATGATGTAAAAATAAAATAAAATTACAAGATATCTTCTGATGCATGCTCAATAATCCAGGTAGATAAATCTAAAATAGTTAAATCTGGTCCTCTGGACATTCACAAAAACAAAACAAACAAAAAAATTGTAGAAACGTTTCGTCTTTCATCCGAAAAACTTCCTCAGTCTGAGGTGCTGTATTCAGCTCAGTCTCTTAAATAGCACCTTCTCGTAGTGGATCAACCAGTTTGCTGCTGACAACCAAAACCAGCTGCTCACATGGTCAAGAAGGACCATCAGCCTAACAGTGGATCATTAGCACCCTGATGGCTGTTTACTACTCACAGAGGGCTGAGTGATACTAGCAATCACAGCATTGTAAGAGGGGGACAGTTGAACCCGGAGGCCTCCACCCCTGTTTAATGATGGACGATTTATTTTCATAAAGATGGCCTCCTTTACTCCTCTCTCAAACCATCGTTCCTCTCTATCCAGGATGTGAACATCCCTGAAAGAGTGACCGCTGGCCTGGAGATGAGTGTAGACCACAGAGTCCTGGCCTGATGATGTTGATCTTCTGTGCTGGTCCATCCTTTTGGCCAGTGGCTGTTTAGTTTCCCCGATGTAAGACTGATTACAGCCCTCCTGACACTGAACAGCATACACAACATTACTCTGTTTGTGCTGGGGGGCTGGATCTTTGGGATGAACCAGTCTTTGCCATAATGTATTTTGGGGTTTAAAAGCCACTGGGATGTTATGTTTAGAAAATAAATGTCTCAGTTTCTCTCATATGCCCGCAACATATGGAATGACCACTGGTCTGGGTCTGGGTTCCTTCTTTCACACGAGAAGATGTAAAAATGGCAGGTTGGCTTTCTTGGACTGTGAGGTCTCAGTCTCTGATAGAGGACATTTGCAAACTGAGGTGTACCACAAACCCACCCACACAGACCAGTATTTGCAGTTTGACTCCCATCACCCTTTGGAGCACAAGTTAGGAGTCATTAGGACTCTGTACCACAGAGCAGACAGCGTCACCACTAACTCAGGAGCCAGGCAGAAGGAGAAATCCCACACAAGACAGGCTCTAGAGCAATGTGGATATCATAACTGGGCCTTCCTGAAAGCAGAGAAGAAACCCAAACAGGACTCCAGTCAGCCAACAGGTGAAAAGGAGGAACCCAGACCCAGACCAGTGGTCATTCCGTATGTTGAGGGGGTATCAGAGAAACTGAGACGTTTATTTTCTAAACATAACTTCCCAGTGGCTTTTAAACCCCAAAATACATTACGGCAAAGACTGGTTCATCCCAAAGATCCAGTCCCCCGGCACAAACAGAGTAATGTTGTGTATGCTGTTCAGTGTCAGGAGGGCTGTGATCAGTCTTACATCGGGGAAACTAAACAGCCACTGGCTAAAAGGATGGACCAGCACAGAAGATCAACATCATCAGGCCAGGATTCTGCGGTCTGCACTCATCTCCAGGCCAGCGGTCACTCTTTCAGGGATGAAGATGTTCACATCCTGGACAGAGAGGAACGATGGTTTGAGAGAGGAGTAAAGGAGACCATCTTTGTGAAAAGAAACCGTCCATCATTAAACAGGGGTGGAGGCCTCCAGGTTCAACTGTCCCCCTCTTATAATGCTGTTGTTGTTAGTATCACTCAACCCCCTACAAATGAAATTGAAATACAGCACTTCAGACTGAGGAAGTCTTTCGGATGAAAGACGAAACGTTTCTACTTTTTTTGTTTTGTTTTTTTTTGAATGTCCAGAGGACCAGATTTAACTTTTTTAGATGCAGGATATCTTGTGAGTCCAAGTGAGTCACCAAATAACTTAGCATCCTTATTTAGGGGGTGGTGGCTCGGAGGTTAGAGAATATGGGCCTGTGATCGGAAAGTCGCAGGTTCAACTCCCCAGAATGAGCACATCAAAATGTGGATGGAAAAGGTGAAACACCCACACCTGTCTACACCCTCATTTGCCCCACTCTGGGCCCTTGAGCAAGGCCCTTAACCCCCACCATCTGCTCCCAAACGGATCTCTCTTGAAAATGAGTTCTCATGACTCGATGAGACTGTCTGTATAAATAAAGGATAAAAAAATAAAATATTACTTTTTACAGTCATAACAGTGCCTTGACCAGCAGCAGATACATTGTTGAAAAAGAGCACCACACAAGACATTTTAAGTAGTTTCTATTGCTGTTTCAGTCAGTTCCTTATGCTAATAAGGACATTTAATGAACCAGGGCTTTACACATGAGAAGCCATGATTCTTTGGAGAGAACTGCACGTATTTTTATTTTATTTTAAGTAACAATTTTTTGGGTGTAACTGGGACCTTCAGTACATAATTTCGTTCCACCTCATGTACCACGTTATGTAAATGACAATAAAGAACCTTGAACTTGAACTTAAAATCATTTTTGCTTCAATATCCTAATAAACCAAACACATTTTCTTTGATGATCTGCTTATGACTGTGTTTAATAATGCGATATATATTTAAGTGTGGAAAAAATGAATCCCTTACCTACAGTGAAACATGGTGTATAGTATATTTTAGTATATGTTGCTTATTCTCTGTCTTCTTTTGGCACTTACTCAGATTTTTCCAATGCTTCTGGATCAGATCTCATCCATAAAAATAATGATGAATGTCACCAGTATTTTGTTTGCTTAGACAATTAGGTCTGTTTGTGTTTCAGGAATGTGTAAAACCAGTCAAAGTAGAGAAGAAACAAGGTAAATCTGTGGCCAAAATACAGATAGAAGATGATGGCAGCTATGTACAAGTCAACCAGGTGGGCTTGGATTAAAAAAAAAATCTGTTTGTGAATTCTTAGAGTTGCCTCAATCTAAAGTTTTTCCACTCTGCATTTGAAGGATGGTGGAAAACAGAGGCTGGAGAGGGCAAAGATAACACTGAATGACTGCTTGGCTTGCAGCGGCTGCATCACCTCGGCTGAGAGCGTCCTCATCACGCAGCAGAGTCACGAGGAGCTTTTAAAAGTGCTGCGTAACAACAAGGTGGTTACATTTCTGGGGTTTTTTTTTTATTCTTTTGCAGCCTTTGTAATCTGAGCTGTGAATCTATTCCAAAATGCATTGATTGGGACTCCTGTACAGGTCAACGAGAGAGAAAAGAAGACTGTAGTTGTGGCAGTATCACCACAGTCCAGAGCCTCTCTGGCAGCTCATTATAACCTGAGCAGCAGTGAGGCTGGCAGGAGGCTCACCACATTCCTCAAAGGCCTGGGTATGTGTTTTTCTGTTTTTATAAATTGTGCAGCTTTCATTCAGACTCAGCTTTTTGAAGATTGTTGCTGGAAATGTTTCTGCAGGTGTTCATCATGTGTTTGACACCAGCTTCAGTCGGACCTTCAGTCTGCTGGAGAGTCAGAAAGAGTTTGTGGAGCGTTTCCGTCGACGGGAACGGGACAGCAAAGCTCTGCCCATGCTGACATCTGCCTGTCCAGGTATCCAGCCAAAAAAAGACCCCCCCCAAGCACAACGTGAAATACTGTATGTAAATGTAATTTTCATTTCTCTTCCTTCTTGTCCTAAATCTTCTGTGTGTGTGTTGTTCAGGATGGATCTGCTATGCTGAGAAGACCCACGGGGACCATATTATTCCGTACATCAGCACCACTCGCTCCCCGCAGCAGATCATGGGTTCTCTGGTTAAAGGCTATTTTGCAGAACAACAGGTGTTGGATTTGGGTTCCACATAAATAGATGCGTGTTTATCATTAAAAATAAGCTAAGGTGGATGTTGGGTGTGTTTTTAGGGTCTAAGTCCACAACAAATCTACCATGTGGCTGTGATGCCTTGCTTTGACAAAAAACTCGAAGCTTCGCGTTCCGACTTCTACATGAGCGAAGCCGAGACCCGCGAGGTGGATTGCGTCATCACTTCAGGTGCAGAAGCTGCTCTACTAATACTTGTTGTGCGCATGAATCTTTGCTCGTATTTATTTTCCTTCCTGCGGCAGGAGAGGTTCAGAAAATGCTGGAGGAGGAACACGTGTCTCTTGCTGATGTGAAGCCCGCGGCCCTGGATACTCTGTATGTTCTGTGCATTTTCCCTTCTTTATTCAACATCTGTTCACCTAAAACAAGATGGTTTCCGTAGGTTCAGCAGCGTGTGTGGGGATGAGTTCCTGAGCCATGCTGGAAGTGGCTCCGGGGGCTACCTCCATCATGTGTTCACCTTTGCTGCCAAGCAGCTGTTTGGAGAGGAGTTGAAAGAGCTCACCTACAAAACGCTCAGGTGAGCACGTCTACATGAGTCTCATACATGGTCATTAGGCCTACTGGATCTATCATGACTGAATTTATCAAAGGACTTGATTGTTTTTTTTCCTACTTGTTGGCCCAGGAACAAAGACTTCCAGGAGGTGAGACTGGAGAAAGACGGTGAGGTCCTCCTGTGTTTTGCCTCGACGTATGGCTTCCGCAACATTCAGAACCTCGTGCAGAAACTCAAGAGGGGGAAGTCGCCTTATCACTTTGTGGAAGTTATGGCCTGTCCATCAGGTACAGTTAAAAAATGCAGCTTTGCAGAGCTGTGATGAGTTCAGAACCTGAAGCTTGTCATGTAAAGGGGGTCAATAATATCTGCAGGCTTACCAGAGCATTAGAATTTAAAACAAAATGGTCAATTAATCAGGTTCAACATCCCAAAAGAATGAAGGCTGCTTTTATGAGTCCCCTTCTTGGGAGAATATCTATATCCTCATCTTAACATTGCTTGTTCTATGTCCCCATGACTAAAGAAAACCTTAGACATGAAGAAAACCTACCATGGACACAAAAGTCTGCTCAGGGGTCAGGATCAAAGGTTAAGATGCTTGGCAGACTTTATTAACAGCAAAAATAACAAACGTGGAGAGAAAATCAGAAGTTACAGTTACCTCGCTCTAAAAACTAACAAGTGAACAAAGCAAACTGTCTGTTAAGACTCGGTGTGTCCGAACAAAACAAACGGCAAAGTAAAAGCCCCTCCATCAAGTACAGCAGAGACTTGTATCAGATGCAGTGGTGGGCACAGCTAATCAAACAGTTAGCTTCGCTAACCACTAAGTCGCTAACTAAACATTAGCTTTGCTAACGCTAAACCGCTTAACAGATTAAAAATAAATAAATTACCAGAAGCTAAACACTAAAGTGCTAACTTTTATCATTTATTGCTGTAAGACTGTGATGTGACAACGTAAGTGAACACAACTCAAAACACAAATCACAAGTAGAGCGTCCGTGTCCTGTTCAGAGGTGAGCTTCCAGAATCTGGTCCGTAGGAACCAAAGAGACAGAGCAGAACTCTGCTGTGCTGAAGTAGAGTGATGCATTCAATGTGTGTCGGACATCTCCCTTGTGTCATTTACTATAATAACTATAACTCACTTTAGAGATCCTCTTTGTGGTTAACTACTTTTATAAACTAACTACAAAGTTGCTGTGCATCGTCATCAATACTCTCAGTAATAAATCTGTATTAAAGTAAAGATGTGTGAAATGTGAGCCACATCCCAGAGACGGTGTGAGTGTTGCAAAGCATGCTGGGTAGGAATTATGTGTGCAATGTTTCTGAGTGTGAAAATGGGTTTTCATGTTATTTTCCCATTCTGGTTTCTGATGGCTGTAAACTGACACCGTGACTCAGAGGCTGTTTGTGGTAGATATGGTGGGTGGAGCATTGTGAGGGTGGTGACATCACCGGGTGGTGCTTAGCCCTGCGTAGCATAGCATCACTCCCTGTAAATCACCATTGTACTGTTTGGTTTTAGTGCGAACAACAGTCTTTCAAAATAAGACGCATTTCCAAAAGAAGTTTGAGCCCCTGCAGCTTGATTTCCAGGAGCTTCAGAGGTGCAGCCAAACATTCCTCTCTCAACAGACACAGGAGCTGTGTTTGGGATTGATGTGTTTGTGAATTGTTCATTTTAGAGCCTAAATGAAAGCTCTAACTCTTCTTTATCCCGCAGGCTGTTTAAATGGAGGTGGGCAGGTGAAGCCTCCAGCTGCTCAGAACCAAAAAGAGCTTCTTCTGAAAGTTGAGGAGCTCTACAAGGCGGAGCGTCCTCAGCTGCCAGAAAACGACCCTCGTGTGTCCGAGTTGTACCAGAGCTGGTTGGACGGTTTGGGTCAGGAGCGAGCCAAAGAGCTGCTGCACACGCAGTACCACGCTGTGGAGAAAATGACTAACGGGCTCACCATGAAGTGGTGATTGGCGTCTTTGTTCTGCAGAGACGCCCGATAATCGTGGACATCTGTCTCAAAGTGTGGACGTATTTAATGTTAAATCACTTTTTTCCTGTTTGTGTGATCAAATGGAAATCCGAATCCTTTTGGCTCATAAATTATGTTCATATGTGTTTTGAACTCCTCATTGTCTTTATAATTACTAAATAATTCACTTTTCTCTGACAAGTAACTTTGTTAGCTGACCTAATGCATATAATTTTTTAATAACTGTATAGAAATACTATATGAAATTAAACTTTAATTATATTTGTGTGTTATAATTTGTTTAAAACAGAAAAATCTTCAGTTTCGAGTCAGAGTGACGTTTATTGTGTAGTTAGGGGCTCTTCTACAGTTTAGGAGTAAACTTTGGGTTAAGAAGCAGCACTTCACATTCAGACTGATTCACTCTGACAGTTCATAATAAACTAAACACACAGGTACAACAGGTAAGATATTGACCGGTCATATACTTTTCATAGAACCCTTTTTAAACTGATGCAGAATGATGCACAGCTGGTGGTGACTAAAGGTGCACAGTGGGTTTCTAGATGGGGAGACAGACAGACCTCGTGTTTGTTTCTTTTTTAGATCAGTAAACAAACAGCCCCGCCCTTTTCCTGGATACAAATGGAAGCAGCTCGTCTGGTCTCATCAAGCCTCTCATGGTCAGTCTTGTGTTGCGATTCTTGCCAAGCATTGATTTATTATCCTCGACGGCTTGAAATCAAACGATCTTCAGAGCTTAGAAACGACTTCAGGGTCTGAGAAGCCCCCACTCCAAGGCCAACATGGCGTGAGGAGGAAGTCTCTCCTTGGGCTTCTTGAATTTATCCATCTCCTTCCGCAGGACCTCCAGCACCTCTACAGGGTCCTCCTTCTTTGTGAACTTTTGCACTGCTTCCTCCCTGCAGTGTACAGTTGGGTTGTAAAAAATGAAAACATCCCATGTGGAAATTAAAGCTCAACAACTTTAAACAAGTATTGTTTACCTTAAATAAATCCTTGAAATTACCAAATAATTTCAAAGTTTTGAACAAAGCCCGACAGCTACAGTTTTAAAGGTTAAAACTCACGAGAGGCGAAGATACGGGTTATAATCGAACTCGTCCTTCAGCGTGGACGGCACAGTGGGTTTGTCGTCGTCATCTCTGGCCTGAAGAGACAAGAAAGTGTCAGAATTAAATGTCCTGAGCAATAAATGGAGCAACATCTATTAAAATGTACTGAATTGATCATAGGAATGCAAAAACAGAAAAAAAAAATCATTTTATTTATGACAAGCTTAAATCTGTTCTTGAAACGTTCTGTAATCCACAAAGTTTGTTTTCTCAGTCATCCAGGTATATAACAACAAAAAAGGTTGAATCATGTCATCTGGACTTCGTTTTTTTGTTAAAAAGAAACGTTTCGCCCCTCATCCAAGAGGCTTCGTCAGTCTGAGGCCTAGCCATCTGGTATTACCCAGAAGCCACCCTGACTCTTGTGTTTCAAGCCTGCCTCAGATACCCCTGAGGTCTGGCCTTTTCACTAATGGTTTCAAAAACACAAAGTTTGTTTTCTCAATGAGAAGAAGTCTGAAGTCATGCTGTTCCATCCCAGTGGCTCACTCATGAACTATGACATTGACCTATTCTCTCTAGCCCCGCTAGAGAAACAAAAGGTGACTAATCTGGGGGTGATAATGGACCCGTCCTTAAAACTCAACAGTCACGTAAACATGATGGTCAAATCCTGTTTTTTTCAGCTGAGACGGCTGTCTAAGCTGAAGCCTATACTCAACAAAAAGAACCTCGAGACAGTGATCCACGCCTTCATAACATCTAGGCTTGATTACTGCAATTCACTTCTGTTTGGAATCAGTCAGTCCTCCATTGCTCGTCTACAACTGGTCCAAAATGCTGCAGCCCGATTTTTAACTGGTACAGGCTATAGAGAGCACATCACGCCAGTTTTGGCCTCCCTGCACTGGCTACCCATTCACCTTCGGATCCATTTCAAAACTCTCATGTATGTTTTTAAATCACTGAACAGTTCCGCCCCATCCTATCTCACTGATCTTCTGCAGCCATATGTCCCACCGCGCTCTCTGAGGTCAGCTGACCAGATGCTTCTCTCAGTCCCAGAAACCCGTCGTAAGCTCAGAGGTGACAGGGCTTTCTCTGTTGCAGGTCCACGACTGTGGAATGAGTTGCCACTGAGTGTCCGGCAGGCTCCCACACTCTCAGTCTTTAAGTCTTGCTTGAAGACCCACTTCTATTCGCTTGCCTTTAACACGGTGTGGTTTGTTTTGGTCCGGTCTGTTCTCTACTCTGTTGGCCATTTTAGTTAGCTCCTGCTGCTATTTGTATCTGTATTTCTATTTTATGTTTTCCTGTCTGCTGTGCATGTTTGTTTCTTTTGTACAGCACTTTGGTTGGCCTTGTTGCTGTTTTAAGTGCTATATAAATAAATTGGTATGGTATGGTATGGTATGGTATGATTCAACCTTTTTTGTTGTTATATACCTGGATGACTGAGAAAACAAACTTTGTGTTTTTGAAACCATTAGTGAAAAGGCCAGACTTCAGGGGTATCTGAGGCAGGCTTGAAACACAAGAGTCAGGGTGGCTTCTGGGTAATACCAGATGGCTAGGCCTCAGACTGACGAAGCCTCTTGGATGAGGGGCGAAACGTTTCTTTTTAACAAAAAAACGAAGTCCAGATGACATGATTCAACCTTTTTTGTTCTGTAATCCACACATCCTTACTCAAAACTGTAAAGTGTCATATCTACACACCCCTTCTGCTAAAACATCTTTTTTTTTGCCTTTTATAAAACCTTATTTAAAAAAACTAAATCAACTCCAGCTCCATAGACCCACGCTCTGGTGGTCATCTTCATGGTGAAACTGCAACATATTAAGACTTTTCATGACGTTATTGCTCCATATACGACAGCGCAGCTTCAGTTTAACGTAAGCCGAACGCTCCGAGGGTCATCAAAGTGCATTTTAAAATGTCTATTTTGCGTTAAAAACAGCGAAAACCTTAATTCTGATTTACTGATGTTAATATTCTCAAGATTTGGGTCATCAAAACCTAATGCTGTGTGGACTTTAAATCTCCTAAATGCATTTATTTGACTTTTCTTTAAGGATTTCTGTCATTAGTGGGAGCAGTCAAGCTGGCAGAAGCAATTCAGTGTTAGGAGACGAATATATGAAAATATTGGGATTAGGATTAGGGGCATTGTTTGTGTCGGGCTCACCCTGGCCCAGCTCAGCATCTCTTTAGCCTTGATGTTCTCTGGTTCCACCAGCACAGCGAACTTCATGTTCTTGATGGTGCACTCGTGTCCACAGAACACCTTCTACAAACAGACAAGCTCGTTTCAACTATCTTTAAGTCAGCGTTAGTCCTCGGGGCTTAAAATTTTTTAAATTATGAAGTGGGGAGGGGAGATAATTCCTCTATTATACTGTAAATTATTGTTTTTATTGATTTAATTGGTGAGGTCATGATGACAGCTGTTAACCCCGTGAGGTGTTTCCTTCAGCCCACTAACCGTCTCCGGGGGAAGGGTACCGAGCACCTGGGTGAGGTTGTGGTGCATCTGATTCGCAGAACCTTCAAAAAAACGCCCGCATCCACCGATGAACATTGTATCTCCTGGCAACCAAAGCAAAGGATGAGAGTTTATTTACTGATCAGGACCTTTGAAAGTGAGACGCTGAAATCTGATCTACGCTCACACACCTGTGAACACAGCGGGATCGTCGGTGCACTCATCCTCCCAAACGTAGAAGCACACGTCTCCTGAGGTGTGGCAGGGAGTGCACAGACAGCGCACATTGATGGAGCCGAACTAGACAAAAAGACAAACTTTAATCATGACAGACGTGTGAAATTACCATTAAAGTGTCTTAATCTGAGGGTTACTTTCAGTTTCTGATTGTGTGTGACTTTATCTGTCAGCCCCTCGATCCGATCATCTCCGCCGTACACCTTCAGGGCAGGAAGTTCCTTCCGCAGAGGCTCGTTCCCGCGAGCGTGGTCCCTGTAGCAGACAGAAGCTGAGCAGAGAGGGACGCGCCTGGTTTTCACAGGCAGACATCGGTTTTTGTCAACATCGATCTTACCAGTGATGGTGCGTTGTGAGGACAGCAACAAGAGACAAGCCTTCTCTTCTCACTATCTCTAACAGCTGGTGAGAAAACAAACAGATCGTCAACAGGCTTTTAGTTTCATAGAATGAATGATCAGTTCAGGGTGTAACAAGCTTTTCATTTTGACGTTCTATATGTAAGTTTTCAGATTTCTCGTTCAATGTTTGGGTCCCTTTTCTTTTGATTTCTTAGTATATTTACAGTGAATTTGCTCAATACACAATAACAAAAATCACCCCAAAGAGAAAACTGCACATGCCACTTGAGCAAAAGAAGGCTGAAACTAATATTTGAGCACACACCTGTGGGTTCCCAGTCAG
This sequence comes from Nematolebias whitei, assembly GCF_014905685.2. Classification (NCBI taxonomy): domain Eukaryota; kingdom Metazoa; phylum Chordata; class Actinopteri; order Cyprinodontiformes; family Rivulidae; genus Nematolebias; species Nematolebias whitei. The sequence continues at coordinate 29,986,584 of NC_056512.1, read as the reverse complement.
TTACTAAAAGATAAATATGGTTAAAAACTTGAACTAAAATCTTGATGAAGTGTGGGAACCAAAAGTTCCCATTATGGTGATGCTGCTCATCTTTTATATATAAAATAACTGTGACAAACACTTTGGTCAATAGAGCAATTTAATTATATATTTATTTTATTAGATTTTAATGAATTAACAATTTAGTTTTCATTTTCTAATTAATTTTTGTGCACTTCTAATCAGTCCAAGACAAAAATTTCATACTTTCATTTTTTTTTTAAGACTGTGCAAGGATCTTATTAATTAGGAAAACAATTTCTAGAGTATTTTCACTTTATTGTGTCATATTCTTCTTAATTTTACCTCATTTGTGTTTGTTTTTCTAACATAATACTTCTAATTCTTAGCTTTATTGCCTTATTGTGAATTGTGACTGATGTAAAATCAATCAAAGTGTAAGTATTTTCATCTTTCGGTGCAAATGAGCTTCTCTGACCCGGTGAGGAACAGCTGGATCCACAGCTACAGCCTGTTTGCCCCTCTCTTCTATCACCAGGTACATGTAGTTGTCTTCCAGGATGGAGATCACCTTTACCTTCATGACACCTGCTCACGCATGCGCACAGCAGTACGCGACGCTTCACGAATTCTGTGCATTAATAGACACTGTTCAACATATCTGTCTCTCGAAGCAGCAAATAAATCCCTTGACCTGTGTAAATCATTTGTATTAAGCTTGGAAAAACACAATAATATATTTATTTTTGACATTACAGCCACCATAGATTTAAGTTGAACACTTTGTTTCTGCAGCTCTGACGTGAATAAACCTAAACAAATACATCGTTTACAAAGAAACGAACTGTACCTGACGGGAACTGTGCCGGAGCTGGTGCTTTATTGTTGCCCAGCTGTGATTTCCTTCTCAAAGTTATCCAAGATCCATTAACGATGCAATTCAGAACAGGAAGTAATCGCTACATCAAAGAGTCGAGCGTCTCGTCAGCGCAGACATTTTAATCGAGCCAGAATCATTGAACATCTCTGAACCTTTTTGTGTGAAAGCTGATTTTATATTGAGGTTATATTTTTATTTAAATATGTCTGCATACTTTGTCATTGTAGTAGGTCATTATGTCGAAACGATCTGTTCATTGAGGAGATGGCTGCCATCACTTTTCATTTTGGTAACTTTTATACTTTTTTTTTGGCATTAGGATGTCTTAAATTCTTTTAAAAACATTACTCTTTCAAACCAATTTCAGTATATTTTTGTCTTCTAATGCTTCTTTTGCTGCATTAAGCTACACGCTAGAAATCCATTATTGTCATTTAACTAAACTTTCATTTGTAGCTCCCACTTTTTCCTTTTCCTACTTTAATCCATTTCACTACTTTTAGCCTCTGCCATTTTACTTCATCTTGTAGCTACTTTTTGGTATATTTAGCTAGTATTTTGCCACTTTTTGGCTTTAGCTAGTGTTCTGTTCCTTTCTTTCTTGGTGTTCTAGCTTTAGCTAAATATTCACTCAGCGTTCAGAGTACAATCTTGTAGGAAATACATTTCTCTACTTAATTCCTGATTTATTCAGAAGCGATGACTGCTTTGTCCAACATGTGGAACTGAACATTGATTTGCAAATGTAAAAAGTTATTTTAAATTAACACCGTTTTAAATTTTAGAAGACTTCAGCTGCAGCTTGTTGCTTTAGCTCACATGACCAGTGTATCAAACCTCTATATAAAGTAGTTATGAGCTCCACACACACAATGTATACAAAATGAAATACAAAAACGATTTAACATATGAAAGCACATTCAAAAATGAAAACTTTCTTACAACAGATGTGTTTTATTGCTTTTTCCAGAGATTGTGCAGAATTTTATAATAGTTTTAAAAGCACAAGAGGTTCAATGTCTGCTAAAAGTAATGTTTATTGTTGTGGTCAAAAAACTTTTATTTTTAAAACGTAGTGGTGTTGTATTTTACTCAAATAGTTTTTAAGCACAAATGGAAGTAAATAATGATGTGATGAGACATTCACAGTCGGAACAGGACATGGATATAGACTTAGAGTAAGAAATTACTACTTATATCAAATCTATTCACAGAAATTTTACACATTGACCAGTTTGTTCCTTATGTGGCTCCTTGCCTTGTGGACACCAAATGAAACTGCTGGCGCATCAATATATTAAACTACATCGCACTAAATAAGACTCTTAAACATTTACATATTATTTTTTTCTTTCCTTTAAGCATCTAACTCATGGCCAAAGATTCATTAAAACTTTCGCATCAACATGATCCAAACAAATCAAAACAAAGCGTTTTGAGCTTTAATACGACTAAACTTAAAAGTGTGTACTTCCAGTAAAAGTGAATGTAGTGGATCCATTTAAAATGGCCGAGAGGATAAGTTGTTCTTTAGTATACAATGATGGATCTGCAGCGCTGTGAGCCGTTAAAATGAACATGAACGTGTTGGGACTTCAATCCTTAGGAACTCGGAAACCATCTTTTTCTTTTCGAAGACTTCTCATAGTTTCAATTGGTACCGTCTGCTTCACGTGGTCTTGGACTGACTTCTCCCTGGATTAGACATAAAAAGAATACAAGTGAGTCACTAACTTTAAATAAACTATAAGCCTCCAGTGTTCAGACCAGGATGTACATACTTTACTCTCATAAATGGATTGTATGTGAATTCATCTGCCAAAGTGGATGGGATGGTTGGCTCTCCGTCGCTGCACTTCTCCTACAGGAAAATAAAGCAGATGGAAAGAGGTTACATTTATATGTTTAGATCATGTTACTGCAGCCATGACATGTTAGTCACATACCTTTGCCCAAGCCAGCTTCTTCTGAATGACCTCGTTGTCTGGTTCGACGTGGCGTGCAAATTTCAGATTGCTGACGGTGTACTCGTGACCGCAGTAAACACGCTTGAACAGAATCATAACACAGCTGTTACAATAAGACCACTCTGCAGGGAAACGACTTCCTGACACAAAAGCGTTCCGAGATGCACATTAACCAGCCTGGTGTGAATGCCTTCAACCAGAGGTGATTATTAACAACAGGTCTGCACAGCCTCTAAGCGACTTCTGCTGCAGGTAAAAAGATGGGACGCCTGATGACTTCACAGAACACCGCATCGAAAAATCCAAACTTTCTCTTTAATGTTTTCAAAAAAAACTTTTTTTAAATATCAAATTAGAGCAAAGGAGCACTGATATTTACAGTTTCAGGAGGAAGACGTCCCAAAATTTCTATCAAGGCTTTATACATCTGCTCCGCTGTGCCCTCAAAGAATTTCCCACAACCAGCCACAAAAAGAGTATCACCTGAAAATGCAAAACATGACGGTATAATTATTAAAAAGGGTCATATTTAGCAGTGTTCAGACATCTGATCTGTGCAACAAACTGCACAGTATGCTGTGTGCACTTTGTGCGCGGAGACATGCTATCCAACATACCTGTGAAAACAGCAGGTGGCTCCGAGCTGCTTTCTTTCGTCACATAGTAACAGATGTGACCGGTCGTGTGGCAAGGCGTGAACAGGCACTTCACGTTCAGCGAGCCGAGCTTTAAAAACCAAAAGCGTATCACATTTTTACACGACGTCTCCGTAGGTTTATATCGTGGTGAAGTCTGTGTGGTAATCTCACTTTCAAAGTGTTGGAGTGAGAAACTTTCTTTGTGATGGCATCCACCCTGTCGTCTCCTCCATAGACCTTCAGTCCCGGCATTAGCTTCACCATCTTCTCGTTTCCGCCGGCGTGATCCCTGCAGCAGAAAGCTTCAGCTGTTATTTCTAAATTCAGCAAAGAAATGCAGGGAGGGGTTAATCGTTCTTTAACTGGATGTTTCGCAGTTAATGCTGTGAGTTGTGCATGTTTGGTAGCTGGAATAGATTTGTTTAATTGTTTAAAAAAAAAAAATAATCATGTAGCATACCAGTGGTGATGGGTGGTCAGAACTGTTGTGAGTTTAACGCCATGTTTTCTGACGGCTTCCACAACCTGTTGAAAGCACAAACGAGTCTAACTAAGGTTGTGTTTAAACTTAGCGGAGCAAAGATGGTTGGCAACTGCAACCTGGTTGTTATTTAGGTTGTTAATCATGCAAGTTATTTGTTGCAACTTTCATTCATGATCTGCCAACTGATTTTGGTGCTTTTTACGTAAGGCGGCCAATGTCTTTCCTGCTAAGGAACAGTTGGTGTCATAACGTTAAAGGAGCTTTAGAGGGTTAGTACTAACATGCACATTTTAGGAACCGTAGGAGCAAAATCAACGCAGGCGGGTGGAACACATGCAGACTCCACACAGAAAACAAGCACAGATTTAAAACCAAAAGGCTGAGAGGTGAGGCTGCTAATCCCCTCACAGCTGCTTCCTATTAAATACATTTTTATAAATAATACTTTCAATCCCTTATAAGCAGCATCTTAACGACAGGTGGAAATATGGACCACCTCTGTGCTTAATAGAATAAATACAGACCTTTATCGGCTCCACTGGGTCAACAATAGCTGCTTCTTTGGAGTCTTCATCGATCAGCAGGTACATGTAGTTGTCACTGAGAGCTGGGAGAAGTTCGACCCTCATGTTGGTTTGTTGGACCAGATGAGACTTCCTCACTGCGCCGTGAAGGAGAGCGACTGCCTGGCCCTTGGCTTCGACAGGTGCTTTGGTATTATAAAGGGAAACAAGACAATATTTAACAAAAAAATCTGGGTGGAAGATCAGATTCTCAGTTAGCCTTCTCCACTGTTTGCTGGTATGACGTCACAGACACCAGGAAACTCGCTGGACGACACTGAAAGTAAACAACGTCATTCATTTCAAGTTAGTGCCTTTATTTAACGATTTAAACAACATCCACACGGAGATATTAAAGCTACGGAATCAGCAGAGTCACTTTAATAGTCCTCCCCTCGAGGATAACACGAATATGAGGTAAGCTAACGTGCTACCTGTTAGCATGCTAAGACAAAACAGAGCTGACGTACCTCGTTTTAACGCTGAAGCAGCTCCTCTAAGAGTCCAGGCTCTTCCTACAAGTGACTTTAATACCATTACAGTGACTCACGACAGCCTTATCAGTTTGTGCGAACCAGAAAAGTTCGGTTCGGGTTCGGTTCCGCCACCGCCCCCTTTTCAACATTCACCCAGACCTTACCAATCAAGTCCAGAGGATGACGAGTTATTTAAAAAGTGGAATATTATAATTATTGTTGCATAAACAGTGACAGGAACGCCATAAATATATATATAGTTATAGAAAATGGGTAATTTACTGTGAAATATTTTTAAGTAAATACATTTGGGAAAAACTGCGAGAAATGAGCATTTTTGACTGGAGGATTTATGTCCTCTCTGACTCGCCGTAGTAGGTAAATAATTCCACCGGCGTTCATGGTCAAAGTCCAGTTAAACTGGAAGCTTAATGCGCTAGAACTACATTTAGACACTTTAATTTTTTTTCGCAATGACAGCACGAAATATATCTCAGTTTTGGGAGTGGGGGAGGAAGATTATTTGCGTTGGGAGAAACTATGCAGAACACGCCAAGGAGCTGAAAAACGCGGTTCCGACAGAGCCCGTGTTGTTCCTGAAGCCTCCCTCTGCGTATGTTAGGGAGGGCTCCCCCATCCTGGTGCCTTCGTACACCAGCAGCCTGCACCACGAGGTGGAGTTGGGGGTGGTCATCGGGAAAGGGGGTACAGCCATCCCGCAGTCCACGGCCATGGAGCACGTGGCGGGCTACGCGCTGTGTCTGGACATGACCGCCCGGGACATCCAGGACGAGTGCAAGTCCAAAGGTCTGCCCTGGACCCTGGCCAAAGCGTTCGACACCTCCTGCCCCGTCAGCGACTTCATCCCCAAAGAGCGCATCCCGGACCCGGGCCACGTCCAGATGTGGCTGAAGGTGAACGAGCAGCTGCGGCAGAGCGGCTGCACCTCGCACATGATCTTCCCCATCCCCTTCTTGATCAGCTACATCAGTGACTTCATCAGCCTGCAGGAGGGGGACCTGATCCTGACGGGGACCCCTGAGGGGGTCTCTGCGGTGCAGGAGCATGACGAGCTGCAGGCTGGGATCCAGGACGTTGTTACCATGAGTTTCCGAGTGGACAGACGGGGTCACTGAGGACAAACAGGACCACCGAGGACAGACCCACTGAGAGACATCAGCAGATGGCAGTGCTGTCTTCTTACCGCCTTCTTGGGGGTTTGACACATGTCGCACTTAGCTCATCTGAATCCAAATGTAAAATATCATGCAATGGATCTTTTTGATGATTGAATGAATAAAATAACATGCCAAGTAAAATACATGTCCAAGTTCAAGGTTCTGTATTGTCATTCTCATCACGTGGTACATGAGGTGGAACGAAATTGTGTACTCAGGGTCCCATACCAAAAACGTGTCAGTGGGAATGCTGCAAGCTGAATGACTGCTGAAGTTTGTTGAAGAAGCTGTGAGATGTTAAAGGCAAACCAAGCCGAAGCGATCACACATGTTAAACTGAGCCAAATGGAAGAAAGCTAAAACAAGCAGAACAGTAGCTAAAAAGGTCAAATAGGAAGTAGTGAAAAGTTAATGCAATTAGACCGACAGCTTAAACAATCACCAAACTTTAAATCAGCAAAACTGTAGCATAAAGCTAAAATTAACTAAACGGCAGTTAAAAGTCAAGCTGAACAGAACAGTAGACAAAAACTGAGAGAAGAGTAGAACAATAGCTAAATGCTACAATCAGACAAATATGTTACTAATAGCAAAACTACCTAAAAGCTAAAATAAACAATTGTAGCTATAGTTAGTTAAAAAAAATGGCTAAAAGCAAAAGCCAACAAAACTGTAGCTCAAAACTAAAACAGCAGCCAAAATCTAAAAGAAGCAGACAAGTAGCTAAAGACAAACCAAAAAGAACATTACAAGCTATAGCTGTTTAGAAAAATGTTACAAAAACCTGAAATTTACAAAACTGTTGTCAAAACGTAAAATTTATTATTAAAAGTCAAAATCTGCTAAACTAAACTAGACTAAAAACATGTAACTTAAAATAAATTAATTAATTAAAATCTATTAAATCATAGCTATAAGCTAAAATTGGAAAACTCATGGCTAAAAGGTAAAATCAACAAAACTGTAGCTAAAATCACAAATTAGCAAAACATTAGCTAAAAGCTAATTGGTGCATGAGAAGACTAAACTAAATGAAGTCTGCTGAAGTCGTTTTCAAACAATCAATGTTTTAAAGAAACTGAGGAGATTTTCATGTATTTCTGAGGGACGTCTTGTAAAACTGTGTTTTAATAAAAGTTGGAAATGCTAAAAGTCCGAGCGCTAATTCTGGTTGAGCTAAAAGTTTTGATATCAGAAGGGTTAAAAAAGGCACAAAGAAGCCGACTCATCAATCACACTGTTGTTTTGCAGGTTAGCTTAGTAAAAAGTGTTGCTGTTCAATGATAAAGTTAGTAATATTTTGTTTGTCCATTTAGTTTCTGCAAATAGTTTATTGAAAGTTGTTGCAGTGGAGTTCCTGAAACTTTATTTCAAAGTCAGCAGCACAAACGAAGAAAACCGAGGCAGCGTCGTGTTTTGCATCTTGACTCAAGGAATAGAGAGATCATCTTCTGTGGTCATAAATATTAAATCTCCTCAGATGTTTTTGTTTTGTCCGATCATTCAGATCTCCTTCATGGATGGCAGCTGTTGACAGCAGCCATTTCCTCTCGTTTTAGCCTGGAGGACACGTCGTCTAGGATTTCAGAGAAGAGTTGCAGATTTAGATTTGTCAGACCATGAGACTTTCCACCTTGTGTCACTTCTTTGAGTTAGCCCCAAGTATGTTCTAGTTTACACAACTATTAACTTTGAACTCTCAGGCTTTTTGTCTTGAGTTGTATTTACAATAAACTTTATCAGGAGTCGTCATGAGCACGAGGTGAAGTTTTAAACTCAACGCTGCTTGAAGGGCCCAGACATTAAAATCCTTTCAAACATGCACAACTTTATACTTGAGATCTGTTAGTTTAAGATTACTGAGCGCTTTTATTATTTTTTTTTTTTTTTTTACAGCAAATAGTAAATCTAGAAAACAATTAATATAACAGGAACAAAGTCCAAAGCTTGACATGTAGAGAGATCTGGCAACCTTCTCACTGAGAGGCGACAGTTGTGCCACTGGGCCATCAGATTCAGCATTTGTGCTCCATTTTTGTATTCTTTTGCTTATTTAGTTGTTGGTTAGCTTTTTGCTACTTTTAGCCTTTAGCCCCCATTCTGCTACTTTCAGCAATCATTTTTTTAAAATTATTTTTAGCTTTTAGTCAACCTTTTGCTGGTTTTAGCTTGTAAATAACCTAATGGTTCTTTTAGCTTCTAGCTGTCTTTTGGTTACTTTTATCTCTTAGTTGACCTTTTTTCTACTTTTATCCATTAGCTAACGTTTATATAAGAAAATAAAAGAAGCCTGTTTAGATTTCAGCTTAAGCTGACCTATTGGTTTCAGCTAGCTTTTTGCTGTTTTTAGCTACCCTTTTGCAATCTTTAGCTTGTAATTTTTTTGTAATTGTAATTTGTCTGTAATTGTTTACAATTCTTGTAATTCATTTAGCTACTTTTAGCTTCTACCATTTTGTTACTTTTAGCATTTAGTCAGTATTTTGTTACTTTTAGTTAGTTTTTAACCTTGTTTAGCTACCGTTCTGCTTTTTAGCTTTTAGCTATCCTTTTGCTACCTTTAGCTTCTAGCTACCATTTTGTTACTTTTAGCATTTGTTTTGTTACTTGTAGTTAGTTTTTAATTATTCTGTTTTTTAGCTTTTAGCTAGCATTTTGTTACTTTAAGTCTAAAATCCAAAAGTAAACTTTTTTGGACTTTTACCCACTATTGTGCTGCTTTCAGATTTTAGCTTCTAGCTAGCCTTTTCATACTTTTAGCTAGCATTTTGCTGCTTTTAGCTTTATGTACCCTTTTACTACATTTAGTTAGATTTTTGCAACTTTGAGCTAACCTTTTGTTACTTTTGTCTTTTAACAAACATTTGGTGGTTTTTAGGTTTGGTTGCTCCTTTTTAGCTTTTAGCTGGTATTCTACTTTTAGTTTAACAATTAAGTTTCAGCTTAAAAAAAAAAAAAAAACGTTGGCTACATTCACCTCCTGTTAGATATTTTTTGTGATTTCCCTTCAGCGTGTGTTCGTGTCTGTTTTGCTACAATGTCGTCACATTAGTTGTCCATATGCAGTTTTTTGTCCTCTCACGGTTCAGCTCTCCCACAGGAATCTTTCCAACATCAACCAGGACCTCCATCACCCTGCAGCAGCTGTAACCTGAGCGTACTCCACCCGTAGGGCAGGTTCCCAAACCTACAAACTCAGGAGACTCAGAGGGTATATGTGTCCATCGTAGTAAGTTATCACAGACTGAGCTAAATCTGTGGTTTGTTTCACTCAGAGTAAGATAATACGTACGTTCCCAACAGGTGTCTCCCAGAGACATGAATCCCACTGTCCCCGTCTTTTGTTGGACTCAATGTATCACGCTCTCACAGCCCCTAACAATGGCTTCAAAGCTCCGGCTCAGCTCTGATTTAACGTTCACCACATTAACCGGCCTGCTGTCATCAGCCAGGAGCATGAGAAGCTACACTTGATGCTTCTCAGGGGAGGAGTGTGTGTGTGTGTGTGTGCGTGTGTGTGTGTGTGTGTGTGTGTGTAGGGAGGGAGACCACAGGCTTCCGATACAATGTACACTAAAGGTGATGTCAGTCGTGTTGTGAAATTGAGCCAGGTGTAAGTGAGCCAAAGAGCAGAGCTTAGAGGAAAACTGGAGTTAACACACACACACACACACGCACGCACACACACACACACACACACACATACCACCCTGCATGGCTGCGCGTCATACACCTACCATCTAAATACAGTCCCTCTGTGTGAGAGGTCAAATGACAAGACGTGAAGGTTTCGCTTCAGTTTTCATTTTTACTTCTCAAAAATTGCATCAAAGATTTCAAATAAAAACTCATCTGTTCATTTATTTGTTTTTATTATGATTTAGGACAGAGCTGTTCAACTGGCGACCCGCGGGTCATTTCCGGCCCTCGGTTGACTTCACTCCGGCCCACCAATGAGTTCATGATTTTCTTTTAATTTTTATTCTGGGTTTGTATTTTAGGTTCTGTTTATTGCATTTATGATTCAATAGAGTAAAACAAACACATTAAAAAAGGTAACAGATCATTGTGATACTTAGTTTATTTACATCATGACTTCAACTGCTGGATGTCCGGCCCCTGAGCTGCTGGCTTTCAGTAACTGTGGCCCCCTGAGCAGTTTTATTGAAAAGCCCTGACTTGGAAGCTGTGATGTCTGTAAGAATGCAACAAAAATTAGCTAAGTTAATAAAAGTGTTCCCTCTCTTAGATAAACTTTCTGTTTTATGGCTTTAAAACCTGGAATTTAATTTCATTATTCTCTAATTCAACCAAATATTTCAGATTACTTTGGTCAAAAGAGGGAAAATCTTGTTTCTGAACAATATAAAACCAAGAAATGGTGCATACAGCTCCATCTGTTGGATCAAGGTTTGGCTTTGACTGGACCATTTTCTCCTTAAACCTTCGGCGTGTTTCTTCAGCGGTGTGTTCAGGGACACAAACCTGCGAGAAGGTGGACTTACGTCCCAGTCTCAAGTCTCTGTAAGGCTCAAGCAGGTTTTCTTTAAAAAAAAAATCTATATTTTGATCCATCTTTCTTTTCTTCAGCTCCAACCTGTTTGCAAGTTCCAAAGCATCCCACAGCATGATACTGCCACCGCCATGCTTAACTGTGGGGATGTTGTTTGTAGTTTTTTTCTCTAGCACATTAAAAATAAACGAAGCTAAGTACTTTACAGTTAAACTACAACAGTAAAAACAAAACAAAAAAAGAGACACACTGACAGAACAAATAAAAGCTACAATTAAACACACAACACACGTCAGCTCCACAGTATCTGGATCTAATGCTCCTCTCAGGTCGACACTAATGAAAAGTGCACGTAACATTTTCCTAAATGGCCACAAAGTTAAGTTTTATTCTCATGAACCTGTGAATCCTTCCTGGATCCTGGAACCCTCCTCTCCAGGCCTGAAGCCTCTACAAGCTGAATATTTACCTGTTTCCTCCCGAGTCCAGCCCCCTGTAAATACTGTAAATATTGTAAATAAATCAGTTTTTTACCTTCGGTCTTTTGAGTCTTCCCGGGTTTCCGTTAACACTACTCTGAGAAAATGAACCCAAATGTGTCATTTATAACTTTATACGTCAAGTGTCGTTAATTTATTACTTGATGACAATTTTCAATGAGAAGTTACTGTTTCGCTTTGGGTCTTTTTATTTTTATTTTTATTTGGCTTTAACAGAGCCAGACTGTTTTATAATTTTTGAAGTGATTTGTTGAATATTTCTTCAGATTTTGACGGTCTTTGAAAGTTTTATTTTTATTTTTTACCTTGGTTTTTATACTCTCACAGTCCAGGCATTAAGTTTGGATTTTAAGGGACGCAGCGCCCCGTCACAAACATCAAACTTCCCCTTTTAACTGAATCCTTGAAAAACACCAATAGATAACAGATTGATACATAAATTTGCATTTTAGCACCAACAAGGTTTATTTTATTATTTTATTTAACCTTTATTTTACCAGGAAAATCCCACTGAGATGAAAAATCTCTTTTGCAAGAGAATCCTGGGTAAGACTGGCAGCAGCACAAAATGATTCACAAAGGGCTATAAGCTAAAAACTGAAGCATCCTTCAGCTGATGAAGGTCTTTGCTGGATTTATTTCTGTTTCTTAAAGGCACAGTTTTAGTTCATCTCCTGTAGTCCTGACCGTCTCTTCTTGTCCGTCTTCCTCATTTTTAAAGCACACACTGCCACAGTCATGGACAAACTGGACATGAAATGAGTTTAGAATCAGCCAAAATCTAAATAAGTCTTTATAAAACCTTCAAAGGAACCACTGATCAAGTCCACTTTAAAGGATGACAGCAAGGTCTAGTTCTTTAGAAGCAAAAATAGAAAGAAGTCAGAGGGGATTTAAAATGTTTTACCGTATTTTAAGTCAAGCTGATCCAGTCTGAGTTCTACATGTCATTTAATTAGCAATCATTGCACGGTGTACCTAAATGTAAAAATTTAAATTAAAGGGTTTTGCACATTTTTAAGCAGAATGAAGTGGCTAAAGGTCAGACATGTGTAATTGTTTAACAGCTTGGCGATCCTGTCTGCGTTCCGGGAGTCTCCGTTCGTGATGCCTGGCTGTGCGTGCCGCTCGGCGTGTCACCAGACGGGCCTGTGGTGCGGCTATTCTAAGAAAACAACCACCAACACTCGGATCCTCTGGAGGGACTGAGTCACAGAGGACGCGTACGACAAATACTATCAAAGAGAAACACTCACATGGAAGGAAAATTGATTTAATTGAATTTTGGGGCAAAGGAAAAGTGGCCTTTTTGCGTGTGAGGGCACTAACTCTGCTCAGTGACTACGCCTTCTTTCCTATTTGTCTTAAAATGCTCACAAATGTGGATTTAATCCATTATTATCAGGGAATCAGAGATCCAATATAAGTCTTTCTGTAAGTTGCACAGAACAGAACAATGAATGAAACAGTACTTCTTCCGCAGGTGTTCTTTTCTTGTAAAAGTAGTTGAATATATGAAGCATGCGGCATTCCTACATGTGCAAGTCAAACTGAACGTTCCCATAAAAGATTTCATTTTATTGTCATTTTTATTCCCAGACGTTTGGCAGCAGTGTTCCAGTTTGTACCTCATAAACCCAGTGCAAGACGGCCAGTAAAGTTTTATTCCTGAAGTTTTCCAATCAAGGCCCATTAACTGACTGGAGCAAGGATTATGGACATGAAGATCACAGTGGAAGTACGGAAAACTGTTTTATGAAACTAATCAGAACAGTTCCTGTTTTCACTGAACTACTAAAGTTTTCTCCAAGTCATATTTTTCTCTCATCACTTGAAGCCAGAGGCAAACTTTACCAACATATTCTGTGGTTTCAACCACAAAGAGAAGTCATTCCCATAGTTTTTGTTTTAGCTGAATGAAGTATATTTATGTAAAATATGTGAAGTGATTGACACAATGGTTTTTATTAAAAGACAGTAATTCCACAATAAAAGTCTTTTGTGCTGGGAAGAGTGGGGGGGGGTTATCAGGACTCTTCGAGATCGGAAGAGTCCTGAT
>NC_056512.1:29949122-29972926 GCF_014905685.2 Nematolebias whitei | reverse complement strand
TTTCTGGGTGGAGTTTGCATGTTCTCTCTGTGCATGCATGAGTTTTCTCCGGGTACTCCGGTTTCCTCCCACAGACCAAAAACATGAATGTTTGACTGATTGGTAACTCTAAATTGTCTCTAGGTGTGAGTGAGAGAGTGAATGGTTGTTTGTCTCGTTTGTCTCTATGTGTCCCTGTGATGGACTGGAGACCTGTCCAGGGTGTACCCCGCCCCTCACACAGTGATTGCTGGACATGGGCACCGGCGACCCCTGTGACCCAAAATGGAAGAAGCGGGTAAAAGATGATGGATGATTCAAATCCTGATGCACAACTTTCCATTTTTACATAATAGAAGCATAAAATCAACAGAACAGAAATGGACGAGTTCAAGGTTCAAGAGAAAGCAGGGGAGCTTCCAAGAGGGGGCCATGTGGTGTGAAGGCCTCCCCTAAATTTGCTGCCCCCCTTTTGTTTGGGGCGGAGTTTTTAATTTCCCTTGTAGAACCTCATAAATATGGTAACATTGGTTTTGAACAGTACAAAAGGTTTAGTTTAAACAAAGTATCATATTTTGATGCAGAAAACGAACGTCCTCATATTAGAAGGCAGGGTCTCAGGAAGTTAGATGCATATTTTTATATAAACTCAGGAGTATCAGGAGGATTGGACACAGGAATGCAAATTGACTCGAAGAACTCAAAAAACAAAACAGAAACTCTGTTTTTGTCATTGTCCCCCCCCTCCCCCCTCCACCCCCCACACAGCTGCTCCTTTAACATCTTTCTGAAGGCACCCCTGAAAGAGAGTTTACAGATGAAAAAGTTCACATTTAGAGGATGGAGACTGTAGAAAATGACCTTTAGATAGAAAGCATTTGACCCAGAGTTTTAAAAATATATATATTTTTATTCTTTTCACCTTTTTATCACTTTTGAAAGTCTTGTTTAGCTATTGTAAAAAAAAACTCAAGGGAGAGACGGAATAATAAACACATGAGGGTGGAAGCTGAAAAGGTGAACTGCTTACAATCATCTTAGACTTTTTAGCTCATGAGAGTGGGTCGGGGGTGGGAGGGGGAAGCAAATATAGCTTGACCAATTCCTTAGGCAAATTTAGGCATACTGACAAGTCTTGAACTCTTTTAAAACAAAGCCATTCGGTCTTCAGCTACTGTAACAAACCAGACATGTAGGTTCTGCATATTTCATGACCAAAGGTCAGACGGTGTAGGACAGGTCATAAGTAATCAAGAGGAACAGAGAACCTCAGCAGCTTCCTACCAAAGCCTGAAATGTCTAGAACTAAAGCATAGTTTCAAATATTTTACGTCTAAATGTCAGAGAGAAAAACTGAACAGAAGTATGTGAGGACGTTGCATCCTTTAAGCGCAGTCATTTATGGCACACGTGTAAATATACGTTTATTGTTGACTAATGATAAAAAGCTCACTCACATATAACCTTAATGAGGTTCAGAAATAGACAATATATTGATTGGTGTCATGTAAATTCAATTTGATTCAATTCAAAAATTCTTTATTAATCCCAAAGGGAATCCCCAAGGGCTCATCATCCTGTTTTCATTCAAGAGTTGTTATAGATGCTGATACCTGTGGGCAGGAAGGATCTCCTGCAATGAATCTGAAGAATTTGACCACAGATATCAATCCGTCCACCCAGATCCAGCTTGCTGGCAGTAGGACTGCCCTAATGCCAGGCAGAATTCCTCCCTGAGCGATGATCAGTTTGCTGAGCTCCTCATCGCCACGGACAGACAGCTGACAGTGTCGGGGGATGATCCCGGTCCTCCCATTGTCATGAACCGAGATTCCCGCAGCTCCAGGATCTTGGCGGTCAGGTACTCAAGCACCTCCGCCAGGTTGACAGGAATTTGTCCATGGTGCCTCCTTTTCAACTCATATGGGATTTGGGGCTGTAGTTGAGGTAGTTGAGCTTTTCATGTTAATCACCTGCTTCTGGTTGTTAAAAAGCACCTTGTTGCCATGGTTACGCATCATAACAAATGCCCCAAAGTAAAAAAGGTTTCAGTAAAAATCCTTCCAGCTGCACAGCATCTGATACCAGAGGAAGCAATCATTCGAAAAAAGAGATTTACATCCAGAGAAAAAGAGGGATTAACGTTTTCAACAGCAATATCTCAGAATGAATATAACAGAGCTGCATGCATCCACATCGAGCGGCGCAATTCTAGAACATAGCAGATTCATAAAAATGACCTTGTTGCATATTAACAAGCACCACCTGACTGGGACTCTGGAAGAAGGATAATGTATCCTACTGGAGCTAAATAAACTAAATACATCAAATTAAATAATAAAAAGTATCTAAGTTCTGTTTCAGTAAAATGCTGTGGCTCTTTGAACATTTTTCATATCATTATAAAATATAGTGTTTTGTGCTGTAGATTGGTCCAAGCGTTGCCCTGTTTATCTGATTTAAGTGAACATTAACAACTTGACGAGCCCTCTCAGGACACTAATATCTTTCCCAGATGACTTTTTGAGGTATATCTGTTCAAATCTGCTTCTGGGCTGGCGCTGCAGAGTCGTATCCTTTTATGCAGAGTAATAAAATGTCGTTCAGATGAAGTAAGTGTTTAAATTGTTTTAAAAAATTTTATTGAGACCCTCTAAAGCAAATGTTGAGCATATAAAGACAGAAGAAAATGTGAAAGAACTACTGAATTGTTTGAGATGAGACAAGAAGTGAGCACAGAATGTGCTGAAACCAACAAATCTGAAATAATTGGTGGAACCAAACCCAATTACCTAATTAACTTGTTTTTGTTGAATATAAAAACATAATTTTATGACAGAAAGACGAGTTGTAAAATTACCAGAGTTATAGGGATCTGCAGTTTTTATAACCCTACACAGTCAACAGTCATCTACATACAGTAATAGGTAATAGTTGAACAAAACACTTGAACATCAAGAACAAAAGTGAGCCAAGGGCCAATCCCTGAGGTACACCATCACTCCTGAGCCATTCAGGATTTATAATTGTTGAAAATGAAAGCAACGATCGTGTTTAAGGGATACGAACATAATAAATTCAAAGCTGAGTCCATCATAGACGATACAAAAAGATGTTGTGATCAACCTTACTGAAGGAGGCATGAAAGTTTAAAAACTTAAAACTGAGCAGTTTTTCATGTCATCATCATTGGTTATAAAGTTTCCATACAACCAAGTTATTTGACATAAGTCTGGAAACTTAAAAATGTTCTTTTCTTTAAAAATGATCAGAAAAATACTGAAAATTTCACAAATTTGACACTAAGTCATGCAAGCTGTTGCTGATTTCTTTCATAATGCATCTGATGTTTCCACAAACAAAGCAAAATCTTGATCAATTTAGTGTTTTGTTTTGTTTTATAATCACTCTCAGCTTCGTGTCTTTTTCTTTTCTCAAGTGAGTTTCTGGTTTTTGGTTAGCTCCAGGACCAGCCCACATGGTTGCTCTTCCTCTTCCACCACTGTGGATGAAAGAAG
Organism: Nematolebias whitei; assembly: GCF_014905685.2. NCBI lineage: Eukaryota > Metazoa > Chordata > Actinopteri > Cyprinodontiformes > Rivulidae > Nematolebias > Nematolebias whitei. Next base: position 29,969,429 of record NC_056512.1, on the reverse strand, counting down.
ACATCTCTGTTGTTAATTTGAAGTCCATGGAAGGAGGTTTTTTTAATGAGTGAGCAAACAGCTTTCATAATTAAAGGCCACGAGACTTGCTAACTTTAGCTGTACACTGTGGACGGGGGTGAGGACAATTAGATTTATTCAAGCATTCAAGAATTCAAGGTTCTTTATTTGTCATTCGCACAACATGTGGTACATGTGGTGGAACGAAATTATGTATACAGGGTCCCAGTTACAACTAACAATAAAATGTAAAAGAAAAACAGCAATAAGATCTGTGAACTAAGAGAAACATCAACTAAATATACACTAAGCACTAATAGCACAAAAACATAACGTCAAACAGCAGCACGAACATGAGTCTGTGTGAGCAGATGAGCACGCATGAACCCATCAACATGAAATAGAGCAGCAGCAACATGAAACAGATCAGCAGCAACATGATGTGATTTTTTCACAGTGATTATTCTAGTTAGAGATTCATGAGTCTAACAGCCTCAGGGTAGAAGATGTTCCTCAGTCTAGTGGTTCTACACTTAATGCTCCTCAACCTCCTTCCTGAGGGGAGTGGGACAAAAAGTGTGTGTGCTGGATGAGTGAGGTCCTTCATGATGCAGGTGGCCCTCTTCCTGCATCTGGAGGTGTAGATGTCTGTGATGGTGGGGAGGCTGACTCCAACAGTCTTCTGTACAGCCTCCATGCCACACGTTGATGCTGGAGCACAGGATGCTCTCCACTGCACACCTGTAGAAGGAGGTGAGGACTGAGCTTCCCAGACCAGCTCGTCTCAGCCGCCTGAGGAATAGAGTCTCTGATGAGCTTTCTTGATCAGGCTGGTAGTGTTGTTGCCCCAGCTGAGGTTGTCATTCAGGTGTACTTGTAGCTGGAGACTACTTTCACCTCAGATCCTCTTATGTTCGGGGTGTGTAGGTGTGTTTGTTCCTTCTGAAGTCCACAATCATCTCCTTTGTCTTCTTCACATTGATGTGAAGGTTATTCTCTTTGCACCAGCTCTCCAGGTGTTCCACCTCCTGCCTGTAGCTGGACTCATCGTTGTTTGTGATGCATCCCACCACCACTGTATCATCTGCAAACTTTACAATATGACAGCCTGGATGAGTAGTTGCACAATCATACGTGAGCAGAGTGAACAGGAGAGGGCTCAGCACACATCCCTGAGGAGATCCAGTGCTGAGGGTTATGGTGGAGGAGAAGTTGTGGATCCTCACTGATTGAGGTCTGTTTGTTAAGAAGTCTGTTATCTGTAGTGATGGAAGAAAAGAAACTAAAGTAATTGCTTCATAAAGACAGAAAAGTCTGAGAATTACAGCAACACTATTAATTTGTGACAAATTAATCTTTCTTGTGAACAACAACACAATTTGTTTTAGTTTCCATTAGGAAAGAGAAATCATTGGTGTGACAGAAAGTAATATTATTTAAAATAATCTTAAAAATAGTTGTAATCAATAGAGCCCTTTGATCTAGGTTTCCAAATCAGCGCTTTCAGAAACCAATTATTTTTATTTTATTGAGCTAACCTGCACAAAAACATTGAAAATATAACTTCGATGACAGACACTCACCTGCAGATCCAGTTGTTTGGTACACGCTCTTAACATAGTAAATGTTTTTTAAATCATCTTTGCTCCTCCTTTTTTTTTTAGATAGACTGCTTTATTTAAAAAAAAAAAAAAAGAGGTTTTCTCCTTTGTGGAGCCCAGATGTTGAAGTTTTACTTCTGATCTCTGATTGATGTGAAAATACTAACATAAAGACCTTAATGTTCGCCAACTCTAAAGAGCAATTTGGCTTCAGTAGAACATTTCTTTACTGGAACGATGGGACAATAATGATTAGCTGTAGCAGGTAAAATCTCAGTTTTTTGTTCTATAAATAAAAATAATAAATGTAGTTCTATAAATAGAAAAAAATAAAGGGGCAGGAACATTTATTCTTCTCCAGCCCCGCATTTTAACAGCTCTCGTGATATTATAAATTATTTAACTCATTAAGAAATTATTTCCAGTTATATTTAGCTCTTAGCTCATCAATTTAGTATGAAACGAAAAAAAATCTAAATATATTGTTTTCAAGCTGCGCTCATTCAAAGAGCCATGTGCAACAGGTAAGATATGAACTGTTCCTAATCTTTCCACAGAACCCTACTTCAAAAAAAGCGCTGAACTTTTCCTTTAACGCGACGGATTCCACATGAGTTTAATAGTTCATCTTCTAGGAACAGAGAAATAAGTTTCAAATAAAACGTGGAGGTAATATTTTCATGCTACATTGACCCTAGGTACTCATTGAAATGAACTCAAACATAAATGAGTTATCCTAAACTAAATCAAAGGTTTAAAAAGGTTGTTTGTCAGATATGTTGATTTTCAGTTCTGAAATCAGGTACGCACTTGATGTAAACTTTTTATATTTAATTCAACAGGATAGTAGACATGTACTACTACCTCTGAATTGTTGGACTTGACCATATCATTTTCAGTCACTTCCATTGTTTACGTAGGTAAACAAACTTTGTGTACAAATTTTTCATTTAAAGACACATTAACGTGTGTGTGTGTGTGTGGGGGGGGGGGGGGGTAAATGTACGAGCTTTGCTTCTTATTTTGGGTTGTTGTGTTTTCCTTTTGACATGTATTGACAGTATCTTTGAGGCTTGCATGAATATATCTTAGACTACACAGGGAAAAAATACGAACCCATAGATCAGTTCTTTTAGATAAAGTTTTACTTTATAACACAGAGAAACAAAGTTAAACCAGCTTTTATTCACACCATTTTGATGGATGTAGGTTCAAAATATTTACTGATTTGAAAATAATAACTTACGATGAGCAAATAGCTGATACGGTTAGTAGAAATAATGTGACTTTGGTTGAAAGACACCTACAATTTTCTACAAACGGAATGTGTTTAAATTCTATATTTACATATGAGGTATTAATTGGCAAACCAACTGCAGTCAACAGAATAAAATAGCTTGCACCATCAACACACTTGCGTTTAAAAACGGTAAATGCGTTAAAAATATAAATGTGTCATGACATTATCCTCAATGTCCTGTCCGTTAATATGCCAGTACGTTTCGATTTGCCATGTAATAAATAATACATGACAATAAATAAAACTTTTCTTTCATAAAAAATATGCAACTTTTGCACTTTATATAATCATAAACCATAAATATGAGTTCATCTTATGAACAGACTATAAAAACGTGATTAAAGTCAATCTTTCTGTCCCAGAAAGCGTTCTCTGTAAGTGACAGAACAGCTTGTTAAGTCATTAAATGTTTGCATGTTAGCAGGACTCCTGCAGAAAAACTGTTCATGAGTGCTGCACGTCACGTGGAGCCACAGGCAGAACGAACCCCTCCCTGAGAATCTGAGCCCTGTGGAAGCTGCAAAGAAACACAAAGTACGGCTCTTTTTGTCAAACTTCAGTCCCAGCCAAAGTCTTGTCCGCTCATTTGGTAGAAGCGGTGGTTGAACGGCCGGTAGAAGTCTCTGAGTCTCTGCAGAACCTCAGCTGGGATCTGGGGATGAGGTCTGCCCTTAGACTTTCCAAGGCAGCGAGGTCTGCTGCTCCCCTCGGGCTTCTTCAAGCAGGGAAACCCTTTGGTCTCGTTGAAGTAGAAATGTTTGTCTGAAATGACCCTTTTCAGGCCCAGGAAGTCCTGCACCCGACCCATCTCCCCGGCTGGATCGGAAACCAGGCGCTCGCCGCTGACGAACAGAAAGTGAGACAAGGGGAAATACTGGAGCCAGTTCTCCAGGTGCTTGGCGTAAAGCCCGATGCGCACGGCGCTCCACGATGTGTCGATTGGGCCGGAGGAGTTCTTCAAGACCAGACTCTGGAAGGACGGGAGGCCCGGGTTCTTGGACAGAGTCTGGGTGTAGTCGGACACAGCGCGCGTTACTGGATCCCTGACCACCACGATTAGCTTGGTCTGGCAGTTCATGGCGCAGACGCGGCTGGGAGCTTCTTTTGTGACAAAGTAGCTGGGCGTCTTCTCCATGGTGATCTGCCCGTCCAGAGTCCGAGGCATCAGGTTCCTGAGTGGAAAGAAGACATGATAAAAAAAAAAAAGGAATTAGGGTCAATCATAAGGTTTTCTATTATTATGTTTAACAGGTTTTCAAGATTCGAGGTTCTTTATTGTCATTCGCATCACATGTGGTACATGAGGTGGAACAACATTGTGTACTCAAGGTTCCAGTTACACCCAAAAATAGCAAACAGATAAATTTTAAAAGCAACATATAAGATCTAAACTATAAACTAAGAAATACGGTAAACAATACAGTAATAGTGCAAAAACAATACGTGGAACAACAACAGATGAGTACGACTGAACACAGCAGCATGAAATAATCAACAGCATGAGATCAGCAGCATGGATAATCAGCAGCACATATCACCAATCAAAGTGGCATTACAGTGATCTTTTTTTAAAATAGTTTTGCTAGTTTGAAAACAAATTGTCATCCACTTATTGTTTGCAAGTAAAACTAGTTCAGATCTTTTGAAGTGTGGTTAAGAACATCAACAAAGTTACGAAGAACTTTAACAATTCAAACAACAGGCTTTTTTAAATGACTACATAAAAATGTCCTCATGCAAACCATTTTATATTTATGCTGCTGTCTGTGTTGTATTATACAGTTATTTACCTACATGTTTATATATGATTCCAATATAAAAAAAATTGTGGCGGCAGCAGCTAGCTGTAGCACTTCAAGTCACTTCTGGCAGGAATAACCATGTGAAGTAAAACCAGCGATGGTGTACAGAGTATTAGGTTAGCGCTCGCATAAACCATTACGACTTCTTTTATACTGGAGTTGTTTTAAGTTGGCTGTGATCCACTTTGGTCTTGGTCTCGCAAGACCAAGAATTTCAACCAAGACCTCGCTAAAACAGTGGACCCCCACATTTAAGTGAGCTCTAAAGTCACAGTTTCTGGTTTACTGCTGTGCTAACTTCAACTAAAAGAGCATCGACAGGTCAACAGGTTGGATCCTAAAGCAGGTAAAGCACATCAGACTCCATATGATCAAAGCTTTAAACCTAAGGTCTGCCGAGCAGAACCATCCACTCACTTTGGGCCCGATGAGTCAAAACCACAAAGCCTCAAGAACCACTTAACAGCAATTTCCTACAGATTTCCACCCCCTCTTCTTCCTGCACGAGCAAAGTCCCCCCACCCAGGTTCCAACAGGGGTCCAAACGTGTCGCTGCCTGCAGGAAGTGCTGTAAAAACCGCTGAGCTCAGCTAGTGTGTTGAACACATGGCTGCAACGAGCAAAGAAAGGGGCTATAATATTATGTGTCACTATTAAATTGGGGTCAATTATGTATAATAATTGATAATATTGCATAATTTAGATACTTATTTTTAATCATTTAGTTTACTAACAAACACTTTTGTCATTTTTTTTTTCTCTTTTCTGATCCAATTCAACTTTCCTGTTTTCAGATTTTATATATTTCTGCATTGTGTGTAACATTCAGGGTTCAGACGTGTTTGTGTGACTATGATCGATGGGAAAACCGAACGAGGAAAAGTTGTGACACTTTGAGTTTTAGAAGCAAACTGTTTTGCCTGACAAATGACTGATGAGCGCTGATTAAAACAGCAGAGGAAGTGTCTGCATTTCATTTATACAACATTTATCTTAGTTTTTTACTGGAAATGAAGAGCCTTCATGTGGTTTCCCTTTAAAATAAACAAGCAGTGGAGCATTTGGGCTTTCTTTGTTTTAGATCAAGAACTTCTATTAAGCCTGAGGAGCCCATTCTGAAATGTAAAGGACGTCTGAGGGAAGTTTATTTTCATGTTCCCAGACAGATCGTTCATGATCAAGTGTGGCTGTAACCGTTACTGAAAAGCAAGCAAAGCTCTGTAATGAAATGATGTTTTTCTTCTTTTTTAATTTTTTTTTAGAAAAAGGATAATTGACAACAAAACAAGTGGATTTTTTTTTACATGGTAATAAAAGGAAATTAGCACTTTTAAGAGGATATTTAGAGAAAATCAACCTAAGCGTGAAACAAGTAAATACTTCAAGAGTTCAAGAAAAGTGGTTGATCAAACAGGCGATAGTAAAATAAATGAGAGTTAAAATATTTCTAGTACTTTGAGATAGACAAATAATTCAACAAAAAGGTTTCATATAGTTCTTTGGAGGAAAAAATGTCCAAATCTCCTTTTAGCTCAGCCTGCATTCACACAAAGAAGCTTTTATTGAGAAATGATTTTCTTTAAGTCTTTAAAAAATGTCACTTTGATTACCGTATTTTCCAGACTGTAAGTCACACTTTTTTTCATTGATTGATTGATTGAGTCCTGCAAGGCTGCGACATATAGTCCGAAGCGACTTGTATATGTTTTTTTTTCTCCCTATTCATGACACAATTTTTCACTGATGCGTTAAATGTTCATTCGATACTGACATGAGCCAAAGAGTAAACACTGAGAAAAACTTAACACAAGTAAAATGTCCCCAAAAGTGATGTGGAATGAGACTGGTGAATGTACCGGTAACTTGCTTGTTGGACTTGTCTTGTTATGTTAGTTAAGTCTGTTCAGGATCCCAGGTGTTATTGTTATTTCAGATTAAATGTCTGTTCTTGCACTTTGTGAAATACACTTCTAAATAAATGCGACTTATACTCCGAAGCGACTTATGTATTGTTTTTTCCTCTTCATGAGGCATTTGTTGACTGATGCAACCAGTGCTTAATTTGAACCGGATCCTGCCGGAACAAGATACGGGAACTTTCTTATTTTGTCAGGGTGCATTCTGGCAACTGCTTGCTTGGATCCAGCAACTCTTAGGCTTACTACTAATAAAGTTATGAGTAAAATATGGCTACAGCCATGCTTGAACCGTGTCGCTCCCCTCTGCTGCTGAGACGATAAATAAATAACTCCGACACCTCCTCTGCTGTTTGTATGATGCTTTGGACGCTTGTCACCCACAGCACGCATGCGACAAAGAGTATAAACTCAAAGTGAGAGCGATGCCTGCCCCTCTTTTCCTCTTACGCTTTAACAATTTTTTTTTGTTTTTTAGTTTGTCAAAGCACGATTTTGATGGGGTTTTTTTGTAAGTAAATGTTAGGACTATATTCTTTGCTAACAAAATATATTTTATGTTATTAAACAACTTGTCAGGTTCTTGTCTTGTGAGCATGTGCATTTCCCAGGAACCCCCACCCCCGCCCACCCGATGCGTTCCGGCATCGATCGGTTTACAAATTAAGCCCTGGATGCAACCTATACTCCAGAGCGACTTATAGTCCAGAAAATAAAGTATGTTTTTGCCTTTATCTCTCTCACTTTGTATTTTACCAATATTTTTTATGAATGACTGGAAAACGTAAAAAAATGAAACTCTCAGAAAGTAATCACTGGATCTGTATCTACAACTGACTAACTACTGGAGTTGGTCTAAATAAGCTTATTGATATTAGCTGACACAAATTTTGCTTTAACTCAGTCAAATTTACAAACACTAAGCTAAAGCGTGATGTGGTAGTAGCTGAGAGTCGATTCCAACGCATACACGACTCATTTACACCTCTAGATGCAGGAAGAGACCACCTGCATCATGAAGGACCCCACTCACCCAGTGCACACACTTTTTGTCCCGCTCCCCTCAGGAAGGAGGTTAAGGACGACTACAACTTCACTGTTTCTTAACAACAAAAGATGATCCTAGTCTGAATGTCTGGGATGACAGGCGGCGGGAGACATCCTTTAGGAATGCTAGGCCTACAAATTATAGAGGTTTAAAAAAGAACAGGAAGAAAAAAGTCAATTTAAAGAAGTTAAAAGAAGGAAGATCTCAGTGAGCTGTTCGTGTACGAGAAGAAAACTTCTGTGAAGTTTTTAAGGTAAGCCCTTTCAACCCACCACTTTTAAAGGATCCCTTTAATGAAAGACCATTAATTGATTGCTATCCAATTACAAGAGCTGCAAATGGTCCATTGCTGCCTCCCTGTCCCCAGTTTATCAATGTCTGATCAATACGTCTGTCTCTATATGACAGATTGCTCTCAGTGTGTATGAATAGATATGAGTGTGCTGTTGCAGATCCACACGAGAACACAGAGGTGTCTGCGTTTACTGATGAGTAAATTAGCGCCCGTCTCCCTCTCCGTTCTCAGCTTCTCGTCTGCAGGCTTGGATTTGTCCTTCGCTCCCTTCAGATGAGTGACACCTGAGTAAATGACCACAAGTTGTCTTTCCAAACTCATGAATAATTGATGAATTATGGCTTTTTACTCAGCTCCCTTCAAGGTCTCTCTCGTCACAATCAGTCTCATTTTCCGTGAATCAATGAAGACAATTTTCCATCATAAATCTGTCTGTATATAGTGTCAGGAGAAAAAGTAAACACACCACAGATGATTAATCTAAGATACGTTTCATTAATCAACCCAAAGAAAACTTTTTGTTAAGGATCTGAATGTGCAAATATGTTTTCTATTTAGGGGACTCCCTGCTGTTAAAAGGATGTAGCACTTTCCTCCCTGAAACGCTACAGAGCTGATTACACCGCTGATATGTTTAAGGCTCGCAAGATTAACACAAAACCTTGAGAACAAGGATGTGGCGAAGAGACTTCCTGCCCCCTGAGATTATGGGTTCTCCTGCTGGAGTGCAACTACACCCCCCTTGGCATCGTAAGAAACACACACAAAGAAAAGGGGTTCTGCATGTGAAGTGAAGCTGATGGGAGAAAACAAGCAAAGGATCCTAAAACATCAATAACCAAACCATGTTCTGGGATAAAATCATATCTCAGACCTCAGAGTTTATTAGAATAATTTACATCTATCTACAGTAAAGTCTTTATTGCGGAAGGAGGTGTTTGCTTTAAAAGGCAGCTATAAAATAAAATGAGCAGAAACTCCATTCAAGATGTGATGGAAAATAAAGGCTATAAAAATAAACTGGGGGGTACATCCCCCAATGATGTTTTCTTGCTCGCAGAGTGACAGAGGAACGATAAAAACGATAGAAAGGAGAGTTTGGATTATTTAAGTGGCTTTTTGTGGGGAGGTTGTGAATTGTCATCGTCTTATCCGAAATAGGCAGCTGTCGAAATCTTAAATTGTACAGTAGAGACAGGGAGACGTTCTCATGGAGGAGTCAAGCTAATGGTTTGTCCAATTAGGGTAGACGTGAGCAACTTAAGGCCCGAGGGCCAAAAGTGGCCCTTAGACAATCTCTATCAGGTCCCCAATGTCCTTAGCTCAAAAGAAAACAACTTAAAAAAATAGATTGATGAAAAAAAAATGAAGACAAGGAAATTTAAATTAAACATCTTACGCAAAAAACAACATAGAGGATAGTGGAAAGACATGTTTTTATAAAGCACGCTAACTATGCTACAATAAGATCATCTGTCATAAAGGAAATTTTCCAGTTTTCCATGCAGCCCTTTGATTGCTTTAAACATCTTGATGTCGCTCCTTGGAAAAAAAATGTTGCCCACCTCTGAATTAGGCTCTATTCCAGAGCAAATAATAGCCATCTAAAACCACTCAACCTTCAAGGTTGTCACGGCAATTCAACCATATTATTGTTGAACAAAGTTAAGTCAAGTCCTCTGGATGGTTTTCTTTTTGTTGAAGCATTCCATCCTTCATCCAAAGGACTTCATCAGTCGGAGGAGCCACAACAAACTGTCCTACAAACAGCACTTTCATAGTGGACCAACCAGGTTATCACCATCAGCCTGGTTGATCCACTATGGGAATGAGTTAGTTGTGACTCCTCGGACTGATGAAGTCCTTTGGACGAAGGACATAACGTTTCAACAAAAATAAACCATCCAGAGGACCTGACTGAACTTAGTTAGATTTTTTTTACCTGGATTATTGCTCATGAACCTCGACACATAATTGTTGCATTAAACAGTCACGCGGGCTGGGTTAACTCGTTCAGTTTTTGCAACGTGCTTCGAAAGCAATGTACAGCAACAAACTGCAGACAACATAACCATTAATATCTCGAACTTCTATAAAATCTTTAAGGTTTGAGTTATTTGAGATGGCTGATATCCACTACGAAGCAGAGCCAGGGATAAATAACTGTTAGCTTGACTCCTCCATGATCATGATGTGACTCCTCTGACTGCTGTCTATTTCACACAACTTCTCCACAAAAAAACATTTAAAACATGTCCAAACCATTTATTTTAGACCATGGACTACCTGACAGACTGACAGGTCAGTAAGAACATGGATTTAGACTTTTATGCCTGGAATAAATAGTGTTTTGATTATCCCCTAATAAGAAAATGTAATAATTGTATTGTATTATTAGAAACATCTTACAGGCTGGTTTCTTTAGCGGGAACTGGACATTTTGGTGAAATATACTCATTTGTTTTCTTGATGTGACTTCGTTGCTTCTGAACATCCTTTTGTCTACAGCTTTAGCATACGTTACACACAAGTTTAGGGTAGAGGGAGGAACAGCCTGCCCCGTCCGGTTCTGAGAAAAGCCACAACCAAAGACATTGGAAAACCGAGTTAGCCCCCCTGAAAAGCCATTTCCTGTATCTGTGGTTTTGGTTGCTCACACATCCCTGTAAAGACCAGCAGCAGGTCCTGACCCTGTTGGGTGGGAAGTGAAGACCACAGGTTGGTCATTTGTTGCTCTTTTGTCTTTGAAGGAACTATTGAACCAATTTCACACAAGCCACACATTTTACAGTAAATGTGGCTTTTTCTCTGTGATGAGAGAAAAAACAAGACCTTGATGTGTCACAAATGTATAAAAAGCTAACTAATATGTAGCTAAAACAGCTAGATGTAGCTTAGCCATTAGCTGTTTGAAGGAGAGTGCGTGTTTAAATCCATTTAGGAAGTTGCCTGCCGGCGAGAACATTGTCACACTCATTTTAAACACATTATTTTACTCATATTTGGTATTAGGAAAGTGATGAGTTTTCATAATAGAGAGCTATGATAGCCACAGACACTACTTGGGATGCTTATTTAAAAGAAGGAAATAATTTACAGTGACTGATGCCTACTTATGATTAAAAGTCTTTACGTTCATCATGCTTTGCAGAAAACTTTGATATTGGCTTCAACATCTGGCACATGAATGTACAATAAAACTCTCAACAAATAAAATATGGATTACTGATAATGGTAATTTAAATATACCAAAGCCTTTACTACTATCAATGATGACAACAGTCTTTGTTCTGACTTGTGATTTTTTTTGTGAAAAAGTTTTAGTGCTAGAAGACCCACTCTGAGGGATGCACTCAAGATCAATAAATCAGACATTTTGACCGCTTGTGTAGAAAGAGTGATCTAAATGAGGGTTAGGTCTAAATTTATGGGCCTCTATTGTAACAAGATCTATATTTCTTTAACATTAAATAGCTCATTTGTATAAGCTGTGTTTAAATTAACATCTGAGACAAAAAGCAAAGTTAGATTTAAAGCACAAATAGGTTCTAGTCCAGTGTTTCTTTTAAAATAATTTAAAAAAATAGCCTCATACTTGTTATTTTATGTGGATAATTTCAAATTTTGTAATTGTTTACTGTGTGTAACTATAAAAAAATAAACTTTTTCCAGCTTTATTTTTGGCTCTTCTGGAAATCCCAGCGCAAATGAGCACAAGCGAACTGTGCCATTTTGGCTCATGTTAAAACACAACTAATATTCCTTCACAGACTACCTTTTTCCCCTCTCGCAAGTTAACACCAGCAAGGAGCTCAGAAGAATCATCTGAAAAGTTTCCAAGTTTTTACAAGCAGGACCACAATGAGCATCAAATTATTACAATCCTCGCCATATGGGGTGTGAGTGTGGGCTTTATAACAGCAGGTCCAGCCAAAACCCACCATCATTAAAACACATAAAAGTCCAACCCTAGAGAGACCACTTCCTGGTCTGGTAAACCAATCAGCCGCACCAAACCTCCATCACTAATGGCCTTGGGGATGGATACAGAAATAGCGCACAGGGAAAATTGCCCCCTGCTTTGGAAAACTGTTGCTCCATGAGGATAAGAGTCGACTTCCACCATCGCAGCTGTCAAAAATTAAGAGCCACTGAACCAAAGTTTGAATGTGACCTGCAAACAGAACTGTACTGCTACTAACGCTGCAACAAGGTTTTAGACTAATACTCAATCCCAGAAAACTGATTAATAATGTTAATTTGAATCACTAACAATTAAATTAAAATTTGTGCTTCAAAATATAATATCATAAAAGATAAATACTGACAGTAGATACATTTAATAGTGTGAATACTTATGAAGAATTCACACTATTGTGATCCATTTTTCGTTCATACGTTTTTCAGCCTGATTCTCGTCCCAGTTTTTAAGATATTTCAATAAATAATATCAAAACATTCAGTTATTTCAGGACAATCCTGCTATGACTTTTGGTATTGGTGCAACTTTAGCTTTTTGAAATATTTAGCCTTTTCTGCCATTTTTTTCCTCAGAAAATGAATTGAGATTTTACATCCTTCAAATCTTTAGATGTGTTTACAACCTTTTACTGCGCCTTTCACATTTTGTTCTGCTTCAGCGTCTTTCAGCTTCCTTGTGCAAGTTTAAACTTTTTTTCAACAACTTTCAGCTAATTTCAGCTGGTTTGTGATCCTTTCAGATTCGTTCTGCTAACTACAATCTTTTTGCTTCTTCTAACGTCTACAAATTTCAGCTTGTGATGCTCCTTTCAGCTTATTTCTGTAAGTTTCAGCTTTTCCTGCTATTTCAGCACCTGTTTTTAATTCTAATTATAGCTTTTTCTGCTAATTCCAAACTTTTTTGCACCCATTTCAACTTTTTTCAGCCTAATTCTGCAAAAATGTGCTCTCCATTTCTTTAATTTAAGCTTCTTTCTGCCTTTTTTTAGCTACTTTTCAGCTGTCGTTTTTACTAGTTTCAACTTTTTCAGATAATTTCCACTTTTTGTGCTCATTTCTGCTTTTTCTGCATAATTGAGCAACCGTGTTCCTTCTGCTTTGTTCTGCTTATTTAAGCCAGTACCTTTTCAGCTAGATTTTTTTTTAGCATTTTTAGTTATTTTCAGCTGTTTTCAGAGAGATTCAAGTTACATGTGGTAAATACTGAAAGTTTCAGTGACATTAACTTCTTTCTGTTAATTTCAGCTTATTATGCTCCTTTCAGCTACTATTTAGTTTTTATGCTAATTTTAGCTTTTTCAGCTAATTCCACATTTTTTGGCTAATTTTAGCTCTTTTTGCTTCCTTCTGGTAGTTTAAGCTTCTTTCTGCCTTTCAGCTACTTTTCAGTCATTTTTTTAAACCAATTTCTTAATTTTTTGAGACATACCGGTATGTATTCCTGTTTATTTAGGACTAATTCAGTAAATATGTGTTCTTTGTGCTTTCTTCTCCTAATTTAGGCTTGTCTTCAATTTCAGCTCCATTTCAGCTGTTTTTGTAGCTAATTTCATTTTTTTTAGCAAGTTCTTCTGCAATAAGCATTCACACTGCATTTTTGTAGGAAATGCAATTTCTCTACTTTGTTTTTATTTTGGCATTTAGTTAGACAAATTATGAATATATTGTTTCACATGTTGATGTACAAACAGTATTTTTAGCTGAAATCTTCATGTTTGATGATAAACTGTGAATGCAACAGAGAAGAAATGGCAGAGTAAAAGTCAGACCTGAGTTAATTTGTACTTTAGATTAGAACATCGTTGCTGTCTTGATCTAAAATATCGGACCCAGGTAATGACTTCACCTAAACATAAACCTTGGACCAGAACACATCGCCTCGATTGTCACTTGTCATCATTTTTTCTGCCTATTTGCATAAATCTATGTTCTATATCTCAGACCGATGTCATTTTTAGCTACGCTTGCATTTCTGGCTACCCCTGGGCATCTTCCTTTAAATTATTTAAACTGTGCTTTAATAGCAATTCAATCAGACATTTCAGTAAATGTCAATACTGGCAGTTCACAGGTTGCTTAAAGTTTTAAAAAAGACAAATTAAAAAGCACAATGTATTTTTCCCCACATATAAATGCTGTTTACATAAAATAAAAGAAACATCTTTGGGGGTATTATACTTCCTCAGAATAACAGCCTGTTCTGCTACAAGTAAAAAATAAAAGCAGCATTAAAAACCGACTTGTCTTCGTCATGCTGACATGGTCATGACGATCAGAGTCACTGTCTCAAAGGGAGCTGAAGCTTTTTAGTTTTCTAAGTCCCATATGAAAGTCATCGCTCCATGAACTCCTCGTGAAGTCACGAAACGCCACAAAAACCATTAAATCCTTGACTCGTTCTCAGTGTAACGTTTGTGGCTTCTTTTTTTTTTTCCTTGTTCCAGTGACAAGCTCACATGCAAACAAAGGAACGAGCAGGATCTGATCCAAATTTTAAAATGTCAGTCACGGAGGAGGTCCAAGATGCTGGAACATCAGACATGAGCGCAAACTGGAGAGTTTATGGCGTGTCCGTTCTGCAGCTGACAACAAAAACTGGCAGGGTTCAACTTTTATCCATCTGCTTCACTCGTCTGTCTCCTTCGAAACATGTGGAAACCAGCAGAATATAAGACGCAAGCTGTATTCATTCAGATGTGATGCTGCACGCCCTCCAACAACTTTAATATCACAAATCAATCAGCAACCATCTGTACAGGATAAATACATCGATCCACCAACGAGCTCATGAGGATTTCTTCTACACAAATAACTTTCATATGTCACTGACAAATTCTTTTCCTGCATTTCTGAGTGACACATAATGCACTACTCAGCTCTTAGTCCACGATCATCAACTGATGGCCCCGGGCCATAATCAGCCCGCAAGCTCATCTTATCCGGCCAACAAACTTTTAAATCAACTCAAATTTACAAACGGTTCGATACAGGAATCAGTTTTAACCCAGGTCAGAGAGAGTCATTTCTGCTGTTTGAAAAATCATCGAGGGAAGAAGCTTCACTTTTTAGTTTTGGGTTAAATGAGTAAGAATGAAAGTAACAGCATTAGCATCAATAAGGTGAGTTGTGGTTATCAGTGGTATCAGCCTGGTTCTGTGTATTGTGTGAATTTATTTTGCAAAATGAGCCATAGAACATTTCAGATGTGTTTATTGCCAAAATAACTGTGCCCAGTTTTGCCTCCTGCCGTTACCCCCGCAGTGCAAGTTACAAAAAAAGCACAAAACATTTAATGCTTGTTGTTGTATTGATTAAAACTGCCAAATGTAAAACTCCTTCATTAGACATTTTTGTTTAATTTAGTTTGCAGCTTCTTCAAAAAAAAAAACATGTCAATTTATGACAGCAGAACTTAGTAAACTCAAACTGCCTCTAGAAACATGGCTAATCTAATGCTGGCCCTCATTGTAACTGCTTAAAATTTTTGGCCTTGAGCAAATTTTGCTGATGACTCCTGCCCAGTTCCTGGGCCCCTGTCTCTGATGATCCAAACTCCCCAAAGGTTTTGACCCTGACAGTCAAAGTGGGATGCAGCACTTTGGTTCAGACGTAGCTGTCAGCTTCACAAATGCAGAAAAACAAGTATATAAACACACACAATAGATTTTTATTCTTATCAGGACACTGTAATGACGTCCATTTAATTCTGTAGCCTGACCCTGACTCTTACCCTGAACTTAATCATTACCAGAACCCTACCCGCCCCCCATCAATTTACTTTAGTCTTAAACCTAACCCAACAATTTGGTTCTGCCTTACTAGAACTGGGCTTTGGTCCCCATAAGGACTACCAAGCTTGATTAAAGTAGACGTTTATGCCATGAAAAGGTCCCAATTAAACAACAGAAACCATACACGCACCTAAGTTCAATTTTAAATCTCTGATTGATCTAACAAACCTGTTTTTGGACTGTGGGAGAAAAACAAGGCACCTGGAGAACCCCCACCTGCCCTCAAACCTGAGGAAACAGTCAAGCTCTACAAAGGAACTGTGCATCCATAGTGCTAACCACTACACCACCGTGCAGTCCTGACAAAAACAACATTTGGAAACGCAGTCCCGATTCAAGAACCATCTTTCGGTGGTTTCACTCAGGATCATGTTGCTGTTGCTTTTAACGTCAAAGTTCATGCTCAATAATCCAGGTAAAAAATCCAACAAAGTTCAGTCAGGTCATCTGGACGGTTTCTTTTTTTGTTGTCGAAACGTTTCGTCCTTCATCCAAAGGACTTCATTAGTCTGAGGTAGCCATAGCCAAAGTGGTTCAAAACATCAAAGTTCATGCTTAATAATCCAGATAAAAAATCAAACATTGTTCAGTCAGGTCATCTGGACGGTTTCTATTTTTTGTTGAGACGTTTCGTCCTACATCCAAAGGACTTCCAACAGTCTGGTAGACACAAACAAACTCAATCCCACAAGCAGCACACCCACATAGTGGACCAACCAGTTTGCTGGTGATAAGATGGTTTCTGGGGCCCTCTTCCCCGTCAACTCCTCTGAGGTAGCCATTGCCAAAGTGGTTCAAAACATCAAAGTTCATGCTCAGTAATCTAGGTAAAAAATCTAACATTGTTCAGTCACGTCATCTGGACGGTTTCTTTTTTTGTTGTTGAAATGTTTCATCCTTCATCCAAAGGACTTCATCAGTCCGAGGAGCCACAACAAACTCTTATCACCAGCAAACTGGTTGCTCCACTATGTGGATGTGCTGCTTGTGGGATTGAGTTTGTTTGTGTCTACCAGACTGATGAAATCCTTTGGATGAAGGACGAAACCTCTCGCCAAAAAAAAACAAACAAACAAAAAAAAAAAACAGAAAGAAACCATCCAGATGACCTGACTGAACTTTGTTGGTTGCTCTTTGCTGTTTGTATGGGTCCTTCTAACTCTTCCTCACAACACTGTCAGTTATGCGAATTTGACAAAACCCCCACATTTTAACAACGATAAATAAAAACACCAGCATACATGCTCAGTTATTCTGATTGTATTTTTAAAACAATCCATCTGTGCTTCAGTTTTTTTTCTGCGTGAGAAAAATTGCACCACTTTTTTTTTAAACGTCTGCTTAAAATTCACGTCCGCACTTAAAAACTTACTTTAACAAAGTTTAGCAAAAATAAATTTCCCAAATATTCATGCTGCACGTATAGAGACTTTAAACTGTTTTGAAGATTTTACCGTACGGTTGATGTAGTTTACAGCTTGGAGATGCTGCAGAGTTACAGAACTAACAAATTGCTGCATTAAAGCACAAAACAGCTTTACAGCACCTGTCAGGCTAATTTAAACGCACACAAAAACCCATATAAACACATGCCCTGAACGCCACAGGCCTGCCACAGTTATTTCCACATAAGAACTTCCTCTAAAAAGATGTAGCGAGTACCTGAGTAAGGTAAAGTGGCAGAAGGTGAGGACAAATATGGATAAAAATACAAGAAGAATGTGTGAAGAATGGAATGCAAAAGTGGTAATGAGAAACAGGAGAGGCGCTAAGTGTAAATGAGCGGTAGGGTGAGTTGTCCTAAAACGCATGTGGCGTGTAGAAAAAAGAATGTTAAAGCGTGTTAAAATTATCAGCGGTGAAACTGCTTCCATGTGGCCGTATGTTCCCTGTTAAAGCACGGTGAGAAGGTTAGGGAAAAAAAAAAAAAAAACAGCCCGAGTGGATGAAATTACATCTCAGAGGTCTGTGAAGTTCTCGTGTTTGGGTGCTTCTCGATCCGTCAATCCTCCCGGTCTCCTTACGGCACCTTTCTGTGCCGCACACAGGTCCCAAAACAGCTCTGTTGAAAGGACGAGCGCTCCGACGAGACCGTGTTTAGAAGCTTGTGGAACATCTGGAGGTGATCAGGAGCGGCTTCATTAAGACCTAACCCTTCTTTTGGGCCCTGACTACGTTCAAATGTAAATTACAGCTTTGGTCAGTTAGGTCAGCTGCTGCCGCTGGAACAGAAGCTCCGATAATTAAGCAGCCCTTTTTTTTAAATGTCCATTTTACTACAATCACTGTCTTCCTCTGCGGAACACAGCAGAAAGAGAAGACGCTAATACAGGATGGCACGTGGAAGTGTGGATTGTAAACGGTGTATAAACGAGTGTCAACATGATGAACGGCTCCTTGGGGACCTCGATGGACCTTTGATCCACAGCGCAGCGTTCTGGGAGAGGATGGTCCGATGCAGATCTGAACACATCAGCCTCCCAACGTCATGGCTGCCTTATTTATTGACAAGATACATCAGCACATCTGTGCAGGTGGCTGGGTGTCTGCCAGAACGTTGCTGAAGGGTTCTTCTTCAGACAAATCTCAGCGTGAAGGGATTTGTTGCTGCAGCTTTCATATTAAGCGCCGTGGTTCATTCTGAGGTACTCACCACCGTTGCAGAGTTTGCTTTGTTTGACTCAAACTGCAGAATTTTGTCTTTTCCAAAGCTCCCTTCCTACCCACAGATACTGTATAACAGGACTATTCAACTAAATAGCTTGGGGTGGGATCACAGTCACTGAAAGCCAACTGCGCACGGGACTGGACATTGACATTATTGTCAGTATGAACATTTAATTTACGATTTCAAATCTAGTTGATGTTTTGTTGCTATAAAACGAACTCTAAGTTAAAGCTGCCATTCCGGGTCGGTGTTGGAATTTTGATTGCGTTTTATGGCAACAAGGCTTGCCATACCTTCACCAGCCGCACGTGGCCATTTCACTGCAATTTGACCGGCCTTGAGGTAACATAAAGTTCAGTTAGGCTTCAGATGGAACTATACTGTCAGGCAGTGATCCATCAAGGCTCAAATCAGCCGCTGCACTCAGTGGACGCGCGCGGCCGATGACCCAAACAGGTGAGATCCCAAATCAGACATGTCAGAGCAGGGTCCGTGTTTGAATGATGCAGAATGCAGGCAGAAGCAGGGATTTAATGCGCTTTGACGGCCATGAAAGGACAAACACTCCCTCAGCTCCGATCTTCTGCCTCTTTTACTCAGCCGCACATCCGCCGACCGTTAACCATACAAGCAGTTAAAGCGGGGTTTTCGGGTTCAGACCTGTAATTACTGTTAATTCGTCGGGTCGGGTGGGGTTCAGAAATAATGGGTACAGGCTGGGGCTGATCTGATTTTTTGGGGCCCGAATGCAACTAACAAGATCATCACTCTGACATAAATCTTTGTCACTGAAGATTTTTTTAAACGTTTACTTTAACTTAACTCATCAGTGGGCAGGACTGAGTTCATCCTCCGGCTGGATGTGGCACCCGGGCCACCAGTTGAATAACCTGCTTTCTTTTAAATAATAAAAAAAAAGTACAAAAACACATTGTCTTCACTCCTAAAATATGTAGCTTTTACCATCACCAGGAACCTGAATCGAGTTGGGAACGTTTTTAAATATTCTGCCCCCAAAACTCGAAATATGTCCAGAAACACCATGATGCTAAAGTGCCTGTGGCATCACATGTTTGTGATTAATACAAATGCATTTTTGGAAAGATAACATTAATAACATAATGTGAAAAAAATCACACTGGGATGAACAGTTGAGATATTCTCATGCACAGGAACAGGAAGTGATGACAAAGAGGAACACCTGCATGTAAACAGAGTGTTGCTACAATGACTAACAGAAGATCTGATGATTCTTTAGATTATTGAGTCGGTAATGGAGAGAGACAAAGAAGAGTCAGAGTTCAAGCGTTCTCCCCGTTGTTGTCACTTCCTGTTTCACTTTGGCCGCACCAAGTAAAACAAAATATGCCAGTAATGTGACAAAATGGATAAAAACTTTTTAGTCTGCCAAACTACCTAAATTTGATGGGTTTTTTTACTTTTTTTTATAGGAAATGTATGTGGGCGGCACGGTGGCTCAGTTGGTAGAGCTGCCGCCTCCCAGTGAGAAGGCTGCTGGTTCAAATTCCAGCTGGGGGATCTTTCTGGGTGGAGTTTGCATGTTCTCTCTGTGCACGTGTGGGTTTTTTTCAGGTACTTCGGTTTCCTCCCGCAGACAAAAACATGCATGTTAGGCTGATTGGTGACTTTAAATTGTCTCAGTGAGAGAGTGTTTGTCTCTATGTGTCCCTGTGATGGACTGGAGACTTGTCCAGGATGTCCCCGGTCTCTCGCACAGTGATAGCTGGACATGGGTACCAGTGACCCCTGCGACCCAAAAAGGAAGAAGCCGGTAAAGATAATGGATGGATGGATGGATGGATGGATGGATGGATGGATGGATGGATGGATGGATGGATGGATGGATGGATGGATGGATGGATGGATGGATGGATGGATGGAGCA
>NC_056512.1:29904709-29939122 GCF_014905685.2 Nematolebias whitei | reverse complement strand
ATATATATATATATATATATATATATATATATATATATTTAATATTCACAGAGTACTCACAGGCATCTGGAACTCATCTCAAACCCTTCTGATTTTAGTTTCTGCAGTTTGAGAGCACTATAGATTCACTGTTTTGTATCAGTAAGTACGCAAGGTCCCAAACCTGAAGGGATTTCATGCAAACATGAAGTTTTGTGCCATTAAAAATGAACATATGTTTTTTTAACTCACAATTTTGTGTCTCTAACTAGCCCCCCACACCTGCTTCCCAGTGAAGGCCTTAAACTGTGTAAACACTTGAGCCACATTCACAAAACAGTTACGTGAAATGGCTGCAGAGATGAGTCCCTCTTTAATCTGCCTGTTCATTCATAGATTGTCACTTTAACGCGCCGACATCCCACTCAGATGTGTATATTCATTCATTAAGCTGGTATCGTGCTAACCTACATCAGCCGGGTTGACGTAGAGCACTTTGAGCAAATGGTAAATGGACTGTAGCACCTTTCTATCTAATCTAGATACTCAGAGCACTTTACACTACAATCTGTGCCCTCATTTACCTCCACACACACATTCTATTTACAGCACTCTAGATCTCTACAAAGCTAATCTGACTCTGTAGAGTGTAGTAGATCATATGCATAGATGACAGACATCAAACCCTCAAGTTGCAGTCAGCTTACCTTTTCATGTGCCCAATGTGACGGCTCTGTTGGCTTGGTGGATTAGACTTATGACAGAAGCAGGTTGACTTCAATCCCCTCCCCATGCTGTTTCAGTCCTTTCAGAACTTAAACAAAATGTCCAGAATTCATTTCAGCATCTGTCATTTTCACGTTATAAAGTAATGCACATAGAGCTATGTGATTATTTTCATATGGAAATACCAGAAGTGGCTAGTTGTAGCACGCCTAGTGCAGCATGTAGCACTTGGTGCAGGGACATCATAACATTTCTCTCATAATGACTGCCTAACAGCCTCATTCAGACTAGCCATTAGCTCTTCAGAATACCATTCAGAATTAAACTATTTCTCTCAAATAATGACGTTCAAATAGCTGCCTACAACAGGTAAGATATTGATCGTTTATAACATTTCCACCGAACCCCACTTCAAAAGATCTGAACTATCTCTTTAAGAGCTGAAAGTAACAACGGCAAAATGACTAATAGGCCAGATTGCAGGGAGCCTTTTGGACTTAAAACTAGATAAATTAAAGTTTAAATTAGGATCTTTACAGTTTATGTAATAACAACAATAAACCATTTTCTGATTTAAGGGATTATTTTCAATAAGGATGGAGAGGAATGAACAAAGATCTGATGATGAGGAGCTGTCATCAGGAGGTAAATGTATGGCTGTGTGTGCTGAACAATTAAAGTGCTCAGGGCCACAAAACTAACAGGAATGTGGAATTCCCCTCATCCTTAAAGCGAGGATCCAAATATCACACAAACAAATCCGCACTGTAAATGATTTATTTCTTCTGAGGTCACTATTTAAGAGATTAGAAGTGAAGGAAACAGCCTTCCCATGTGGATGCTTCTGTTTTTATATTTGTTCATCTCCGGTTAAAAAAAAAAAGAGCCATTTCCTCCTTCAGCTTTCCCATTATTTACCAAGAACGACTGCAGTCAGAACGCCTCCTCCACCGTCTTCTAACACTGACAGTGATGCAGATTATAGGGTTGTGATTGGCTTCTAATCACCGAGTAGTTTAAAGAGCTCAAACACCTCTGAACAGTTTTCTACACAGGAGTTAGCAATCACCATGACCAAAGGAGCAATTTAGACTATCAGGACCACCCATCAGGGGGTCTGTGGGGAGTTGCAGGGTTCACAAATACAACTGCATGCATGTGTGCACCGACAGTAGGAAAAAAAAAAAAACATGCCGGATGAAAAGCAGGGAGGGAGTGTGCACAAACGAGCTCCCAGTTTTCCTTATCTGGATCTCATTGGAGGCAACAAGAGAAGATGAGCAGCTGCAAATTGCAGGGAGTTCTGGTAACTGAGGGTGTAGTTTGGGGTTGTGGATGGGGTGAAATTTGTGGCACTGTACCCGGGGAAAGGCTGAAGTAATTACTTTCTGCTCCACATTCAGTCTGTGTGGAGCAGGAAAACAGAAAGAAACCATTTAAATGTGGCGTAAAGCTCCTGAGATGTTACGCTGGTGGACATGTGCTGACACAAATACAGCATTTTCCACAGTTTCACCATCCTGACTTTCTGCAATCCGAGCCTTCGTGTAAATCACTCATCTGACATTTTTTTCTACACTTAAAGGGACAGTCTGGGGATTTATGAAGAGGTGTTCTGTCAAAAAGTTTCAATAATTAGCGGCTTATCAGCTGTGATATCAGTCATGGAGCATGGAGAATGAAGAAAAGGTCAGAAGTCTTCATCTACACCTCCAGATGCAGGAAGAGGGCCACCTGCATCATGAAGGATCCCACTCACCCAGCACACACACTTTTTGCCTCGGGCAGAAGATTGATGAGCATTAAGTGCAAAACAACTAGACTGAGGAACAGCTTCTACCCTGAAGCTGTTAGACTCATGAATCCCTAGTCAGGATAATCACTGTGAAAAAAAAAATCACTGTAATACCACTTGGTTGTTGAGACGTGCTGCTGACTATCCATGATGCTGATCTCATGCTGCTGGTTATTTCATGTTGCTGTGTTCATTCGACCTCATCTGCTCACACAGACTCATGTTCGTGCTGCTGTTGTTTGGCGCATTGTTTTGTACTATTAGTGCTTAGTGTATTCCTAGTTTAGCGTAGTTCATGACTTGGATCTTACTACTGTTTTTCTTTACAATTTGTATTTTTGTTGGATGTAACTGGGACCCTGTGCACATAGTTTCTTTCCACCTCATGTACCACATGTGATGTGAATGACAATAAAGAACCTTGAGTCCTTGAATCAAGACTAGGCTAGAGGCTAGCCAAATGAGAGCTACACATGATTCAGTGACTTAATGACTTTCTCAAGTCCTGCAGAAGACTGTTAACCACCCATTCAGTCAAATCAGGTGTCTTAAAGCAGGGAAAAAACTAAAACGTGCAGTATGGCGTTCCTCAAGGACTAGGGTTGGGAACCATTATTTTCTAAAACAAAAAAAGGCATACCTGTTGGGAAGAACACTACATGAGCTAATGTTAAACCTCTACACTTTTACACAACACCACCTTTTTAGGTTGTTGCTGTTTTCCCAACTGAACAGTGTTCATGCACACGTGCACATGCACGTGCACATATGCACAGTCCAACATGAGTTGAGTACAATTTTAGACCAGCTAGACACACTATTCAAGCAGACTGATATGTTTTATGGCCTCTGATATCCAAAGTCAAGCTACAAACCTAAAGCAGCACGTGCAGTTTCTTCCTGGATTGCTTTACCCACCTTTTTAACGCCCCCCACCCCACATGAAAGTCTCATATCAGACATGTGGGCACATTTTCCCCCTGCTTTTTAAACGTATCCCTCTGCTTGCCCTGCATTTCTGAACACAAACAGCCCTCTCCCCGGTGATGAGAGCGAACAATAACACGGCCACACAGCTCAAATGTTCCTTTGAAGCTCCGAGACAAAACTGTGCCGCTGAATGTCTGCAGAGTCCTGTCTGTCTGAAACTGATCAGAGTGCAGATAGAAAAACGAGTGATGTTTGCAAACATGTGGACGTTCAAAACCTATCTGTGTTTTTGAAGCTGCTCAGAAACAGGAAGGCGCGATAAAGATGACAAAAAAAAAAACCAAGAAAAAAGGGCACAAACAGGCTGAGATTTCATGTGTTTGTTTTTTCAGGGGCAGCCCCCATACTTTCACAAGATTTGATGGATTTGATGTGTTCTGCACCGACATGTGTTCAGACTTCTGCCTCTTGGCAAAAAGCACCACAAATGTGAAGAGGACTTCCCAATAATGTGGACTTGCCAAGAAACACAAAGAACGAGCACCATTCAGACCCACTCCACTTCAGCATCAACTCAGAATACAATAGAACGTCCTGCCGCCTTTTTAGTTCATCTGCTAGTAAAACAATCTGAGAACTGCACAGATTTTGTCCAACACTTAAAGCTGGCTCCAGGGGAAACCATTACATCTTTTGATGTGACATCATTTATTACTTGTATGCCCACATCAGAGGCGGTGGAAACCATCGGGAAACGCCTTCAGCAAGATGACAAATAAACCTAGAAGACATGCTTAACTCGGTATTCTTCTAACTCTGACCTTCCACCACTCAGAGGTTTTGCAAACAAAAGCATGGCTGTGCCATGGGATCTCACCAATCTCTACCTGGAGCCACTGGTTAAGATCTGTGGATGATATCTGCATCAAAATCCTAGATGAGGAAATAGAAGCGTTCACCGAACAAGGGCGGCTGTGGCTGAGCGGTTAGAGCAGTCGTCCACCAATGCAAGAGTTGGGGGCTCGAATCCACCAGCAGTCACATGCCGAAGTGTCCCTGAGCAAGACAGTGAACCCCTCATTGCCTCTGATGTGTGTCCCATCAGTGCATGTGATGAGGCCTGTCGTTCTAAACAATAAATCAATTAATTGCATAATAAATTAAAATTATCAGCCTCTTTTTAATTTATCGGCTTTATCATTTCTTCGTGTCTCTCTCTTTCTACTGAAGACACCGGTGCTCTTCACTGACTCCTCCCTTTCTCTTTTTTCTTTAAAATCCATTTTAACGGTCCAAAATCGCATTTTTAGATCATTAAAAGCAGCTAAGCTGAGAAGCTAAGCTACGAGCTAAGCTAATAGGCCGACCTCTGGACAAAAACGCTGTCTTGTCGAAACTCCAAAATTCACAGTTGAAACCTATGCCTTCATATAAAAAGTTGTTTTTTTTTCCTGCAAAAAGAAGCGGAGAACTTGCTTACTGATTTTTAATTAAAAGCTTTGTGTGGCAAATGCTATGATATGCTATGCTAAGCGTCTGCCATTTTGAGAATCAAAAAAAAGGAAGAAGAGACAGCCTGTGTCACGTCAAGGGGCCTCTCTTCCATTTTTCATAAAAGAGACACGCTGCTTGCTCCCTCACTATCCATTCTTCGGTTCAAACTGTCTTACACTGCCATCCGGTGGTCGAAACACGTACTACACACAAAAATTAACCAACATTTCTTTTTAAATTTGACAATAATTACTAATTATTGTCAAATTTCTAACAATATTATCGTTTATCGCAATAATTTCTGAGACAATTAATCGCCCAGCAAAATTTGTTATCGTGACAGGCCTAAATGTGATAAGTGATGAGTCTCTTTAGAATGATTTCTTCAATTAGCTTTGTAGAGATCTAGTGTGCTGTATGAATGGGTAAATAAATGAGGGCACAGATTGTAGTGCAAAGCGCTTTGAGTGTCTTGATAAGATAGAAAGGAGCTATATAAGTACAGTCCATTGACCTCATCTGAGTTGATGACATCACTTTACTAAAGAGAGGAGTGCAGGAACAACAAGCTGCGTTTGTTGGACTGTTTGGTGCACGTGGAGAGAGATGGAAACCTCAGCAAGGAGATTTTCAGGAACTCAACCACACAGATCATGACTATAACATAGTTTTACAGATGTTAAGCTACAATACAGTATAGTAGTAGCTGAGAGTCATCCCCAACACATAATCTGAGCACTAACAGAAGTTCTAGTGGAAAAGCACGTTCAAAATCTTTTAATTTTTTCATTTTAGGTTTTAATATGATAAGATTATTAAAAAGCAAGCCTCGTGTTGCATGAACACGTCTTTTAATTATTTCAGTTTGTCATAAAGTTTGAAGCATGTTCAAAGTTTCCTAAAGTTTTGATTTACTTTTTGTACGTTGTTGGTTCGGTTGTCATGTTTGTTGAACTTCAAGCTTCTGTAGGTGCATGATTATACGCACTACACATACCCACACCACATAAAAGCTCTTCACGCGCTCACCAAACTGCACATTTGAGAAGAGATGAGCAGAACTGTTCGCATTCTTGTCTTGACAGGATTACAACGACGTCCAACCAGGAGACTCTTGACTTTCCAGAACGCTGCCTTTGATGCCGAACGGAAATCCTGTTCCGGTGTAATTTATAAAAGCTTTAAAGTTTTACATGGAGACGTTTGGGCAGCACATGTACAGTACATCTGAAACATGTGGAGGGCAGCCACCCCCATCTTGAATAGACACATCCTATAACCCATATTGCAGATATTAGTCTCTGATGAAAGGAAACGTCAGTATTTTTGTTACCGTTTCGCTTTAGGAGCTTTATTCCTCTAACAAAACGATCACAGCTCCTGCGGTGAGGCGAACTGCTGGGGGACAGATGTTTCTTGGGAATGAAACTTTAATGAATGAACTCGGTAATAACGACGTGGCGTGTAGACGCACAATGAGACCCTATTTTCTGAAACAGGGGCAGGTGTAGTTCCTGTAAACATCCAAATCTAAGCAACGAGCTTAAATATGGTCCGATTAAAACAAGATGTCCAGGGAGTGAGTCACTGGCAGACAGTTCGGTTAAGCCCCGAGGCTCTGCCTTTGGAGCCAGGGAAGGACTTTGGAGAAGCTGTGGTTTGATGTAATTAAGGATCTTATTTGCTTATGAGCAGGATGAGCCCCAGAGGTCAGGGGGAAGAGTGATTCTATCAGAGGACTACCACTTCCTCCTTCCTGTTTGCTTCCTCTTGGCCATACAGCTGTGCTCTGATGCCATCCAGAAAGACTAGCTCTTATAGAAATGCTAATTACAGCCCTGCCTTTTCAGCAGCTTCATTTTCCTCCATTCTCACATCTGGTTTATCTTTTCTTCTTCTTTAGTCTTGCTGTGAGGATGATACCCTTCCACTCTCAAACTTTCCCACTCTCAGGCTCACCACAGAAAAAGTCCACGTTCCAGCTGACCACATTACGTGGCTGTCTAATCAGGCACATGGAAGTTATTGGTTAATTAATGGAGAGTTTGGGGTGAGGTCAGAGGCAACAGCGGGGATGAAACTGATAGTTTGTGGCATTTGGCTCTGTGAGGCTGAGCTTGATGCAAAAGATGAGCATCACTGGAGAAAAAAGACAAAAAAAACCTGGAAATAAAGGCTGTGGTACTTTTTAAACACAAGTCTCCCCAGCTGCTCCCTCCTAAGTTTTGATCACCCCTCGCAGACAAAATCATCACAGCAAATGTGTAAAACTGCATTTACTTTGAACACATTTAAGCATCGCTCCCTCTCAATGTTTGCACTTCCTCTCCTAATCCTGTGTCTGAAACTGAAGCTTTCATCTCTCACTCTGATCTTGCAGCCTTTGAAAGGAGCTCCACACCTGCTCATCCAGGACACGTTAAACTGCACGAAAGCCACAGAGCGTGCCCCCACGCCCCCCACTTTGTTTAAACATTCCAACACCTCGTCGACCGAGATAGAGAAACAGGGATGGCAGGTGAATTGAGAATCTGGCTATAAGGAAAAAAAAATATATATATATATATATATATATATATATATATATATATATATGTAATTTGTGAGTTTAAACTGGTGCTTTCCACTTTAATTATACTTAAAACTAGAGAAAGAAAATAAACCAACAGATTTGAATGTTATCAGCCCATTAAATGGCCGTTATCAGTTATCATCCCCATAGCTTGCCTTCAGACTGTCCCTCCTGTACCTCCTAGTAGGTTTAAAGGTATGTTCTTATCGCTTGTAATTTGCAGCTTCGCCCATGTCTAAAATCTGAAGTTATTTTTTGTTAGCTTTATTTAAACCTTTTCTTAAACCCAACCTTACGCCTGACCCAGAGCAATGACCCCATACCTAATCCCTAGAGTCTAGACCCTTGACCCTTAATCTAACACCCTGACCCTATTATCAGCGATAAGAACGTTCCTTTTAACCTACTAGGGGGTATAGTCTGAAAGCAAACCATGGGGATGATTACAACTAATAACGGCCATTTAATGAACTGATAACATTCAAAGCGGGTGGGATAAATAGCACAACGCAATGGAGATATGCTGCTTAACACAGTGATCCCTCATGTGTTAGAAAGTGGAATAAATAAATAAATAAAAGGTTTGACAGCTCAATCATCCAGGTAGATAAATCACAAAAAAAGGGTTAAATCTTCTGGAGGGCTGGCTTGACCCACATCAAGGAGGTGCTATTTATAAGGCAGATCTGGGTTGGCAGGCCTCAGACTCATGAAGTCTTTCGAATGAAAGACAAAACATTTCTCCCCAAAATGAAACTTGTCCAGATGATATGATTTAACCCTTTTTTGTGCTTTAGAAAGTGATTTAAACAAATAATCTGAAAAAAAGAAGGACTGATAAACAGAAAATACTTTTTTAAGTTAACAGTTTTGAATCTATGACTCATGAACTAATAAACCTTAGGTGCCTTCGTACCTAATTACCTTATTCTACATTATTCTCAGTGTTTTGACACTGTTAGCATTACTAAATACAAATACCCACTCAAATATTTGCATGTGCAATTCAAATGTTCAGCTGTGTTCAGATATTAATTGTTCACTCCCCATTTGGCGAAGTAAATGAGAACATAAAACTAAAACTCTTAGCAAATGAGTCATAGCACTACTGTGTGGTCTTTGAAACAAAGAGCCAGAAATCCCACCTCCACTAACCGTGAACGTTTTTAAAGTAGTCTTTGGGTGAACTTAAATGAAACTGTTGTTTGAAGACAACAGCAGCTCGCTTCGGTCTTAGCTCTACTTAAAGATCTTATATTTACCAAAGAGAGCACTTTACATTATAGGTTTACTTGCAGTTCCTAGAGTTTCTATAAGTAGAATGGGGGCAGCTCTTTGTTATCAGGCTCCTCTCTTGAACCAACTTCCAGTTTCTGTCCGTGAGGCTGATACCCTGTCTACTTTTAAGATTAGGTTTAAATCTTTATTTTTTGATAAATCCTATAGTTTGAGTCGGCTCGGGTTACCTGAGCTATCCCTTAGTTATGCTGCTACAGGCTTAGACTGCTGGAAGACAAACTGACCGCATGTCCTCGCTCTGCTGCCGTCTTTACTCGCTCGTCAGTGTTTGATGTCACGACTTGTTTTTCTTTCTATAGAAACCACACCTGGACCAACCCGTCTGTGTTTGTCTCCATCTCCTTCCTGTCAAACCTCAGCCGGCTGAAGCAGACCACCGTCCATCCTGAGCCTGGTTCTGCTGAAGGTTTCTTGCGGTTAAAAAGGAGTCATTCCTTTCCACCGTCACCTCCATCCCCCTCAGGATGGCGTGTTGCACTGAAGATTCGCAGCAACCTGCTGGCTTCCATAAATGTCACTTGTTTACTAACTGGCATTTCATATGCTTGTGATTTGTTTTATAATCCAATGAACTGACTGACTGAATTTGAATCTGGAAATGAATTGGATTTATGATTTGGACTTGTTTTTTTTTCTTTATTTTTGTTTGTTTCATCTTTTACTTAATGTTCGTTTCAAAAGCTCCTCAGACCTGCTCTTTGTCCTAGTTTCACATTATTTTTCAGTGCCCTAGGCTTTGTCCTGGCGCACGTCATCCACATGGCCACTATAGGAACCGTTTTCTCTTTCAGAAGTCGTTTTTCAGTCCTCTGCTGTCTGCTGTGAGAAGAAAGTGAATGCAGTGCATTTCAAAGGACTTACTGCTTTATATGTGAACAACGAAACCAAAAGACTGAATCACTTTTAGGGATGAACATCAGTGAGCTGCTGGAGATTCAGAACCATGACTGCCTGTCCTTTGGTCCATCATCTAAGAACTTGTGGCCCAATCCGTTCCCACACTTTCCACAAGCTGTAGGTGTGAAATACCAGAGCACTAAAAAACACACACATATCAGTTTGTTAAAGCAAACATCCTGACAGAGATGCTCCTGGGAAGGTGGGTCCTCATGCCTCAGGGTGTTTAGATGCTGTCCACATGGACCGTCTCAGTGAACTAAGTCCAAGGTGAAGAGTGCTTGAACTTTGAAGTGCTGGAAAGCAACTCGTGGCCACATTTAGAACACACACACAGACCTGAGGACAAGAAGACACATCTGACTTCACCCAAGTGTTGCTCCATCACATGCAGCCTCTCTTGTTTTATAAACTTCTGCCCCACAGAAAGACCAATATGGCATTTCATCCCCGTCAGATGTGTCAGTGACTTCCACCCAGAACTAGTTTTTAGTTCATAAATGTTTACAGCTCAAACTGGAAGCAGCCAACATGTCAGCAGCTGATCTTTAATAACTGCTGTCACCTAGTGGCAACATTTATAAAACTCCCAGTAATGCCAGTACTTTAATATGAGCACCCTGTCAAAGGTAAAGTTTTGCTTGCGTTTGTTAGCAAAATATCTTATTAACCACTGGAGAGCCTGGGTCTTTCCCAGTGTGTGTCATTTTGAAATATTGCAATATGGATCCCTTCAAGGAATGCTGGGCATTTATTTCATTTGCATTAAAAACTATAGACTTCTGTGTAGTAATAAAAATAAACATACAATGAGTTTAAGTTAAAATATATTTATTTGACTTCTTTAAGAATAAACTGAAGAGCTTGTTTTATAATGATATGTTACAATCGTGCTTTAAAATATACATTTTTAAAAGTGCTTTTCTTCTTTCACCAGCATTTAAAAAAGTATTTCAATTCTTGGATGTACCTTTACGAGCTTTTTCTCTCTGAAAGGCTAATAAAAAGTAGAGACACAATTTAATCTAAAGTAACCCACAAACTTAAACGAATCTGTCTTTTTTTAAATTCCTTTGTTGCAGTGTTGATCAGTGTAAAAGCAATGAGGCAGGGAGGGTGTGATTTGTGCGTCTTGTTGCTGCATAGTACAATTGTTCTCTTGCTGTCCAGTGAGGTCATTATTCATCAGAGTCCTGGAGTTCCCTGAAAGGACTTTGTCCCAGAATCCATCATACGCTGTCCACACTTCAGCAGCAAAGAGACACGTCTGATCCCTTCTGTCGTCAGCTCACCTTACTGTCCGTCAACCTTATCTGTGGATGGGACAGAAAAAAAAAAAACGGAATATAGTTTTTGACACTGGAAAGTAAAATGTAGCAAAGCAAATGATTGCAGCCTTGTTTTTGTTTATATGTAGATTATACCTTTAGGGACGAACTTCAGTGAGCTGCTGAATATTCAGAAGCGGGACAGACCTTTGGCTGGCCCATCATTCACAAACTCGTGACCCAGTCCGTTTCCACACTTTCCACAGCGCACCTGAAACAACACGATACATCTGAAAATCTGAAAAACAACTCAACAGAAGCAGGTTTAGTTTAACTGTTTACCGAGTCGCAGGAGACGAAACTGTTTAACCAAACTGTGCAGGTGATGGAAAAATCCTGGACGTTGCCGTAGATGACCAACTCTGCTCTTTAGATGAACTTATGTGTGAAAGTATGTTGATTTGCAGAACTCTACAGTTAAATGGAAACAAGTTGATGGGTGGCCCTGTTGTCCAAGGAGTGGCGCTGGGCACTATATCCGTTGATTTAGTTTTAATCATATTGACAGTACATGGTATTTATAACTGTTATATGATTACACATCCCCTGCTGTATAAGAACGTGTTTGTGGGCTGCAGATTGTGTCCCATGTTGTGTCTGAATCTGACGTCTTTGTGTTTCAGGAGCTCCACTCTCACAGCCTTTGTGTCGTGTGAGATTTGTTGCACCATTTGAAGAAAAAAAGCCTCGTTTTTCATTTTCATGGTGATTCCTTCACCCCTGGTGGGTACAGACTTGTGTTTGGACAGAATAATAAGGACTAACATGACATTTATGCAGATTTTAGTATACAGACAACCGAAACACCGTTCCGCTGACATTACCTTGTATGCCCCAGGTCGGCTCTCCTTATGTTTGGACACACTGTCCTCGAGGATGGTCTCTGTGAACGCCGGCCAGGGAGAGGAATGCTCATATTTGGAGCAGCTGGAGAACAGCTGGTGTCCACACTTAGAACACACATAGATCCCTGAAGGGTAAAACAGTGGTTGTAGATCATTTGTTAAAGCAAATTTGAACCAGAATGACCTCACAGTATCAAAACACTTATTGTAAACAAACGTTTCAGGGTTTCTGCAGAAATCAGCGGATCAAATTTAAAGCATTTTAATACCAATTTAATGTCATTTTTTAATGCCATTGACAATGAATACATGAACTCTTACACACGTTTTTGTTTTGTTTTACAGAAGATTAAATCTTAGTTAACAAGCTTTTCTTTTCAGTTCAAATGTATTAAAAAAAAAAAAAAAGCATCACAGAGCCAATACAGGTGTGGAGCATCATCATGCATGTGTGTATATTTATTTGTACTGTCACTCCATATACCAGTATTTTCCACCGTACACCGCCCTATAAGTTGCATCAGTCCAAATATATCTAATAAAGAGGAAAAATCCATAAATATGTTGTTTCGCCGTATATATCGCATCTATTATGCATCACCGCTGACAACCCGGAAATTTGGGGCGAACCCGGAAATGTGGGTTGCTCAGTAAATGCACGTTGACAGTCAAATCAGCTGTATTTCAAAAGCTGATGCGTGGAAGTAAACGCGTGCACGCAACGAATCGCTGTGCAGATTTAACGAGCTAAACACCTAAAAACTATTATGTGTTTGCTCGACTTTATAGAAAAGGTTGAGCAATTTCTTAAAAAAAATGCACTTTAATGGTCAAATCAGCTGAATTTCAAAAACAGTTTTGCTGCCTCAGTGCTCCAGGAGCGCGCAGAGAGAGAGTATAAAAATAAGGAGGAACGCTGCTCGTTTCTTCAAAATTTAACAAGAAAAGCACCTAAAACATTATTCGTTTGCTCAAAATTATAGCATAGGTGTGTCTCAGTCTAACGTTTGCTTAATTAATGCACTTTAATAGTCAAATTAGCTGCATTTTGCCGGGGTGGTGCAGCTGGTTTAACTTGCTCCAAGCAGCAAGCAGAATGAAGGTGGGGGGGACTGTGGCAAGCAGATTGTATCATTAATAGCTGGTGACGATTCTCACTCATCCAGGACATGGTCAATTCAAAAAAGTTCAAGAAAAAAACAACAAAGTATAAAGTATAATAAATAAAGTCCAGTTGTTTTTGTCTTGAACTTTTTTGTCATTATAGCCACATTTACCCATTATATGATACAACGGCATGCCTTAAAGCTACTACTACTCTGCTGCCATCTAGTGGCTGAAAATTATACTGTTAAAAAATACTTTTTTTTTTTTCACAATGAATGAAAATTGTCATATTTCAGCCAAAAATTTGGTTTATAAATTTGGGGAATAATCCATAAATATGTTGCTTTGGCCTATAAGTCGCAGAACATGTAAATTATGCAAAAAAAACTGCGACTTATAGGCCGAAAAATACTGCACTACTCTAATTTATCTACAACATTATGCACTATATGTAGATTTTATTAAGTACAAAAATATGGACAAGTGAAAATGACAGTGTGCGGAGCATTTAATCCAAAGACCATGAATACGTGGTTTAACTTGGGTAATGTCCATCAAATGGAAGTTAGCAAATAAACATGGAGAGTTTGTGTAACTACTTATGGCAACATATTTCTGTAAATGACAGCCCAACGACTCCATTTGGTGTGAGTCAATCCAGTGATAGTTATTATGTAACCTGCTGACTGGTTACAAAAGTTTAGAAGCCAACAAAGTCCATCACTGACATCGTTATGTATGTTAAAGATTTTAGACCCAACATGGTCACGTGTTTGTCGGTTTATCGTTATCAAGCGTTTAGCAAACGGTGGCTAAACACCTTTAGCTCAAACTAAAAAAAAAAATACACCTTTGGCTCAAACTTTTACTAAACAAATAGCACCAACGTGAAAGAACTTTAAAATCGTCGCTAAATGTAAATGTTACGAAGTTACCTGGTTTAAAATGGTCTTTATAGGCCTCCCCGCCGAAGAAAGAGCAAAACGACATCGCTGCAGGTTTATCTGCTGCAACTGAGCCGCGCAGAAACAGAGTGCATAACTTCCGGTTTGAGCCGACCTTCAAAATAAAACCAAAAGCATAAATTATCAATTGCTTACACATAATACCAACAAGGTAAAGGCAGGTCCTTCAGAAGCTTTCTTTGTGTTGGCACATTTCATCTTTCATCCAAAGGACTTCTTCAGTCTGAGGAGCCACAACAAACTTGGTCTTTTAAGTTGCGCACTCTTCACATTCTGGTCAAACCGTCCCTGATGCATCCTTACATTTCTACGCTGATGACACAGTTGTTTATTGTCGAGCTTAAACAGTTGCTAAGCTTTTCCAGCTTTTGCAATCCGCTTTTCACATCATCCAGTCAGATTTGTTCCGTCTCAAACTTGTCCTAAATGCCGACAAAACCAAAGGAATTTGTTTTCAAACAGGATCGGTCCCAGCAGTTCTCCCTTCGATTTTATCCTTGCATGGTGTTCCTATTGAGTTTGTCAATTCCTACAAATATTTGGGTATCTTGGTTGATTCTCTTTTAAGCTCCAGTGGAAAACTTGGTAAGGAAACTGAACGCTAAATTGGGATTCTTTTATCAGAAACAGATCCTGTCTAACTCTGAATGCTAGAAAACGCCTTGTGACTGCGACTTTCCTTCCCTCCATTGATTACGGTGACATTATTTACATGAACGCTCCTACAAGCACCCTGCAGATGTTGGATGCTGTCTATCATGCTGCACTAAGATTCATAACTGGCTGTAACTACTGTACCCACCACTGCACCCTGTATTCACTGGTTAACTGGACATCATTAACTTCACGCAGACTCTCTCACTGGTATATTTTCATCTTTCAATCACTTCTTGGTCTGCTGCCTTCATACATCTCCTCCTACATGTCTCTGCGTGAGTGCAGCTACAGCGTGCGCTCTCAGGACGTTATTACCTGCAGTGTTCCCTCAATGAGGGCTGAACTAGGCAAAAGGGCCTTCTCCTACTCCGCTCCTGTTTCCTGGAATATCTTGTAAAAAGACCTGAAGCTCTCGACCTTGACCTCTCTAAGTGACTTCAAACATCTGTTAAGTTCCTGGCAAAACCAATGGAGATATTCCTGTTTTTAGTTTTCTACAGCGCTTTACAACCTAGCTGTTTTTGTTTCAGTTTTTTAAAACCACTTTCTTTTTATTTGTTTTTCTCAATTTGTATGCTTTTTTTTAATGATTGTCTACTATTGTCATCACTCTTTGTTAAAATCAGGTCTCTCTTGTAAATGAGTCCCCGAGACTCAAAGGGATTAACCTATATAAACAAAGCTTGAAAGAAAGAAAACCAGTTTGATAGTCAAGCTGGTTTGATGAAAGACAAAATGTTTCAACACAAAGAAACAGTCCAGAGGACCTGACTTAACTGTGTTGGATTTATTACCTGGATTATTGAGCATGAACGTTGATGCACATAATAATTCTGGAAAATGCTAAAAATATATTGTTTAGGACTGTATGCACCTAGTTTCATACCTATGTAATATTAAAATGAAATGAATTCTAATGTAAAAAAAGAAAACAACAAAAAACAAGTAGTTAATGACTTTGTTTGTCTTTATCCATCCACCAAAATTGGGTGCACACACCCATATATCTTGCTTTAATCTAATTTTAGAGAAGTATTTTGTTTATAATCTGTGCCTCAATAAATTTGTGTTAACCCCTCTTGTCTTTTGTTTTCAGAAGTTACTATTATCATGAAATTTTTCAAAGTTCATAATGGGGATAGTTTTATGAGGCAACTCTATAACAAATTTCACATGCCATTGTTGGTGCCTTTTACTTTATCGTTTGAGTCGTTGTCAGTTATATTTATATCTGTGAGTAAAATTTTAGGCTTTTTAACTAGACTTCGGATTTTCAAAGTTGCATTAATAATACGTTTTGAAGGTATTTAGTAAAGAAAATATCACATCTACATCTAAAATTGGTGCTAAAAGCCTACACCTGTTACAAATTCTTTGGCAAAAAATAATAATAATAATGTCATGTTTTAGGAGTTCAGATTTTAAACCGGCTGTATAATTAATTTTGCCACAACATATTTAAAACTGATTTCTTTTTATTATATATTCAATCATTTCTAGTGGAAATGTTGACCTGTTGTGTACTAAATGTTAATTTAATGTTTCAGTAGTTTGTTTACTTCGTTTCTTAACGTGACCGGTTTGCCTTGTAGGGTGCTTTTATTTTGAACGACTAATACCGGAAAAGGGGCGTGGCTTTACCGGAACACGCTTTTTGTAAATTCCCACACAAAGGCTTAGCTAGTTGCCTTCTTCTATGTTTAGATGTAATAGTTTAATTTAGCTGTTTCCTGAGACAAGAGTCAACCATGTTTCAGCTGAGGTTGTTTGTCCACCAGCGGATGTGCGCAGCAGCCGAGGACATCCTCGGACAAGTTGAGAAAGCTATCATGCTAGCTTTGTCCCAAGATTCTCGATCCAAAGATCTGGCTGAAGAAGGCCCGCGACACCAGCTCAGTCCACCTGCAAAGGAAACGGGTTTGTTGCGCTGCTATCAGCTTTTGTTTACTGAGCTTTTGTTGCTACTTCCGATGGCCAGATAAAGTTTATATGTTTGTGTGAAGCACTGACCGAACGCCCGGCTTGCTCTGTTAGGAAATGAGGCTGAATGCTCATCAGCGCCCCCTGCTGATGTAAATGTTTGAGGCATGTAGGATTTGTCCGTCTGTTTTCTTTTAACCTAAAAATGTCTGTTCTTGTTTGTTTCTAAAGAATTAGAACAGTAGAAAACTATGCTTTGGGTTTTCTTAATAAATACGTATTTATAGATTATAAATAAGTAATGTGGTTTTGCAACTGAAATAAATTATTTTAGCTGAACAGATTATTTCGCTTTAAAGAACAGCAGCCACTAGTCTTTTTGTGTGTGTGTTTATGTTTTTTAGACATTTTACTTTTACTTGTTTACACTGAACTTCAGATAATATGTTTAAAAACGACAAAAACCTCAAGAGAACCTCAGATCTGAGAATGTTTATTACAGTTATGTAGAGTTAGACCTTCGTGGTGGCATCAACTATAATTTGTTTTGTGCTGCTCAAAATTTTTGAGCGTTTTCTTAAAGAAAACCAAACACTTTGCAAATAATTCCAAAGAGGTGAATTAAAGAAGTAAAGATCTTGAACTGGTGAATGGTGGAATAAACGTAAGTAAGAAACGCATGGTGTGCACCGTTGTGGTTAGGAGATGATAAAACTATATAATCTGTAAGTTATATCGCATTAAGAATACATTATTCAATTTGAAATAAATTATACAATCATTCATAACACTAATACTTAACTATAATCCAAATCAATTTATTATAAAGGTGTAACTGTTTCTCAGGTTGACAGATTATCCTGTGTTTTCTGATGAGTATTCAATTATTGTACTTAAATGTTACATCGATATTTTAGATTGTCGTTCAGTTGTGTGTGTCTCATGTTATTCAACACAAGCAGGATTTTAGTCCCAGTATGTGCTGGTTCGGATCTGCTCACCCTGTGGCACTCTACGTTTATATGGTTTCTGATTAGAAGAATTAAAAACACCTGTTTTATTATCATTGTCATCAGTTATAGCGCTGTCCAAACTTTCCTCTTCTCTGGTTTTATCTCTGACTGCATCATAGTCATTTTGTGTGTGTACAAACCTGACTGATCAGAACGGCTTTGCTGCAGCAGTTTTTTGCTCTATAATGTGCGTTTCGCTCGTTGGAGTTGGAGCACGCAGCTGATCGTTTGTCCTCCTTGGTTATTCTAACACCGCAGCTTTTTTCGGACATCCTGGCTAATATCTGACGCAGCAGGAAAGCGAACTACCGTACTCCTTTAAAATCTTGTTGGTTGCTCACGATCGCTGCTGAACATGTATCAACTCTTTCGCAGAAGCTGCTGCTGATTACACAGATATCACAGGTTTCTTTTCTGACAGGTCTGACCATAGACCTACTGTTGCGTAGATGCCTCATTAGCTATGTTTACATGGACATAAGTAATCAGATTAAATGGCCATTCAGAATAAAAAAGTGTCATGTAAACGTCCCATTCGGAATATTCAGAGCTGATTCAGCTCGATCCGAATGATTTTGTAATCTGAATGAGAGGGGGATACATAATCCAAACGGTGTGCATGCAAACGCTGATCATTTTATTCTGACTGTGGGAAAACGACCTGACTGCGCATGTGCACGTATTTCCGCCTGGCTAGATGCTAATATGTCGGGGAACCAAAATTAGTCTGTGAGCGACACAACATTTCTACTAGAAACTTTGAAAGAGCTAAAATGATCTGTATTACTTGTAGCTCGGTCAGGGAGTGCAGCAACGTTTCCACCGTCATTAAAACCTGGTGCGGGTCCATTTTGGGTGTTCAGGTTTGTTTATGTTCATCCCGGAAGTAGAACTTTTTCTGTGTATCCTGATGCATGCTCAATAATCCAGGTAGAAACATCTAAAAAAGTTGTCAGGTCCTCTGAAGAAATCTTTCAGATGAAAGGCGAAACGTTTCTACAATTAATATTTTGTTTTGTTCTTTTTTTTTTTTTTGAACGTCCAGAGGACCTGATTTAACTTTTTTTAGATTCTTCTTCTGTGTTTTTTTTAAGGAGTTTACCACTCTGCGCATGTCAGTACATCTTTTCAGAATAAAAGCCCGCTGCATGTAAATGCTCGTCGTGAACAGATTGTGCCCACGTAAATGATACATTAAGATTATTTAATCAGAATACATTTCAATCCGATCAAAGAATTTTGCGCATGTAAACATAGCTGGTTCTCCCGTGTCGTGTCGTCACTTTTCAACGCTGCACGTTGCGCAGTTTTTATCTTTGTGACGTGCTCCCACACTTTGGAGGACTTGGGTCGAACAGTTTTCTCTGCGTCGGTCATTTGTAAAATTTACTTAATTTCCTTTGAAAGCACCGCCTCTGCTCTGCTTCCTCCCCCCCCCCCCTCGCTCTGTTCAACTCGCAGTGAACAAAACGGCTCCGCAGCGCCGTGAAAGACGCTTAATCGCGCGGCACAACAAATCGATAATGAAGTTCGTTGCCAACACTTTTAATTATTTATCTTTATCGATTCGTTGTTGCAGCCCTAATTGTGACCTTATAACACCTGACAGTGTCGCTTATTAAACAAAATTGCTATCAGCCAAAATTGGTATCGGCAAGACAGACTTTTTAGAAATCGGTGATCGGCCAGAAAACTGCAATCGGTGCACCCCTAACAGCTAGATGTGAAAATATATATCATTAGTATGCTCGGGAGTAGGAGCGTAAAAAAATAAAAATGGAACGCATTTTAAAACACATTTTAAAATCTATGTATGGGCCTTTAGAATCGATTCAGAATCGCCAGGACTAGGAATCTAGATTCTTTAATGAATCATTTTATTTTCTGCACCTCTATTTGTTACTTTTCATGACTTATCTCTTTTTGTCTACAGGGTTTCCGTTGACCACTTCTACCACAGAGCATGGAGATGAAGGCAACGCCTCAGTGCTGCAGGAGAACCAAGATTCAACCGAGACGTCAAACCTTTGTCAGGATCCTGAAGTTCCCAGGCCTTCTCAGCCCTCTGCTGATCTGGACACTGATGACAGGAGCTTTGTTCCAACAGACTTCAAGATGGTTGAGATCAAAGTGGAGGAAGCTGATGAAAACCAAACACCTGAGACTGTGACTGTTTTTCCTTCTCCTGGTTTTATTAAATCTGAGCAGGATCAGCCTCAGCCACTAAAAGTAGAGCTGCTTTCCTTTAACTCAGCTGCCCCTTTGGGTGAGAGTGATGATGAGTTGATGAACAGCACAGGAGGTAACGAAGATGAAAACGACGAAGCAGGAAGTCATCCAACTAAAGAAGAAAAAGAGCGCAGCTTTTGCCGACTGTGTGGCGAAGCTTTCATCGACAGTACCTCTTTAAGAAATCACATGAAAACGCATGAAGGCATAAGAGATTGTGGATTTTGTGGGCTGAAACACCAGACTGCAAGCAAGCTGATCACACATTTGAAGAGTTTTCACAAGGAATCCCATTTTTGTGACGCCTGTGGCAGGACTTTTGCCGCCAAAAATCGCCTTACTCAGCATAAAAAAGTACACACAGGCAACAAAGACTTCGTGTGCCAGGAGTGCGGGAAAGCCTTCTACCGCAAAGAGCATCTTGTTGGGCATGTGAGGACACACTCTGGCGAGAAACCCTACCGGTGCGAAATCTGCGGGAAAGCTTTCAGTCGGAGCCGGAACGTGGTGGTTCATAAAAGAAGTCACACGGGAGAGAAGCCGTATCATTGTAATCTGTGCGGCAAGCTTTGCGTCACAAGAAACGCCCTCTACCAACACTTAGGTCGTTTTCACACCTGATAGTCCGGTAGACTCGGTTCGATTGGGGATCAAAATTCAGAACATTTGTTTACCATTTCAGCTGGTGCGGTTCACACTGCACTGAATCAATCGAGCCAACCTGTTACCCCCCTCACCTGTGGTGGCGCTGCACCAAGGAACTACTGAAGGAAACGACACAAAAACCTCTGAAGAAGACACTGAGCGCAACTTACTTCTGGAAACAAAAACAAAAATGGAGTGGCGTCAAATTTTAGTGGTTTTAGGATTTCTGTTTTGTCTGTGGCTCATGTGCCAAACAAACATTTTTCAACAAAGCATGAGCGGGAGATGAGGCAGAAGACCATGGAGAATGTTGTTTTTCACACAAGGCGGCTGACAGCGCCATATGAGGCAAGAGAAATGTGCGTTTGTTTTTGGTTGTATTTACCCAGAATGCCCTGCGCTGTAGTCCACTTCCTGCTTTTGGAGCAGTTTCTGGTCTGCTTGCATTCGCATTGCATTCTAACCGTGCTAGAGTTCACTTCAACCCAACCGAGACCTAAATATTTAGGTGGACCAGAGTTTGCTGTTTTGGTGCGCATCAGAGTTTGATTGCACATTCACTTCTCTCCAAACGAACCAAACTTTCTAGGAAAACGGACTAAAGTTCAATTAAAGCGGACTAAACAGGGCTGATGTGAATGCACCCTAAAGGTACCACACGGGAGAAAAGCCCTTCTTGTGATATTTGCGGGAAAAAGTTTTACATTAGCACTCACCTGAGAAGGCACAAGACCACACATACTGGAGAGATGCCTTACGCCTGCACTGTCTGTGGTAAGAGCTTCAGGTTTGGATCTAACTTCAAAGTGCACATGGGAAACTATTAAACGGCTGAAACAAGCCAATAAAATGAACCAATCAAAGCTAAATGTTGATAAAAGTTTACTGAAACCTTTTGAGGAGTTGTGACTACTTTCTTCTTTACATGCTAGAGAATATTTGAGAACATTTCTGATGTTTGAAACCCAAAAGACTCTTCAGCTCTGTAACTTTAGGAGAGTTGGTGGCATTTTGTTCTACATTTCAAAAGACACACAGTAAAATTACCGCCTGTTTTCAAGAAGAGAGTGAATAAAGCTTGAGTCCAGTTGTGAAGGAAGGGGAGGTATAGTGGTCTTTTGTTTTATCAGTTTTATGTAAACTCCATGTTGGATCATATTCTCCTGCTGACCTTTGGTGATGCAGCTCTCCAGATCTGATGATGTTTTTTTTGTTGTTGTTGTCTTTCAACAAACTTTCAGCTTCTATAAATGCTTTATACTGCATATACTATATATGTCTCTTTTGATCATTTTTTCAGGATTTATGTACATTTCTGTTGTATCTTTGAGTTTTGACATGTTTTTTTCTTGACCCAGAAGTAAAGTTTGTACTGTTTGATGATGGCCTGTGTCCAGATATTTTTTTAAATAAAATGAGTTGAATTAAAACACTGAAGTTGGTGTTCTGTACAGCAGTAATATTCAAGGGTTAATGTTTAAACAAGAAAAGTTAGGCTTCTCAAAACCTTTAAACTAGGGATGCACGATATTGGATTTTTGGCCAATCTGATTTAACAATATGTTAAAACTTAATTGTCCGATACCAATACCGATATTTTTTCCCCTAGACCTACTTCAGGGAGATTTAGAGGTTCTTTATTGTCATTCACATCTCGTGGTACACGTGGTGGAACGAAATTATGTACAGGGTCCCAGTTACATCCAACAATATAATATAAAAGAAAAACAGTAACAGTACGATATGAACTATGAAAAACATCAGCTAAAAATCCGCTAAGCACTAGTAGCATAAAAGAAAACAATGCCGAACAGCAGCACAAACATGAGTCTGTGAGCATATGAGCAAACATGAACACAGCAACATGAAACAGATCAGCAGCAACATGAAACAGATCAGCAGCAACATGTGATTTTTCACAGTGATAATCCTGGTTAGAGATTCATGAGTCTAACAGCTTCAGGGTAAAAGCTGTTCCTCAGTCTAGTGGTTCTACACTTAATGCTACTCAACCTTCTGCCTGACGGGAGCGGGGCAAAAAGTGTGTGTGCTGGGTGAGTGGGGTCCTTCATGATGCAGATGGTCCTCTTCCTGCATCTGGAGGTGTAGATGTCTGACGGTGGGGAGACTGACTCCAACAGACTTCTGTGCAGCCTTCACCACTCTCTGCAAAGCTTTTCTTTCTGCAGCTGTGCAGCCTCCATGCCACACGTTGATGCTGGAGCACAGGATGCTCTCCACTGCACACCTGTAGAAGGAGGTGAGGACTGAGCTTCCCAGACCAGCTCGCCTCAGCCACATGAGGAAGTAGAGTCTAAATAATATAATTGAATTATATATATGATATATATTATAAGCCAATAAAATAACACCTGTAGGAGAATAGGCT
This sequence comes from Nematolebias whitei, assembly GCF_014905685.2. NCBI lineage: Eukaryota > Metazoa > Chordata > Actinopteri > Cyprinodontiformes > Rivulidae > Nematolebias > Nematolebias whitei. The sequence goes on along the minus strand of NC_056512.1, from coordinate 29,916,332 downwards.
GGTCTGAGCACCCTTTAACAGGTGTGTAGGCTAACTGCTCAGAGTTATGGAATAAATGTTGACTGGCTTCATCCCAAACATATATACATGAGTTCTTGTAGCAAATTTAATTCCCCTCTTTCGAAGAAAATGATATATTATGCTATATAATGTATATATTGTAAGGATGGTATCCCTCTGTCAGTCTCCCTGTGTCTGCTGCACTCCCTAGTGTCTCTCAGTAATTACCCCGATCAGCTCCACCTGCATGTCCTCTAGGTGTTTGTAATTTGTGTGTATAAGCCGTGGTCCATGTCTCAGTCTTTGTCGGTGCATCGTCTGGTACACCTCCTGGTTTGTCTCCTGTGTTCCATGTATAATCCTGACCTGATCCTGTCTGGGAGTTTTGCTGCCACATCAGCTATTCATTCTTGATTATTAAAGTGATTATTATTTTACAACCTCGCCTCTGAGTTCTGCATGCACAGATGGGTTCGTTCCTGCTCAGCTCCATCCGAAAACCGTGACATATATAATTATATAATAATATCTATCTATAGATGGATGGATGAGTAAAGTCCAGTTGTTTTTGTCTTGAACTTTTATGAATATAAATGAATGCAGTAGAATTGCTCAGAACTAATGCAGAATCTCCCTTCAAAAAGGCTGGATTGCCCCTTTAACATGCCACAGGACTACTGCTGAGAGGAGGTTGTGTTGTGGCACTGGAGGAGGAGGAGTCTGTTAACTGATGGCCTCTCACATCCTAATCCGGATTAAAGGGTCGTCCTCCCTGCAGTCAGGACTCAGTCGTGGCGGTATAAATAAACTGAACTGAGCTGGAAGCAATGATGGTGGTGGTGCGTTTAAGTTCAAGCTGAGCTGCTGATTTAGCTGCGGATTTCACGTTTTCATCAACTTCTGCTGATTTTTTTTTTTTTTTTGCCTCTGTGAGATGTTCTCTGCTGGAGGTGAAGTTGGGTAAATATCTGCAGCCTGGCTTGCAGCAGCACTCTGCAGCAGCCACACTGAACACTGCAGCTTCAAGCTGCTCGCTCTTCTGCACAAAACAGCTGCTCTCTCCTCATCCAGCCTCTGCTACTCACACAGCAGGGGCATCTTTTCAAACCTGACGGCTTCTGGTGAGTATTTTTGATCAAATTACTGCAGCACACATGGTAATGTGTCTCAGTGGGTTAGAAAGAAATGGTTGTTTTTTTTACATCAGACATGCACTTTCTGTTGGGTTCATGTGCCACAAGTGCTGATTAACCGCCATGAAACTCTCAACTCTTAAAAGATTTTAATGACGAGACTCAGCTTCACTAAACATCCAGATACAAATGCCAAATGTGTCAGGCACCAGAGTCAAAATGACTTTCAGAACAGGATTAGGCTAAAGCATCATGGAGATTAATTTCCTGCCTGTGTTTTCTGTTATTTTTCATTCAGAGCTCTTATTTATTGTTCCAGTTTATCCCGTTGTAATTGTTCACACATGAGGACAAGACTAAAAGAGGCACAAACTGAACTGATGATCTTAAACTTAACCAAGATAAAGTGGGATTTTTCTTGCTGGTTTTAATATTTCTTCCTCTTTGTTTAAATGTGCTTCATTGCAAACTATGGAATTGTTAATAAGAGTTTCAAAGAGTTTACTCCAGTAGTTTTCCAGATATATTGAAATGCAAATCTGGAATGTGGGTGTGCACTCAACATAAACAAAGCAGCTTGCTCTGTATTTACTCAACAAATCTGAGAGTAAATATCCACCAAAACATCAGAAATTGTCTTGACTTCTCGTTCCAAAGCAGTTTCTTCCACGGAAGTTACCGCTGTTCACCTTTTTTCAGTCACTTGGGCTGTTTTCGTCTGCAGCCGTTCACACATTTTTATAGCAATTTTTTGAATTTAGGGACACATTAACCAAAAATAAACAGTGCAGATTTTGTTCTCTGTTCTTTTTTTTAATGCAATGAGAGTGAGAAGCTTTAAAGATGCCTAAACTGAGCCACTTGTAGTGATTCAGTACCAGAGACTCGAATGAATCAATCCAGCTGGAGCGGGTTAGTGGAGTCTCTTCAAAACTGAGCCTTACTCAGCTTCATTTTCTGTGAGTTTAGCCACATAAATGTTGATAGCACTTCTCTTAAATGTATGACAAACGTAGTGACCTAAGACACGATTAAACAAAAAAACAGTTCAGTTGTTTCACCTGGATGTATCAGAACCTGGACCTGCATCAACTGTTTCCCCCTCGGTCCATTAAATTCAGGTCATTTTAGACTGTCCCACTTTTTAACCTACTTTAAAATCTTGTTGAGTGATTTTATTTTGTATTATTTAAATCAAAACTCACTGAAAGAGCTATTTAAATCAAGGTAGCCTTAAACAATATTTTAGCGTATTTGTTTTTGAGTTGGAAATAACTGAAAATACCTCAATAATGGCTTTTGTGTATAACAAAAATATATATATTTAAATGATTCTTTTAACAAATGTTTAAATAACTACAAGTTACGAATAATTAAATGTTGTATTGTAACCTCTTAATTTGTTTAAATACTGTATACTGCAGGTCTTAGTGACAGATGTTTAACTATTTTGATGTTACTTATTTTTCTTACTCTTGAAAAACAGGAAATCTGTTTTCTTAAGTAAAATTTGCACATTTCTTCTGCGGTTTTTTTTTTGCTACTGCAAAGAGATCATATTAAGATTTAATAAAGAAGACGAGGAGAATTCTTGTGCAATGAACAATTAGTAGACTAGTATCTAGTGTCCAAAAAAATAAAATGAATAACAGAAACAGTTATTTACACCTAAGAGCATTGGTTCCCAAAATTGCTGGTGGGACCCCAGTTTGGGTCACAAAACACCAAGTGAGGGTTCTTAGTTAATATCCAGCTTTTTTTTTAACCATATTGGTTAGAAAGCACAAAACAGTAGTCATAAATTATTTATCTATTTATCTATATATGTGGATGTTAAGTATTTTTATATTGTCTTTTTGCCCATGTTTTATTGGGTTACTACTAGTTTAGTATATTTTAATAGGCAATAGATGGAGTCAGTCAATGTCACAAACATTTGTGGGTCATAATTCAAAAGGTTTGAGAACCATCATGGTGATTGTTGTGAACTATTGCTGGTAGAAGTATACAAACATAATGGCCATTGTTTTTATCTCTGTAACAGTTGAAGCTAAATTTGATACCAGCCATCAATTTTAAACCTGATTTGATTTCTGTATATCTGCTAAAACCACCCACTTGTGTTTTTACGACTCCAAACCCACTTCCTGTATGGTGGGGCTCGTATTTCCTCGTTTTTAGTTAATATAAAGAGAAATATCTGCCTCTTTTCTATCCCAGTATAGATAAAATTGTTCTCTTTCTTGTGCAGAACAGGATCTTATGTTTCTACATGAAAGGCTGCCTAAAGTCCCTGCTGATTATATTCCACTGAGGTTTTCCTCTCTCGGTCAGCATGAACTTCCTCCAGATTGACTCAAAGTGATTAGGGTGATGCAAAACTGTCTGCGGCAGCTGAACCGTAAAAGCAGAGCAGCACATTTTAGACGTGATGAAAAGGCCAGAGAGTCAGCGTTACAACAAACACTTCTCCCGATTAATTTTGTGCAAAGACATGTGGCTTAACGTTCAAGTTTGTAATGTACCAGAAAATGGACTTTATTTCTTGATATAAAAAAGCTTCTTTAGTTTGGAGGATTACAGTTAATCCACTTTTGGTCTGGATCATGTAGCTCTGTTGGCTCTCGCGGTATTAGTCCGCCTGCCATGATACGTGTCTGAGATTTTGTTCAGTAAACAAGCCGTGAGAGGCTTTTTAAAGACCCACATGCACTCCGAGCTCATGCCTAATTTAATACTTTTGAAGCCGTAATGGAAATAAGTTGTAAAAATAAAATAATGTTGCTTCCCCTCCCCCATAGAAGTGTGCAATAAAAACAACAGAAACTACATCTACGGCTGGTCAAAAGAATGTGTGGTTCCTTTTAACGCAATCAGCACCACATATTAGGAAATTTAATAAATGTATTTTATGTCAGTCAAACAACTGAGTTTCAATTATTTCAGGATCTAAGTTAATAAAATGCTTTCAAGAGGTCTGAGAGATATTTTCTAGGCACATTCTCATGAGACCACTTTACTTCAAGCAAAGTTTATAGTTTTAAATTTTCGTAGACCAGCAAGGCATGCCTCTACAACAGATAGTAATCACAGGATTACGGTGCTTCATTTATTTTTAAAGAGATTCATATTAAATTGGCAGAGTAGCAGGATGGCAATGATTTCCAAAATAACTTTTATTTTGATGGTAGTTAATTAGTGATGTCTTCAGCAACACCACAGAACGACAGAACGCTCTAAAATAATTTGTCGTATTACAAAAATTCATAAATGGATCATAAAAAACATTCCTTAGTCATTGCCATATTTTAAAGCTTATGGGTGCTTGAAAGTGCAACTTTTGTAACTTCCTGCTGCAGCTAGCTGTGCTGCTAAGATAATGCTAACAAGAAGAACAAATTAAATTTTAGTTTCTTTCTTTTTTTATTTGCTAAGATGGCTGCAAAAGTCATTAAATGGACCATTAAAAACATTCCTCAATCATTGCCGTACTTTAAAGCTTATGGGAATTTGAAAGTGCAACTTTTGTAACTTCCTGCTGCAGCTAGCTGTTCTGCTAAGATAATGCTAACAAGAAGAACAAATTAAATTTTAGTTTCTTTCTTTTTTATTTGCTAAAATGGCTGCAAAAATCATTAAATGGATCATAAAAACATCCCCCAGACATTTTTATTTTTCAAGCAATGGCTCATGGGAGTTTTAAACTACTACTTTACCTTTACAGCTAGCTGTGCTTCTACGATAGCACTAGCTTGTACGTAACCAGGAAAAAACAAATCAAGATTTGGTTTCTGCTGTTATTCTTTATACATCCTTCTTTAAAACACTGCTAAAGCTAACAATGTTTTGTTAGCATTTCTGCATATTAATAAAAAACAAGTTTTTTGATGCTGCTTGTGTAAAGTTAAGTTGTAATGTTCGTCAGCCACCAGAGGATCTGCACCCTTCATGTAGCAGTTTACCAGTGAAGATGACTATTATCTTTAAGGGTTTGTTCAAAAAGAGAGAAAAATAAAGGCCACTGTGTCATACTGACATAAACAAAACAAGTCACATGATCGTTATATCTAATTGTCTTAATATAAAACTTTCAGTGAGCTTAGAGAACAGACAGACCTGGGTGAAATGTTACCATCAGAGGAGTGGTTGGAGGGGGAAGGTGCAGAGGAGATCCGAACATCGGGCACAAATAAAATCAGATTTTCAAGACCAAGAAAGAAGTTTTCTTATTCAATAGTTCAGCCTGACACGAAAGCCACATTTTGTCATTTCTCCTTCGTCTCTGCAGGGTCTGATATGATCAATTGCACCACGCCAGAGAAGTCTGCGCTGTTAAATTCTCTACTTGCATCATGATCCGGACATCAGAGACCTGGCCCGTTTGTTTAAACACCTTCTTACCTTACTCCTGATTTATAGTTGTCATGGAGGAGAGCAAGCTTATCTTCAGCCTGGATCGCCATGACGACGGCCCCTCTGTGGTCTTTTCTAAAGACAAACCACAAACAAGAGAGTCTTGGCCTGACTGCTGTCTTGAGATGAATCTAGACCTGAACCAAGGCCAAAGCTCCCAGCCTCGCTTGTTGCATCACTCCCCCTCATCCCCGAGCTCTTTATCTGATCTGTCAGCACCATCAGCAGACCTGCTCATCACCCCTGGACTGGTCAAATCGTCCTCCACAGACCTGAAGGTAGAGGGGGAGAGCAGCACCGTGAGAGGCAAACCTCTCCTCAGCCTGGTCAAGTCCTTCAGCACAGAGATATCCTGTCGGGTCGAACCTGAGGTCAATCTCTCCAAGTCTGATACAAAGCTGCATTTGCAGCCTTCCAAGCAGGTTACACATCCAAGGACCCTAGAGGACAGGCCTGAAGGAGAGGAACTGGCTGAGAATGAGGGCTGGGCTTCACCTCTGTCCGCAGGCAGCATGTCTCCGACAGAACCTCGAGGCAGCTTGCTGATCGCTGAGCTGGAGGACACAAGAAGGAAGTTTTCAGAGGCCATGCAGGATCCACTCAGCATGCTGAGTAAGATCATGGGGGATGAGAGCTCGGTAAGCCCCAAGCAGAGGAGGGGTTCTAGTACGGGAGACTCACCGTTCTTCCAGGGCAGCTGTGAAAAAGACTCCAGCAGCGACGATTCAGATCTCAGGTGGAGAAGGAGGACGGACGGCAAGCACAGAGCCGAGTGTGAAGGCCTTCTCAAAACCCCCCAAAAGGACTCGCTGGTAAAATCGTTCATCTCCCCAGAACACCGCCTCCCCAGCAGAGAGAGTCGCCTGGAAATCTGCACCTACGGAGACGTTCTTCAGGTGGTGGAGCTTCAGGGCGAATCCAGACGAGTGCATCATCGTAGCACCCGGCCTCCAGTCACCGTGGCGGGTTCATCTCTGCCGCTTCACTGGCTCCTTCCTGTTGGCCTTCTGGCTTATGGGCTCTTTGTGCTGCCCGTCCCTCCGTACGTGGCCGGTCTCTCTCTGGGGGCTGCATGTGGCTTTTTGTTAGGCTTGGTGGTCGTGTTCATCTTCGCCCCTCGACGTACAGGTACTGGAAGAAACCAGGGGTCTCTATACAAGGCTAAGCCCACAAACATTAATCCACTGGATGGAAAGCTCGGAGATACAGGAATCCTAGAGGTAACTAGAAAAAAAAGTTGTTGTTTTTAATGAAGTGTGAAGACTGAGTGGTGAATGTTGTGCTGAAATTTGTTCAAAAAGGCATAAGTGAACCGATAAAGTTAAAACAAGCTCAACAAAAGCTAAAACGAGCTAAAAGAAAGCCCAAACCATTAGAATGTACACTCAATCAGAACATGCTGCTAAACTGAGCAGAAGAGCATCTAAAAGCTAAAACAAGCAAAAGCAAAAATCCAAAAGTAGCAAAACAGCAAAGAAAGTTATACTGGGAGAACAGCAACAACAGGATTAAACCAGCAAAAACAATAGCTAAAAGCCAAAATCAGCAAAATGGTAACCTAAAACTAAAATGAGCAACAATAAAAATAAAGACAAAAAGCTAATATGGCTTAGTTGTTTTTTTTTTTTTTTGCAGGAAATGTAACTTTTCTGTTATTTCTTTCTTTTTCTTTTTTTTACTTTAAATTTACCAGGTGAAATGTTGGAACCAGTGATGAGGAGAGGCCGGGCACTTTTCAGGCTTGTGGCAGAAGCCTTTTCTTGCTCGTTACATTGAGTTGCTTTTAAATGTTTTTCGTTTATGTTTCCTGTCATGGATATGAGCCTGCAACAACCGAGTTTGCATAAAACCAAGCCGTGAGGAACACACACCTCTCAAACGATCAGTAGTGCTCAAGTCATATTGAGGTGGTTTCTTTAATGACAGATGCATTCTGCTGCTGCTCGTCTCCCCCCCGCCCCCCGCTGAGCTGCAGCGTTCATTTTGAATAATAAGGCATTAACACCCAGCCTGTGTTGTTTGAACCAGTCAGGAAAATGTGACTAAATCAGTTTAGATTGTTGTTTACTTTTTGCCAGGGCTGGATGAATGAGGCACCCACCTACGACCCGGAGACCTTCCACCCCTCCATAACACACTCTGTCTATGTGACTCTGGAGGGCAGCCGGCTGCGCCTGGCGTACCCCCGGGCCAACATCCCACGGTGGGCAGCTTTTGACGAGGCGCTGCATGAGGCCGCGTTTTTGCATTCCTGCACCTACCAGCTGGCTAACAGTAAGGTAAGTGTGCTGCAGAAAGACACATCTAATTTATTAGTGCATGGAGAGAAGATGACATCTCACCTCACGCTCGTCTCTCTGCACCCACCTTGTCACCAAACACGGAGGTGAAAGACCTGAACGTTGATGTGCAGAATGAAGTTGACCCCTCGGCTTCACTGAGGCAGCCTGACGGGTTACATTTTACATTAGAGCTGCAGGATCAAGATTAAACACTATCGGATAAAATGCACACTCTTGAGTTTCTGTATCTCTTTTTTATATTTTAATATGTTTCTCCGTCTGTTGTTTGTGGTCCTGCATGCAGACAGACAAACTTCTAAGTGCTAAGCTCGTTCAGGAGATGATGGCTATGACTTTTTGTCCTTGTCTCGTTTATGGTTTTTAAGGTCTTAATATAAAATTAAGCTTTAAACTCCATTGGAATATACTGTACACACACACACACACACATATATATATATAATTATTATTATTAGCTTGGATTTTGTCCATTACTGTCCTTCCACCCCTCAGTTCAGCTTCAAACTTCATAAACATTTAATTCACAGATATAAGAAACTGGAGCAAGTGCTACTACTGGAGCTAGCACTAGTAGTACCAGGAGTAGTTATGCTACTACTAATTCTATTAGTTATATTACTTTAGAAGTACTAAAAATATTAATACTAGCACAATTACTATTGTGTTACTATATTATAGTTTTACTAGTAATATTAGTAATAAGACTAGTACTAATACTTGTGCTTTAACTTTACTCTGCTGTTAGTACTAATTCATTAATTCAACCTTTATTTAGACAGGTTAATCCCATTGAGCCTCGAGGACTCATTTACAAGAGAGACCTGATTTTAACAAAGAGTGATGACAGCAATTTATAACAACGACAACAATAGACAGTCATAAAATAGGTTGTACAAATTTAAGTTTCTCTTTTTTTTTTTTAATAAATCAAAACAAAATAGCAACCATAAGGACAATCAAGAGGAAGAGCAGCAATAAAACAGTTAGATCTCAAGGCGGTTTAGAAAACTAAAAACAGGAACATGTCTGCATTGGCTTCTGCCAGGTACTTAACAGGGTTTTAAAGTAATAACTAATACTAATAAATATATAATAATAAATACTAAATAAATAATATAATAATAAATACTAATAAACTAATACTATACTGTACCAGAAGTACTACTTGTAGTAATTATAGTACTGTTACTATAATTCTACTACTAGTTGTACTCGACTATTACTTCTTGAACTATTAGTATTATTATTTTATCAGTACTAGTAGTACTATCACTGTACTAGCACTACCAGTAATACCATTACTATTTTGCACTAGTAGTACTTTTACTGTACTATTACTTGTACTACTAGTGTAACATGTGTGAGTCAGAGCCTCAAGCCGCGTTTTGCTCAAGTTAGGTTTGGCCTTCCCGTCACACGAACACAGACAGGGCTGGAGACAAATGAGCAAATTCAACTCTTTTTTTATTAAAACGTGCAACGAAGAACTAAAGATTTGAAATATCTGGAGAAGCTTAAATGTGTAAAAGGGGTCATCAGTAAGAGGTTGCATAAACACCAATGAGCCAAGAGTAGTTACGTGTTCTGCCCCCACAGTTCAGTTCATAATGTACAATCCAGGTGAAATCAGTCACTCAGTACGCCACACCAGCGGGGGGGATTACGACATAATACCCAGAAGGAGCGCTTCGTTCCGGGACCTGTCCAGGGTGTCCCCCACCTCTCGCACAGTGAATACTGGATACGGGCACCAGTGACCCCTGCGGCCCAGAATGGAAGAAGCGGGTAAAAGATAATGATAATGCATGTGTGGATGGAACGCTTCGCACCATCCACATGGGGTATAGATCAGTGTCAGTCTACTAAGCCAGCAAACCAGCAAGTAGAGTCGTCAGGCAACATTCCTGGTGTAGTTACACTTGCACTGGTGAGCCTGTCAGTATGTCCCAGCTGCACATCCACGCCCGTCTCCACCATATGCTTTAGAAAACAGAAGTGGAACGGAATAAGAAGAGGCCTAATCGCCACTCAAATACTCTAGTCCCACCGGTACCCACACACCCCGCAGGGGAAAACTTGCACTTTCCTTTAAGATCACGAGCGTTGAAAGCAGGACCACCACGCTGACGATCTCACTGTAGACCCGGCAGATGGACGTAACCGAGGTCTCTGCAGCCCCACCTGATCCTGAATGTTGGTTCAAATAGGCAGAGGATCCACACTCTCTCTCTCCCCATCAGTGATAATCCAGAAGTCATTAAGTTCAAGAGAAGGATCAATTTAAAACAGCTGTCGTTGATGAGCTCAGTGAAAAAAAGAAACAACCTAAAACTTAATGTTCACACCAAACACAGTAAAACATGCAACTACCAAAAAAAAAACAAAAAAAAAAAAACCCCACACTGGTAAGACAACAAACCAAACCTAAAAAAGTGAATTACGGTAACTCATCAAAAGCCCCAATTGTCTGTGACACTAGTACACTAGTACTATTATGAGTACAATTACTATAACGGTACCAGTAGTACTATTACTATGCTTAGATATAAATTGTATCTGTTTATGCATATGCAGCATCTGTAGGGTTTCTGGGGTCTTGTCTTACATGTTGTGTTTTCCCTCATGTTTGCCTGTCACCCCTCAGCTTTTCTCCTCCTGTGTTCCAGCACTGTTGCACCTGTGTCTAATTCTAATCACCGCAGGTGTCACTCATTTCACCTTGTTTGTGTCTGTATATATTCAGCCTCTTGGTGTCTTGTCAGTGTCTCTGGATTGTCCTTTTCCTAAGGCTTCATGACCTGTCTCTCCTGTGTGTCCTCCTTTGAGTAAGTTTGCTGCCCCGACAGCATTTTGTTTTGTTTATTTAATTAAATAAACTATTTTACTTATTTACTGGAGCTTCATTCATCTTCCTGCACTTTGGGTCCCCACACACGGAGCCGATCATGATAGAATCCAGAGACCATACCGAACCCAGCAGGAAGATTGACATCTTTACATGGCTCGCCCGTGAGGCGGACAAAACTGCTCGGCGTGAGGAGGAGGAGAGGAAAAAGACTTTGTACCAAGGTACGCGCCTGGCTATTAAAACTGGGTCTTTTGCCTCACCACCTCGCCTTTCCTCACCTTCTCACAGAGCGACAGCTCCTCGCAACCCACCTCCTCCCCAACCACCTCCTGCTTTCCTGGAGCGGTCTTCAAAGGGAGGGGGGCAGTCTGCTTGGACTCACCGCAGGAGCAACGGGCGGCGGAACGGGCGGCGGAACCGAGCCGGCTCCACCGAACTCCAGCACGTCCCTCCTCAGAAGCAATCCAGTCCATGCCGGTGTGTTTCCCTTCGTGGGGGGGAGGACGTCGCACCTGCCTCTGGGGGGGAGGACGTCGCACCTGCCTCTGGGGGGGAGGACGTCGCACCCGCCTCTGGGGGGGAGGACGTCGCACCTGTCTCTGGGGGGGAGGACGCCGTACACCCCTGCGTACCTGTCGCTTGGGGGGAGGAACCCTGCAGTTCCAGCGATCTCTGGGGGAGGATGATCGCTGTGGAAGATGTCATCTCCAGGTACACCAGGGCTGACAACTCTGACAGCTCACCTGAGGGGTGGGAGCAGTTCCGGCGGGCATGGATGGAGAGGCGCGTGCTGCGCTCACTCCTGCTGGTCTCCGCACCAGCCCAGGACCCGCTGGTCTCCGCACCAGTCCAGGACCCGCTGGTCTCCGTACCAGCCCAGGACTCGCTGGTCTCCGCACCAGCCCTGGACTCGCTGGTCTCCGCAC
>NC_056512.1:29904498-29904699 GCF_014905685.2 Nematolebias whitei | reverse complement strand
CAGCACCAAGACTGGCTCCCGTGCCAGCACCAAGACTGGCTCCCGTGCCAGCACCAAGACTGGCTCCCGTGCCAGCACCAAGACTGGCTTCCGTGCCAGCACCAGAGGTCCTCGCTCGTCCAGAGGTCCTCGTCCCTCAAGAGGTCCTCGCTCGTCCAGAGGTCCTCGTCCCTCCAGAGGTCCTCGTCCCTCCAGAGGTCC
>NC_056512.1:29904067-29904488 GCF_014905685.2 Nematolebias whitei | reverse complement strand
CTCCAGAGGTCCTCGTCCCTCCAGAGGTCCTCGTCCCTCCAGAGGTCTTCGCTCGAGAGGTCCTCGCTCATCCTGAGGTCTTCGCTCCCGAGGCCCTCGCCCATCCTGAGGTCTTCGCTCCCGAGGCCCTCGCTCATCCTGAGGTCTTCGCTCCCGAGGCCCTCGCTCATCCTGAGGTCTTCGCTCCCGAGGCCCTCGCCCATCCAGAGGTCCTCGTCCATCCAGAGGTCCTCGTCCCTCCAGAGGTCCTCGTCCCTCCAGAGGTCCTCGCTCGTCCAGAGGGGTCGGCGCTCTCCGCATCTCCAGAGGGGTCGCCTCCATGGTCGTCGCACGCTGCAGTGCTCCAGAGCCCCAAGTCCTCTTCTCCGCCAGCTGCGGCCTCCTCGCCGTCTGCGCCGCCGGACGCGGCCTCCTCGCCGTC
>NC_056512.1:29839132-29904057 GCF_014905685.2 Nematolebias whitei | reverse complement strand
CAGGCTCCCACGCCGTCTGCTGCAGCCCTCCAGGCTCCCACGCCGTCCGCTGCAGCCCTCCAGGCTTCCACGCCGCAAGCAGTGTTCCCTTGGGCCCTGTGTTTTGGACTGCCTCCCGGCCGCCCCCCTGAACGTGGGTCCCGTGATGGACGGCCTCCTGGCCGCCCGCCCGACCTCTGGCCTGCTGATGGATGGTCATCAGGACGCCCCCCGGATCCTCTGTCTTGTTGTGGAAGGTCTCCTGACCGCTCACCTTGACCAAGGGGGGTTTCTGGTTTTCTGTGTTTTCCCAGGTTCCTACCTGTCGGCTTTTCTTTTGTTCCTTCTGTGCCCTACTTCTTTCCTTTGGTGTTCTACTTTGGGATTTCAGGGGCCATCCCTTGAGAGGGGGGTCCTGTAGGGTTTCTGGGGTCTTGTCTTACATGTTGTGTTTTCCCTCATGTTTGCCTGTCACCCCTCAGCTTTTCTCCTCCTGTGTTCCAGCACTGTTGCACCTGTGTCTAATTCTAATCACCGCAGGTGTCACTCATTTCACCTTGTTTGTGTCTGTATATATTCAGCCTCTTGGTGTCTTGTCAGCTCTGGATTGTCCTTTTCCTAAGGCTTCATGACCTGTCTCTCCTGTGTGTCCTCCTTTGAGTAAGTTTGCTGCCCCGACAGCATTTTGTTTTGTTTATTTAATTAAATAAACTATTTTACTTATTTACTGGAGCTTCATTCATCTTCCTGCACTTTGGGTCCCCACACACGGAGCCGATCATGATAGCATCAAGTAAAAGTACATTACATTTTATGCACTCGGTTTTTTTTTTTGGTTTTTTTTTCTTTACATTTTAACTACTACAGACTTTGTGCTTTACAGTATATATAACACAAAGTGTGAAGATTGGAAAAATGTACTAATGTACCAGAAGTACTATTACCAGTAGTAATTACAACACTGACATAGCTTGATATTTATCAAAACATTCATCAATCAGGACAAGGGGGCTTTGACTTTTTGTTTGTGCAACTTTTATACTTTAATATATTTACCGTATTTTTCGGACTATAAAGCGCACCGGATTAAAAGGTGCATAAAGCAAAACAAAACAGTCAGATAAGTCCACATATTGTACCACATAAAATCTCTTTGAGGTCAATAAGCACAACCAGAATTAATACATGAGGCACACTGGATTATAAGGCTCACTGTGGATTTTTGAGAAAATTAAAGTATTTTAAGTGTGCCTTATAGTCTGGAAAAAAAACGGCAACTTTATTTGCAATTTTTTTTTTTATCTCTATTGAACTTGCAGAAAGAAAATGAAATAAAAATGACTTGTTTTTATTGCTCTGTGCTAATTTTGTCCTCCAGGTGATTCTGGTGCCGCCTGCTTTGGCTCGTAAGAGGGTGTGGAACAAGAAGTATCCCATCTGCATCACCCTGGCCGAAGGGGAGGTGGGGGAGGAGAGTCAGGTCGAAGGACTGAAAGAGGGAAAGAAGGCAGAGAAACCCTGGGGCCCGGGCGACCAGGATCCCGTCACCCTCTACCTGTTTGGTCGCACTGGGCGAGAAAAGGAGGAATGGTTCCAGCACTTCCTGTCAGCCTCCAAAACTGAAGCACAGAGCCACCTGAGCGACGAGGAGAACACTGGTACAGAGGAGGCTTGTAGTTATTTCAGTATTTATCTGGTGGAAACTTTAGTTTAGTTTATATAAAGGTCAGTCTGTGTCCCTCAGAAACACAGAGCGGGGCAGAGGCTGCTAAGGAGAGCACAGAGGAGCTGCTCGAGTTGCCGAACAAAACAAGAACGCTGTTGGACTACAACGCCTACATGACTCAGCTGATGGGACCAGAAAGATGGAATCCCACCTCCAGCCCCTGCCACAGCAACAAAGGAAGCCCCTCCACCTGCACAAAGGTCTGTGAGCTTGCATTCAGATTCAGCTCCATAATTATATGACTCTTAACATCGTTCTGCTCAGATCAGTGCGTTGTGTTTCACTCGCCGCAGATTCACGCGGAAGACAGGGGTTCAGGGGGTGAAGCTGGAGGTGACGCAGGTGGAGCGTCTGAGTCAGGTGGACACCCTGCAGAATGTCAGCCCTCCTGGGTGAACTCCCTGGTGGGGAGGATTTTCTGGGACTTTCTCCGGGAGAAATACTGGTCCGATCAGGTGGCTCACAAGATCCAGAAGAAACTTGGCAAGATCAAGGTGAGACTGTGTGTTTCTTTTTAACATTTAGTTCCCCGGTCAAAAGACTTCACAGCAGTTACAGCAACACTGCAACTCTCGATTACATGTGTCTGCTGATAATGCATTCCACCAGCAGCAACCCATTACTCATTCTTTGCCTTTTTTCACTCACACCATCCATTTTAGTCTGCCTCATGCACACACACACACATTCTGCAGCTATCCCCTCAAACATATTTTTTAGAGAATAATTAGCTTCCTCCATGAGTCTTTTTGTGAAACGGCCTCACTACGTCGACTCATGGAATCCTCTTCTTGTCATTTAGTTACCGTACTTCATGAACGAGCTGACTCTGGCTGATCTGGACATGGGCACCTGCCTTCCTCAGGTTTTAAGCACCTCGAAGCCTACGCTGGACCGCAGAGGTACACAGAAATAAGAACGGTGGCAGCAGATGAAAAGAAAAACGTTCGGCAACTTCCTGCAAACGGATTGCACCAAATAGGCTGGGATTTTAATCTGAAAAACCAAACTGTCTGGAAGATTAAATAATCCCCAACAGGAAATGGGCAGAATGAAGGTCGACAGGCTGGTAGAGGGGAATAAAAATCTTAATTCTTCCCAAAAATAAACTGTCCAGATGACATGATTTAACTTTTTTGTGATTTATTTACCTGGATGGTTGAGCCATACTTACTCTTTTTGAAAAGCTTAATTGTTGCTCAGGATAACAACGTGGAAACGGGGACGCCTCGCATAAAAAACCAGCTGTGATCTTATCAGAAATGATTTCTATAACTGTGGTGTAATAAAAAAAGCTTTAGTCAAGTCAGCTTTTATTTATAAAGCACATTTAAAACAGCAGCTCCTACCAAAGTGCTTAGCAGTAAATGTAATTACACCAAATTAAAGTGTAACTGATCTAATGTCTCTTCAGCCACAACCCTGTGCCTGGTTGACTCACCTGAAGACTTTGGCTCGAGCTCCAAACCACCAAACTCAGAGTTTAAATCACAGTTCATTAAAACCAAAGTGCTGCGGCTAGCTGTTAGCATCCAGTTTCCCCTCTGCTTAGAGTGGAAGCTCAGACTTTTTGAAGAGGGATTTTGTAGAAAGGTAATGAACAGTTAATATCTTACCTGTCGTAGATAGCTCTTTGAGCAACCTCAGTTTGGAACAAAGGGGATGAGCTTTGACCAGATTGAAGCTAGCCGTGAGGCCGACACCTACGCCTAAGTGGGTCGCTGCCGTTTTGAAACGACTTCAGTCTCAAACACTTCACATCACTTCATGAGAATTCTGATTTGTAAAACCTTTACATTCACGTTAGTTTTATTTAATCTGTTCATTATGATTATTATGATTATTTGCAAACACAAGCAGCAGCAGGAGCAGCACGCTGGTTCCTAAGGAATTTCCTGCTGAAATTTTAACAATTTTCTGTGTATTGCAAATTGAACAATACTGTAAAAGTTGTGTTTTCACTCAGCACAATGAATACTGGGATATTGGAGTTGTTTTAAGGCTGCAGAAATCCACTTTGTTCTTCGTCCTGCTCAAATTAGTCATTAGCTTGCTATTCCAGTTAGTAATAAACTCCTTCTCCAAACAGCTGACATATTATTTGTTCATCATCTATCCATAGAACCCTGCTTCAAAAGGGCCGAACTGTCCCTTTAACTCTGTTCTCTCGCTGTGTCTCAAAGGCCTGTGGCTGGAGCTGGAGCTGGTGTACACAGGTTGCATTCAGATGACCCTGGAGACGAAGATGAACCTTTGTAAGCTGGGTAAAGAGGGAGAGGGGGAAACTCACAGCATTCCTGAAACTCTGCTAGTGGGGTGAGGCCTGTTTTAGCTCTTTGGTGGATGAAGATGTGGCAAACTTGCATCATGTTTATGAACTCACAGTTTCTAGTACCGTATTTTTTGGCCTGTAAGTCTTAAAATCCTTTAATTTTCTCAAAAATCGACAGTGAGCCTTATAATCAGGTGCGCCTTATGTATTAATTCTGGTTGTGCTTACTGACTTCGAACCAATTTTATGTGGTTATCGTGAATGAGTTGAATAAAGTTTGACTTATCTGACCATTTTGTTTCACTTAATGCACCTTATAATCTGGTGCACCTTATAGTCCAAATAATATGCTAATGTGTACAACTGGTGTGTTTTCCAGCTCCAAGCCGAGGGTGTGCGTATTAGCAGACAGTGATGAGGAGTCTTCCAGTGCAGGATCCTCGGATGAAGAGGAAGTTCTCTTGTCTGAGCCACAATCAGTGGGAGAGAAAAACACCCCAGTAGCTGCTGATGGGTAATTTAACGTTACTTGTGTTTATATTAAGGAGATGAATGAATTACAGCTCATACGAAATGAAAGTACACCCTGGTGAGGTGAAGTGATGGAGGTGGTCTTTATCTTCTACAGGCACACAGGTGGAAGTACAGGCAGGAAAATCCTGAGATTTGTGGACAAGATAGCAAAATCCAAGTACTTCCAGAAGGCCACAGAAAATGATTACATCAAGAAGAAGATAGCTGAGGTGTCCAACGTGCCCCTGATGCTCAGTGTTGAGGTCTTGGAGCTTTCTGGAACTTTGGCCATCAACATCCCCCCTCCTCCCACCGATAGGATCTGGTATTGACCTTTACCTTCTCAGTTTAAAAACCACCAAGATATTTGCGGCAAGCTGCATGTTTTTTGTGCTCTTCACCGACAGGTACAGTTTCCAAGTTCCTCCCAGGTTAGACCTTCATGTGCGCCCAATGCTCGGGGACAGGGAGGTCACCTTCACGCATGTGACCGAGTGGATAGAGAAGAAACTGCAGTGTGAGTTCCAGGTGGGTCCGTCCGTTTGATCAAACCAAACTGGGATGAGTCACTAACCTTGACACTAGCCACTACGTTTATTGTGTTTTCTTGTGCTGCTCAACAGAAAGTGTTCGTCATGCCCAACATGGACGATCTGTATTTGCCTCTGATGACACCGGGCCAGGACAACTCGCCAGCATCCCAGCGTTCCTCGGTGCACTCCTCATCCCACCTGTCCTCCATGGAGTCTCAGGAGAACCTGTTGGAGTGGGCTCACTCTGAGGCCACAAACATCAAGTAGTTGTTGTGCAGCGGCTTGCTGTTGATCCTGAATGGGGTTAATGGTAACCAGTGCAGGACTGAGGCCTCCTGAGCTCACACTGAGCTCCACACTGTGGGAACATGGGGGAACTAAAACAGTGCACCCTACTGGCAAGTTTTTCATGACGAAAAAAGTGTTGCTTGGTTGCAAACCTGAAAAACAAAATGTATTCCCTGCACAAAACAAGGTGCTACTGATAACCGTTCATTTAAAGAAATGCTTGAACATCTTTTTTCATCCTTCCATCTTCTGCTCCTTTGTGCAGGAGTGTAATGTTGATGGGCAGCACAGTGGCACAAATGGTAGAGCCGCTGCCTCACCCTGGTTCAAATCCTGGTCTAGGGGCCTTTCAGAGTGGAGTTTGCATGTTCTCTCCGTGCATGCGTGGGTTTTCTCCAGGTACTCCGGTTTCCTCCCACAGACCAAAAACATGCATGTTAGGCTAATTGGTAACTCTAAATTGTCCCTAGTTGTTTGTCTCTGGACTTGCGATCTGTCCAGAGTATCCCTCGCACAGTGATGACTGGACATGGGCACCAGTGACCCCCGCAACCCAAAAAGGAAGAAGTGGGTAAAAGAATGTGATTGTGGAAAAATATCCCGATAAGCACTTTATGTTTAAACAAGTGACCATGTTGAATGACATTTGTTGGATTTCTCTGTGAAAAATAAAAGCAATTTTAAAAATTTAACATGTTTTTTTTTTATTGAATTAATTTTTAAAGATGGTAAAGTTCATATGCTGACATTCAGCTACACCAGTTAGCTTTATGTGAGGCCCCTGCTGTCAAACCAGAAGATGTTATTAAAAGAACATGTTTTTAGATTTAAATTAGCAAAAGACTTTTATTTTTCTCTCACCATAAAAGGTCTTTTTCTCCTGAGAAGTTTGACTGAATTAAGTGTGGTTTTAATGAGCCTGAGCTCAATGGCTCATCAAGAACAAACAGATGTTTAAATTATTTGGGTTGAACTTAGATAGAGATATCTGAAATCATGAGGGGTAACAGATTTACAATGTAGGCTGTTTATAAGTTTTGAAGCTTATCTTTGAAAATCAAACTATGCCTTCCTTTAACCATAATAAAATCACTGATCAACATAGTTGTTATATACAACAGATTCCATGAGGTCATTATGTATTAAACATGAAGACAAAGAGAAAAAGTTTTTTTGTGAAAAACTATGAATCAGTAACTTAAAAAGCACTTGGCAGTGATGATGCTCACTGGTTGTTTTCTGTATGATTTTATAACTCTTCTTTACAACAGTTGTTGTTGGTAACTTTTTTTATGCCATACAATATTTTTGTGATTGGGAATCACGCTCTTAAGCCTCCCTGGTTAGGTCTATTCGGGGGTTCTGGAGAGGAGGGTCCGTCGGATAGTCGAACCTCGGATTCAGGAGGAACAGTGCTGTTTTCGTCCTGGCCGTGGAACACTGGACCAGCTCTACACTCTCAGCAGGGTCCTGGAGGGTGCGTGAGAGTTTGCCCAACCAGTCTACATGTGCTTTGTGGACTTGGAGAAGGCGTTCGACCGCGTCCCTCGGGGGGCCCTGTGGGGGGTACTCTGGGAGTATGGGGTACTGGGCCCTTTGATACGGGCTGTTAGGTCCCTGTATGACCGGTGTCAGAGCCTGGTCCGCATCGCCGGCAGTAAGTCGGGCTTGTTCCCGGTGAGAGTTGGACTCCGCCAAGGTTGCCCTTTGTCACCGATTCTGTTCATAACTTTTATGGACAGAATTTCTAGGCGCAGCCAAGGTGTTGAAGGGATCCGTTTTGGTGGCCTTAGGATTGCGTCTCTGCTTTTTGCAGATGATGTGATCTTATTGGCTTCATCAGATCGTGATCTACAGCTTTCGCTGGAGCGGTTCGCAGCCGAATGCGATGCGGCCGGGATGAAGATCAGTTCCTCCAAATCCGAGGCCATGGTCTTGAGCCGGAAAAGGGTAGAGTGCCCTCTCCGGGTCAGGGAGGAGGTCCTACCCCAAGTGGAGGAGTTCAAGTATCTTGGGGTCTTGTTCACGAATGAGGGAAAAATGGAGCGTGAGATCGATAGGCGGATAGGTGCAGCGTCTGCAGTGAAGCGGACGCTGTACAGGTCTGTCATGGTGAAGAGAGAGCTGAGTCAAAAGGCGAAGCTCTCAATTTACCGATCGATCTACGTTCCCACCCTCATCTATGGTCACGAGCTTTGGGTTGTGACCGAAAGAATGTGAGATCTCGGATACAAGCGGCCGAAATGAGTTTTCTCCGCAGGGTGTCTGGGCTCTCCCTTAGAGACAGGGTGAGAAGCTCGATCATCCGGGAGGGACTCGGAGTAGAGCCGCTGCTTCTCCACGTCGAGAGGAGCCAGTTGAGGTGGCTCGGGCATCTGTTTAGGATGCCTTCTGGACGCCTCCCTGGTGAGGTGTTCCGGACACGTCCCACCGGAAGGAGGCCCAGAGGAAGACCCAGGACACGCTGGAGGGACTATGTTTCTCGGCTGGCCTGGGAACGCCTCGGGATTCCCCCAGAAGAGCTGGCCCAACAAGTGGCTGGGGAGAGGGAAGTCTGGGCCTCCCTACTTAGGCTGTTACCCCCGCGACCCGACCCTGGATAAGCGGAGGAGAATGGATGGATGGATGGACAATACTTTTGTCAGCAACTATAACCCTATTTGCACAAAAATCTTATTAAATACAAAAATTAAGCTAGTTTTTCATGCAGTAATCTTAATACTTGAAGGTGTGTTGTTATATTCAGTAATCGTTTCAAAAGAACGTTTTTTTAATGAATAACAGCAACACTGCAAACAGGAAAGATTTCACTTCATCAAGCATTTCCACTGAAAACATATGACTAATATTAAAAAAAGACAAATAAATAGAATTTTGTGACAATGTTTGCATTTTCCAGGTCAATTTTAATATACTGTACATATGTATCAAATAAATAAAATCAACAAACTATAGATTTGTAATGTTGTGAGTCTAGTTTTATTCACCTATTTTGCTATATTATTTAATTTCTGTATCTTACATTGTTGCTCATTTTGCTAAAAGTGAGCTATTTTGTTTGGTAAGGTGTTTTTGTAACGTGGAATGTTAAAAATAAAAATATAGAATAAAATATAGAAAAAAATAAACAAAAAGGAGCTCTTTACCACCACCTACAGGATTTTTGCGGTACAACAGTTCTGTTTTTGTATTGAACGTTTTTTTGAATACAACTGTTCAATCTCAACTTTACCTCTGACCCTCATGTTTAAAATATGTTGTGCTCGACAAAATATTGTTTAATTTATTGCTAAATATTATTTTTACACGTGACAATCGTTTGTAAGTAAGTTAAACCGTATTTTGCGAGGGTTTTTTACGTTTTAATTTGCTGACCTCTAATGCGCCATTGAGTTCGTGTCTACTGCGCATGCGCAACCTCGAAAAGGAATTGTCGAGGTCGAGTCGTTTGTTCTCTGTATTTTGGGAGGTTAAAAACGAAGCAAACATGCCTATAGATTACGATAAAGATGTATATCCAGAGACTCCACGCAAGACTCCGATCGTCAATAAGCAGACAATGCTTCCAAACCCTGCTATTATCATGAGTAAAATATTTTATTACGCCGTGGACTTGCCTGTCACCATGTTCAGAGGTAACGGGAGCTAACCATGCTAACGATTAGCTCAGAAACACTGCACCAACGCGTTCCCTTTTAGGGCAAATGTTTACACGTCATAGCTCTTATTACTTTACATTATTTATTTCACAGTCACTGTAAGCTTTGTAATGTTGCGTTTTCATACTCGGGCATAACAAACCGCGGTGCCGAACGGCCTAGACTGCTTATTTATCCGTGCTCCAAGTCCTGTTTGGTTGTTTGTCCAGATACTATTGACAGCATTCAGTCGAAAAACAAGCTGGTCTACTACCACCGGGTGTACCGTCGTGTTCCTGACTTCACAGAGTGCGAGGAGGGAGATTTCACCTGCTACTATGAAGCTGATATGCAATTCCACAGAGATTTGTGAGTAAAACTGACCTGAAGTCAGTCAGACGTCCACTTACTGACAAAAAAACAACAACAACCTCATTATTCTGAATGAAATGATGAGCCCCAACCTTTGATTGTTGTGTTTACACTTAAAATGATGATATATGTTCTATATATACACATAGGATTTGAGAACATGGAGAAATCTTTGTTTTTATGCTCTGCAGTTAGTTTTTATTTAAAAAACAAAAGATATTTTTACCCAAAAATTCAGTACCTGAAAATGTCTGAATGAGGCCCTGTTTACATGACAACGATCCAATGAAAACTGAATTGTTTTCCCATTTCTTTTAACACATTTACATGAAAACGTTCCAGTTACAGCAACGGTAAACATGAAAAAGGTGTAATTCCCTTGCCACGCCACTAGTTGGTGCTCTGCCCTTTGAAACTTGAAGTGCGCGTTCCTGAAAGAAAAAGTTCTAATGTTTCTCTGACGAGAAAACCGCCATAACAAAAGCCCAAAGTGACTGAAAGCAGTCCGGGGAAATTAGATTTATAAGGGTCAGAAGCACGAACAATACTCTGGTATCCACCATTGTCAATAGTTTCTTCTTCTGTGGATTATAGGAAGCCGTTATGGTTTGTGTCATACTGCGCACGAGCCGGGGATTTCCTGACATAAAATAACTATTTTTTTCTGTTTACATGACGACCGACATCAGAGCGTTTTTGAAACCCTGCACTTTGGAACCCGTTTTCAATTTGGACGGTTGTCAGAGAAAACATTTGACTGTTTTCGTGTAAATGAACAGTACAAACGCAGCAAAACTTCCGTTTTCACCAGAAGTCGTTTTTGTGTTCCTGGAAAATCTTGCAGTCTTTAAAAACAACAAATACACTCATGTACTAAGATGAATGTCCATTAGAATTGGATCAAAACTCTTTCAGATGCAGCTTAAAATGATAACGTATATAATACCAATTTTGTTCAAATCAGCTGAGAATAAGAAGTTATGGCACTTTTATGGAAATCAAAAGACAAATTTCTCTAAATGACCCTGTCAGATTATCCTGACTCCGAGGCATCAAAAAACACTTTCAGGTCAACAAATTGTCGTGAAAGTTGCTCAGAATTCCTACTTTCCTTTTAACGAATCCTACATGTCCACTGTGTGGCTTTTGATCGTTGCAATCTGAACCAAATGTGTGAACTCACCTGTTCCAGTGATCGGTGATTGTAACTTACTTACTGAAGTAGAGATCAGGATATTTGTCTAGGTGTTACGTTGAATATTTGACATATGCAGTTAACACAATGTCAACAATGCAATGAAATGTTCAGGATGAGAAGATTTGACTCGCTAAAAACAAACAAAAAAAAAACAGAAATACTAAGGCATGCAATAAGGGTACAAAATACAAAAGGTGAAAAAGAAATATATTTACAAGGTCCAAAAGAAATGTCGTAAACAACAACATGGTAGAATATAACAGTGCAAGTAGGATGAATTCGTATTATATTTCACAGGTGGTAATGTAAGCTTAAATGCACCATATATATTGCACATACCGGCAACTAACTTATACTACTAGATTAGATTAAGTTTGGCAAATAGATCCTGTCTGTAAATAGGTTTGTCTCTAAATGCAAAATCCAAATATGTTGTTTTTCTAGTATAAAGTGAAAATTCTTGCTATGAAGTCTGAGCATACGTCAAGGTCCAAACCTGCGAGCTTTAGATCTGAGGACGTATTTAAGCTGGTTTCTAAACTAACTTTTAGCACAGCTTGGCCAAATGAAAGTGAGATTTTTTTAGAGCAGACTGCCTCCTCTGTTTGAGTACAGGAAGTGTTTCAGGTCAATTAGTCTCTCAGACATCATTGTGTGGTGGTTGTCTTCACTCCACAGAATCGTGGATAGGACGATTGTGAATGTGATACAGGAGCGTTTGCATCAGTGCGTCCAGAGAGAAGGGGACAGTGCCCTACAGAACTGTGCCAAGGAAAGACAGCAGTTTGAAGACGTGACCAAAAACTACAATCTGTGCTGTAAGTCCCGTGCTGCCAAGAAGCCCCAACCTTATTCCAAGTGACGTTGGCTTTGTTACTCAGGATAAACGAGTGGTTTACACTGACATCTTTAATTTCCCTTTTCTTTTCCCAGATGGAGAATTGGGGGCAAACAGGAATGCGAGGAAATGTCTGATGAAGCAAAAAGAACGAATGATGGCTGCTCAGGCAAAGCGTGCTTAAAATCTATTCTTTTGTCCTATGTAATAAAGTTTATGTGAAAATACGTTTTGTACATGTGTACTGTTCAAGATTCTGGGAATATCATTTACATTCTGATATTTGAGGTTTTATTTTGTAAAATACTCTAATGACATAACTCTTAACCAAGTTGTCAGGTCCTCTGGACAGATTAAAAAAAATAAAAACTTGACCGTTTTGTTTTTAATCCAAAAGACTTCAGTCTGAGGACCTGCAGTAAACTCTAGCCTTATAATAGTCTCATCATAGTGGATGAAAGAAAAAACTACCAGCCAGTGGCCCTTACCCCGATAGTCGCTAAATGCTTCGAAAAACTGGTCATGACCCACATCAAAGCAACCATCAACATCAATGAAGACCCTCACCAGTACGCATACCGCAAGAATCAATCAATAGAGGACACCATCTCCTTTGTGGTCCACACTGCTCTCACCCACCTGGAGCAGAAGGACTCCTACGTCCATATGCTCTTTGTGGACTTCACGTCTGCCTTCAACACCATGATCCCCCAAACCCTGATGGACAAGCAACTCACACAGGACCACGCCCCTCCATTTGCAACTGGGTCCTAGACTTTTTAACACCACAGTGTGCGAGGATCCGCAACTTCTCCGCCATAACCCTCAGCACTGGCTCCCCTCAGGGATGTGTGCTGGGTCCTCTCCTGTTCACTCTGCTCATGTATGACTGTGCACCTACTCATCCAGGCTGTCATATTGTAAAGTTTGCAGATGATACAGTGGTGGTGGGATGCATCACAAACAACGATGGGTCCAGCTACAGTCAGGAGGTGGAACACCTGGAGAGCTGGTGCAAGGAGAATACCTTTCATATCAATGTGAAGAAAACAAAGGTGGTGATTGTGGATTTAAGAAGGAATAAACACCTACCCCCCCAAACATAGGATCTGTGGTGGAAGTGGTCTCCAGCTACAAGTACTTGGGTGTACACCTGAATGACAACCTCAGCTGGGGAAACAACACCACCAGCCTGATCAAGAAAGCTCATCAGAGACACTTCTTCCTCATGTGGCTGAGATGAGCTGGACTGGGAAGCTCAGTCCTCACCTCCTTCTACAGGTGTGCAGTGGAGAGCATCCTGTGCTCCAGCATCAACGTGTGGCATGGAGGCTGCACAGCTGCAGAAAGAAAAGCTTTGCAGAGAGTGGTGAAGGCTGCACAGAAGACTGTTGGAGTCAGCCTCCCCACCATCACAGACATCTACACCTCCAGATGCAGGAAGAGGGACACCTGCATCATGAAGGACCCCACTCACCCAGCTCAAGCACTTTTTGCCCCGCTCCCCTCAGGAAGGAGGTTCAGGAACATTAAGTGTATCCTGATGCATGCTCAATAATCCAGGTAGAAAAATCTTTAAAAAGTTGAATCTGGTCCTCTGGACATTCAAAAATACCAAAACAAACAAAACAAAAAAAAAAATTGTAGAAACGTTTTGTCTTTCATCCGAAAGACTTCCTCAGTCTGAGGTGCTGTTTTCAGCTCAGTCTCTTAAATAGCACCTTCTCAGAGTGGATCAACCAGTTTTGCTGCTGACAACCAAAACCAGCTGATCACATGATCAAGAAGGACCATCAGCCTAACAATGGGTCATTAACACACTGATGGCTGTTTACTATTCACAGAGGGCTGAGTGATACTAGCAATCACAGCATTGTAAGAGGGGGACAGTTGAACCCGGAGGCCTCCACCCCTGTTTAATGATGGACGATTTCTTTTCACAAAGATGGCCTCCTTTACTCCTCTCTCAAACCATCGTTCCTCTCTGTCCAGGATGTGAACATCTTCATCCCTGAAAGAGTGACCGCTGGCCTGGGTCATTCTGTATGTTGAGGGAGTATCAGAGAAACTGAGACGTTTATTTTCTAAACAACGTCCCAGTGGCTTTTAAACCCCAAAATACATTACGGCAAAGACTGGTTCATCCCAAAGATCCAGTCCCCCGGCACAAACAAAGTGTCAGGAGGGCTGTGATCAGTCTTACATCGGGGAAACTAAACAGCCACTGGCCAAAAGGATGGCCCAGCACAGAAGATCAACATCATCAGGCCAGGACTCTGCGGTCTACACTCATCTCCAGGCCAGCGGTCACTCTTTCAGGGATGAAGATGTGCACATCCTGGATAGAGAGGAACAATGGTTTGAGAGAGGAGTAAAGGAGGCCATCTTTGTGAAAAGAAATCATCCATCAGGGGTGGAGGCCTCCGGGTTCAACTGTCCCCCTCTTACAATGCTGTGATTGCTGGTATCACTCAGCCCTCTGTGAATAGTAAACAGCCATCAGTGTGCTAATGACCCATTGTTAGGCTGATGGTCCTTCTTGAGCATGTGATCAGCTGGTTTTGGTTGTCAGCAGCAAACTGGTTGATCCACTCTGAGAAGGTGCTATTTAAGAGACTGAGCTGAATACAGCACCTCAGACTGAGGAAGTCTCTTGGATGAGAGACGAAACGTTTCTACATTTTTTTGTTTTGTTTTTTTGAATGTCCAGAGGACCAGATTTAACTTTAGAACGTCAAGTGTAGAACCACTAGACTGAGGAACAGCTTCTACCCTGAGGCTGTTACACTCAATCTCTAACCAGAATGATCACTGTGAAAATCACATCATGTTGCTGTGTTCATCTGCTCACACTCATGTTCGTGCTGCTGTTTGGCGTATTGTTTTTATGCTATTAGTGCTTCGTGTACATTTAGTTGATGTTGTTCTTGGTTCATATCTTAGATCTTGTTTTTCTTATATATTTTATTGCTGTATGTAACTGGGACCGTGTACAAAATTTTGTTCCACCACATGAACCAGATGTGGTGCACATGACAATAATCCCTGAATAAAAGAAAAATGCATTAAAGACAACATTTCAACAAGTTTGTTTCTTTTAATCTGTCCAGAGGAACTTTTACATTTTTCTACCTGGATTGAGTATGCATCAGTATATCTAATGAAATGTTAATGATAAAATTAAGCACTTGTCAATAACTGACCTGGATCTTTGCCTCAGTTAATTTACCATAAAATGTCAAGTTCTACATTTGAGCAAATACCGTAATTTAGATTTGGACATAAAAAAAAAGCCTGTCTGCACATATCAGTATTTACCAAAAAATAATAAGCCAGGTTGAATATTTCATTAAAGGAAAAAATAATTAACCAAATTGTTTAACATTTAACAAAATCAGGTTCAAGTGTTTCATGTTTTTTAGTTCATTAACACTTCCACACTCAAAACTTGCAGCTAGTAATAAATGTAAAAATGCCCAAGATTATATAAAGTTCTGTGCTTAACTTTGACAAAGCTAAGATTTAGTGTCACACTCGAACTATGCATATCTTTAGTATTAAGTGTGATTCCACAATCTCATCTTCACAAATTACCAGACGGCTGCCAGGTGTAGCTCACAGGTGAAAAGTTAAGTACCTTCAGGTAAAAACCTTGAATCAAGTGTTAAATCATTGATGTGATTTACTACCTTACGATAAACTTTACAAACGCAGACATTGAAAGAACACGTTAATTGTTTGAGAACATTTTATTAAACGATTCTCTGTACAAAATGTTTAGGAGGCAGCGGCCTGCACAGCCTGGCCCTGCTGCACCGACAACCTGGTGTGAGTCTTGGCCAGATGGTCGGTGAACTCCTGAAAAGAGAACAAGGTCAGATTAAATACAAAAACTAATGCTTTCTATGCATGGGGGGGGGGGGGGGGTGTCACTGTACTCGCCTGGTATGGAGACTTTGTGAAAACGGTCTCCTTCCAGAGATCAGGGGTCAGGTAGCTGTAAGTCTTGGAGATCGCATCAAAGGTGGCTTTAGCTGAGGAGCAAACAAAACGAGTTGATGCTTAATAAGGAACGTGGCAAAAATAAGATTAAAAGATGCAAAAGAAAAATGTTGAACAGTAAATGGGAACAGAGAAGACCACCAAGGCGTCTTCCTGCCGTGCAGCATTCAGATACTTTCTCTCCTGATTAAGACAACCGCACCACTGAAGAGGTGAAGCTGGGCAGAGCTAGGAGAAACCGGAAACGCAACACAACGAATCAAGGACCGTACCGAAGTTGCCGAGCGTGGCGGTGCAGCCCCTGGCAGAGGTGTAGCAATCATCAATACCAGCCATCATGAGCAGCTTCTTGGGCACAGGGGCAGACACAATCCCAGTACCACGGGGGGCTGGGATCAGACGCACCAGGACAGAACCGCAGCGGCCGGTCACCTTGCACGGCACAGTGTGGGGTTTCCCAATCTTGTTACCCCAGTAACCTCTCCTGACTGGGATGATGGACAGCTTGGCAAGGATGATGGCTCCACGGATGGCTGTAGCTACCTCCTTGGAGCACTTCACCCCCAGACCTACGTGGCCATTGTAGTCACCAATGGCAACAAAGGCCTGTAAACAAAGAAAGATGTTGAAAGAAGCTGGGCGACAAAATCAATCACACCTTTGGAGTTGACACCAACCTTGAACCTTGTGCGCTGACCAGCCCTGGTCTGCTTCTGGACCGGCATGATCTTCAACACCTCGTCCTTCAGACCAGAGCCCAGGAAGAAGTCGATGATCTCAGACTCCTAGAGGACATCAGAACATTTAACTTAAGAGTTAAAAACATTCATATTTTAAGACTTTAACGGCGACTCCATCTTTATTAAGGTGCAGCTCACCTTGATGGGCAGGGAGTACAGGTAGATCTCCTCCAGGGACTTGATCTTCATGTCCTTCACAAGGCGGCCCAACTTGGTCACTGGCACCCACTAAGAGAGCATCTTCATTAAACACTTCAGACAGATAAACGATCAATTACACCAAATCATGGAGGTCAGAGACTCACCTCCTTGTCCTCGGACTTGCCGCCCCGTGCACCGCGGCCCCGTCCACGGCCTCTGCCGCGTCCACGGCCCCTGCCGCGGCCACCTGCGCCAAAACCTCCGCGAAAACCTCCTCTACCACCGGCGTCGTCCGCCATTTGCTGTTTTCATAAACAGAATCACATATTAAGTCATTAATTATATTATAACACACAGAATGCATTCGCTCCACAAGATCGCGTCGCCACATTAGCGGTTGGCATAATCTCCTAAAAATAATAAACTGCGTTACAATCTGCTTGGAAATGTGAGCACGATTACGAAATATAATGTTAGTAAGTTCGTTCAGAAGAGAAACGAATGTGTATGGCTAAACGATGTTTACGATAATTAAGGATTTTTGATCAGAATGAAAGCAGATGTGCAGCACTTACGTGATCGTTGAAACAGGAAGAAGGACCGGAAAAGGTTCCGTTACGTTTTGTTCAGTCAGTTCTCGCGAGATTTCCGTCCGGAAGAAAATATGATCTTTGCTTCCCCCTACCGACGATTTATGGGAACATCATGCACTCAAGATTTGGTATTAAATACACATTTTATTCTTATATTGTTAATTTTTAAACAGATTAAAACTTGTGGAAACTGAAAAAACATTCCATTTAAAGTTATGTTGTTTATCATACTAATATTTTTTTTACTTGAATGATAAAATGAGAAATATATTCTAGTGGTTTCCTGGATTATTGAGCATGGACTTTGTTGTTATTCTAATTTTATTTATCATTTTAGACACTTGTACATTAATTTACTGTCCACCCCTCTTTTAAATCAATGCATGATACTTAATGTTAAATATTTTATTTACAAAATAAATAAACTTACAGTACGCCAATGCTAAAGAATCACACATTTTAAGCCAGTTCCTATGTTTAAATACACACATCTTCAGAAAATAAACACAAGTAGCCAACAAACAGCAGCATCATCCTATTTTAACTGTTGCTGCTGCTAGGAGTCCCACCAGGGCTACCGCTGCTTTCCCCAAGCTCTTCCTCCTCCACCACCTCATGCAAGTCATCCATCACCTCCAGGCTCTCACAGATCAGCCCAATCTGCCTCTTCATGTGGGCCATGGTGCTTTGCAACCTCTTCATCTTCCTCTGTAAGGTGACAGCAATGGCCCTGTGGTTCTTGTGCCTTTCCTCATACTCCTGCCTCAGCTGCTTGTAGCAGTTGTGCTGAGCCTGGGTGTGGTGGGTGAGTATGGTTCCACAGCCCATGTGGCAGGGCTGACGCCAGTGCTCACAGTGGCGTGCGTGGGTGTCCAGGTCCCTGCGGAGAAGCTGCGCCCTGCAGCCCTGGTACGGACAGGGGACGAGCTCGTACAGGCAGCTCATGCTGTGGCAGTACTGCTCTGAGAGCGGGAAGGTCTCTGCACAACCACGGATCTCATTTTTACACTGCAAGAGACACAGACACACCAAAAATCAAGTAATTATAATCTAAAGGAATTACATTATTTACATTACTTAGTGGAACAAGATGAAAACTTTCTATGTTCTTTTAGTTGACTTACTGAGTAAAAGTATTCAATTTTATGTGGATTAATGAATTACAAAAGCTAAACTGTAAATTAAATAAGTGGTTTCACATGTTTTTCAACTATTCATTTATTGGCCAATGATTCAAAGTTTAATTAACTAAATTAAAAGTGAAAAACAGCATGTAGGCAATCAGTACAAAAAGAGCTGAGCCAGTATAAAATATGAGCATTCACAAATGTGCCAGAAAAATACAGGCTGACAATAAACAAAAAGCAAAGAGCTGTTTAAATACAGTCACTCAATTTAGGTATAAAAAAAGTATTTCCTACCTTGATCTTCATGCGCCCAATAGATTTACTCAGTTTGAACATGACAAAGATCAAGTTAGGGTTCACGGGCTTCCTGCAGCAGGGGCAGGTCTCCTGTCTGCACAGAATAAATACTCATCAGTCCCTATTTCTCCACTTTAAAGACACATTCTAGTTATTTATTTTTCCATAATTGTTTGAAATTCTATTCCGTAACATTAATCAGATTAATTCAGGACCTTTTCAGCCATTGTAAGATGCACTTCTTGCAGAAGATGTGGTGGCATGCACTTCTTACGGGACACCTGAGGACCCCTTGACAAATGGTGCAGATCAGGTCATAGTCTGGGGCGTCCACAAACAGCTCCACATCATAGCCCCCACTCTGCATTGAGACATCCGGGTCTGCCTAAATATAAATCTAGAGTTAACATGTTATATGAAGAGGGCATGTTGTAACACTTCACATGTTCTAACAGCAGTCATCTCTGCTGCCTACAACTATTTTCATCATAGAGGGAATCAACAAAACAGAATTAATCTAGAAAGTCATATGACTGATCACATGACAAAATTAATATTATGTACTTGCTCTTTAAAATTTTTTTTTGTAAAAATACAGAATGCTTACTCATTTGTATGAAATCATCCTTAACTTGACTTTTATTAATTTTAAAAAGTACCCCCCCCCCCCAAAAAAAAAAAAAACTATTCATAATAATAACATCACAGCAAAGGAGGAATTTTTTAAAATTTATTTAACACTTTCCTCATCGACATAATTTAAAATGTAAATTTATTAATGAAATAAGCTGATGAATAAATAAAACAAACAAATAAACACAGTGCCATCCACTCACCATGTTGATCCTCTACCCTCAGCCTGTTTCCATCCCAGCTGGTTTACTCCATATCGATCCCCTCACGTTACACACAACACACGCCCTCGTTATCAATACAACACACACACTAACTCGCTCACTTACACACACACGAATATTCCTGACAACACATGAAGGAGGGAGTGTGCGTGTGACCGTGCGCGTGGACAAACGAAACAGTAAAAGTCGTGTCATAATGAGGAGCGTCCGTCCTTTCCAGCATAAAACCCAGGCTTCTGGCTTTAAATACATGAATGGCTCGTGCTGTTTCTATTGTTCTGTTACAAAAAGTCTAAATTTGATCAACTTAACGATCCACAAGAACTAATTTTAATTCACTAAAATGCCATTTTATTCTTTAGACGTTACTACGTTTTAAACTACCAGATACTTGTTGTTTATTTAATCGATTTTTATATTTTTACCTGTGAACATTTGACCAATCATAGCTCCGCGCGCTTAGATGACGTATTCCGTGATTACGTCTAATGTGTGCGACTCCGCTAGCAGCATGTGGGGATGGTTGTTTGGACTGCAATCAACGTGTGAAATGTGTCAAAAGTGATTTATCGTTTGTGTAGCTAAAATATTTAGTATTAGTCGATTTTAATAGGCAAAATGGCATATAAAAATCTACAATTTAAAACAAAGTAAGTCTTCCCTTCTCGAGTTGTATGATTTTAAAACAAGCTAGGCTGAAAACGGCTAGCCCTTGATGATGCTTTTTCCTCCTTTTCTTTCTTTCAAGTTACGCTGTGTCCAGCAAGATCGAGCCATTTTACAAAGGAGGGAAGGTGCAGGTGAGTTGTTCATTTTTTGCAAAAAGTTAAAAAGGTGATAAGTACCAAAACATTGCTAGTTCACGCTCATTATTTACGCATACAACTGTTTTTTTAAAGCCACGTGGGTCAAAGTAACAGAAATCAACTGAATGGTGATCTTTTTGTCTGTGTTTTTTTAGATTAGCAGCGATGAGAAGTACATTTTTTGCACCTGTGGATCACGTGTCAATGTTTTGGAAATCAGCACAGGCAAGATTGTCCACTGTGTGGAGCATGTAAGTTCAACCTGTTGTCATTTGTTTCCTACTGTGTCACAGTATTTAATATTTTAATTTAAATCAACTTTGAGTTGTCTGTGTGGAGTTTAAGTTACTGGACAAAGATAAGATCAAACTTAAGGTCAAGGTTTCTTTATTGTCATTCACACCACATGTGGTGGAACGAAACTGTATACACAGAGTCCCAGTTACATCCAACAAAAGTATAAATTGTAAAGAAAAACAGTAGCAAGATCTAAGAAATGAACTAAGGAATATGCTAAACTAAGAATACACTAAGCACTAATGGTACAAAAACAATACACTGAACAACAGCACAAACTAGCTGAAGAATCAGAATCAGAATGCCTTTACTGTCATTCTACACAAGTACAATGAGATTGAGAGTCACTCCTTTTTCAGTGCAAACCATGCTTTAAAAAAAAAAGAGAGCAAATTACCTACTCAATTTATATTTTGTACCCTTGTTATTGCTGAATAATTAGTTATGCTATTAGTGATAAAATGGGTGTTAATTAGAACCTTTTTTTTTGGCAAATTAATGCCACTTACCCATGATGATCTTTACTATAAAAAAGTAGAAAAAGGCAATAAACTTGCACTGTACTGTTCTGTCTACAGCTGTGTATGACTGTATTGTTCTTTTCACACTAATTAATTTTCATTCATCTGAATCATGGTATTGAAAGTGTGTTTTTTTTTGGGGGGGGGTCTAAACTTGCCTGCAGGACGATCAAGAGGACATCACATCATTTTCACTTAGCTGTGATGACGAGGTAAATGAACTGCTGAATCACCAAAAGCTTCATGGAAGTGGAGTTTTATTTTTGTTTTTAGCAGTTTGTAAAACAGTTCAAAGTGTTTGTTGATTGTGTTTATTGTGTCCAACCTCAGATACTTGTAACAGCCAGCAGAGCTTTGCTGCTAAAGCAATGGGACTGGAGGCAAGCCAAATGCACTCGCTCCTGGAAGGCCATCCACACTGTTCCTGTGGCCAGTATGACCTTTGACTCCACCTCCACTCTTCTGGCAACAGGTCAGCGACGGCACCGTCACTAACTATCACCTGTTTACATCTATAAAAACAATGCAGTTCTAAGTTTCTTCTCTCTCTTTGCTCTTGTAGGTGGCTGTGATGGGACAATCAAACTTTGGGATGTGCTGAAGCAGTACTGCACTCACAACCTTAAAGGATCATCTGGAGTGGTTCAGTAAGTCCTAATTAACTTTCAAGGAGGCACAGGTTGGAGCTACTTTTTTAAAGTATAGCTATGGGTTGACAGTTTAACGGATTGCTTCATGTGCTGTGCCAATACAGGTCATTTTGGGGGGAATATAACAAATTGCATAGAAATATCAAGTTTAATAACAATAAAAACCTTTTTTGTGTTTTAGCCTGGTTCAGTTTCACCCAGATACCAGTCGGCTGCAGCTCTTCTCCTCCTCTCTGGACTGTGGTATTCGGGTATGGGACTTGCGGTCCAGCGTGTGTGTGTGCATCCTGCAGAGCCACTACAGCGCTGTCACGTCCCTCAGCTTCAGCGGTGACGGTGACACCATGATCAGGTACAGTGCACCCACCCGCTCTGCAGATTTCAAATCAAACTGGACATTTATTAGGTTGTTTTTTTGTGTTCTAATTCTGTGTACCAAAGCAGTTAAAACGTCCTGTTCTTTACTTGTAGTTCTGGTAGAGACAAAATCTGTACAGTGTGGGACCTTAAAACCCGGCAAGCAAAGAGAACTGTTCCAGTTTATGAGGTACGACGACGAACGACTTCTTTCAATACCAGTAAAAGGTTTTTGGCAAACTTAACTTGTTTTTATCTCCAGGCTGTGGAGGGAGCCGTGCTTCTGCCTGAGAATACAGACTTATCTCAGATTGGAGTGAAAAGCAAAGGTTTACATTTCATCACAGCTGGCAGCAAAGGTTTGCCACTTAACTGTCTTCAGCATTTCATTTGTTTTTAGTACCCCTGGTAAATGTAACTTTTTTCCTGTAGGTGTGCTGAGAGTGTGGGAGGCCAGCACTGCACGCTGTGTTTACACCCAGACCCTTCCATCTATCTCCACTTCTGTCTCTGAGGAAGATGAGGGGAACGATCCTCGCAGTCTGATACACCTTTTCCACCTGCCCACCTCGTCCAGGCTGGCCGCAGTCACTGCAGAACACAACATATTCTTCTACCGGCTGCCTGAACTCACCACGCTGCAACAAGTGAGTGCTGGGACTAAAACTTTCTTCTAGTTTCTTATCTGATGGAAAACACTCCAGTCTGACAAGTGCTTCAAACATAACATTTGGTTGATTTATGCAAACAACAGACACTTTTCTCTTTGGCCTCCTGCAGTTTGTGGGTTACAATGATGAGGTGTTGGACGTGAAGTTCCTGGGTAAAGCTGCCAGTCACATTGTGGTGGCCACCAACAGCTGCCAGCTGAAAGTGTTTGAGCTGCTCACCAACAGCTGCCAGATCCTCTACGGACACACAGGTGAGTCGACAGCAGGGGGCACTACGTGTCTGAGTGAAACGACCTGGACGTGTGTTCTTATTTACAGGAAATCATAGTTTTCTTTTGTTTTTAATAGAAGTGTGGTTTTGTTGTTTCACATTAGAGGTCAAAGCTAACTACACACCATCAGATTAGAACTCCTTTAGTTTAAAGCTTATTTCCTGACATCTTACCTAGGAGTTATTAAGGAGCAAGATCTGTAAAATGTAAAAAAAAAAAAATCAATGATAAAACCAAAAAAGTTTTCATAAATAATTTTTTAGAGAAAAGGAAGTGTGTGTGTGAAGCCAGAATCTAGAAAAATCATCTCTGACAGCATCCGGTTTGTGACCTGCAGAGCAGGCTGGCTGCTGACGTTTATCTCTGTTCTATCTGTTCGTCTTCCTCAGATACTGTCCTCACACTGGACGTGTTCATAAAAAAGTCCATGTTTGCGAGCAGTGCAAAGGTAAACACAAACTGCTGTGACGAAACAGAAACGACCACAATGAAAATACAGTTGTAGCTGTTTAGTTGAGCCCGTTCTGTCAGCGGTGTAGTTTTCAGTCTTATTTCAAACTGTTTGCTGTGTGTGCAGGACCGGTCAGTGCGTGTATGGCAGATGGACAGTGACAGCGGTCAGGTGCGATGTGTGGCTCAGGGCTCCAGCCACACCAATGCTGTGGGCTCCATCAGCTGCTCCAGGTAAAGCTCCACTTTCATGTCAGTTTCTTAGAAATATCAACACGGGTGAAGAGTTGGATGGTAAATATTGTAACGGTGTGAAAAAAGGCTGATTAATGGAACAATATATGAGGGGAGATTTCCTGTTTTTTTTGTTTGTTTCCAGGATGAAAGCGTCTTTCATTGTGACTGGCAGTCAGGACTGTACCCTGAAGGTGTGGGATCTACCTGAAGAACTTCCTGCATCAGGGACAGAAATCCACCAGCTAAGACCCCGAACCACAGAGAAGGCTCACGATAAGGTACAGGAGCTTTCAGATTAAAACCATAATGTTTGATAGTTCCAATTTCCATAAAAATCTATTTATTTTTAATATTTAGGATCTTTTTACCAAATTTTTGTTAAGACTCAACCTGATGAAGCATCTAACAAATACTTCTCAAAAAAAACAGCATTGCTTCCTTTTTAAACAGAGACGTAGAAACTTCCGTACATTTATAACATATAGTTGAGAGATCAACACTGAGACAATAACAATGGCTTGGTTGGTTAGCGAGTCCCAGCTGGAGCCTTTCTGTGTGGAGTTTGCATGTTCTCCCCTTTGCACACATGGGTTTTCTTGAAGTACAGTAGTCCCTCGTTTATCTCGCGGGATCCGTACCCTGAAGACCTGCGATAAGTGAAAAACCGTGAAGTAGGAGTAGTAGTACAGGTAGTAAGTAGTAGTTTATTTTAGTGTTTATATATTATATAAAGGTGTTTTTAAACCCTTCCCGCACTCTTGCAATATTCTAAACAATGTTTCTAAACTCTAAACCTCTAAAAGAGCACAGAATGTCATGATTTCAGCTCCCTGCCTACTCTGCTCTTTGCCACCTGCAAGCGCTCTTGGCCACGCCCACTTATCTGCTCTGCACGGAGAACAGCTGATCAGCTGCAGCACGAAGTTTATCCTGCAGCTCTGGGTTGCACATTGGTGCAGCAGGTGCTATATCAGCACTTTGGTTGGCCCTGTCACTGTTTAAAGTGCTCTATAAATAAAATGGTGTGGTATGGTAAATAATTTAAAATAATTTATTAAATAATTTATTTTAAATAAAAATTCCATGTCGATCGTGCGTCTCATCCATCTATCAGCCAATTATGTGTCATGTCCAATCTTATTTTGAAAAACTGCGATTAGGCCTGTCACGATAAACAATAAATCAATTAATCACATGGTAAATGAAAATTATCGACCTCATTTTTCATTTATTGGCTTTATCGTTTCTTCGTGTCCCTCTTTCTGATGACGCTGGATGACAAAAAGCTCAACTCCGGTGCTCGTCACTGACCCCTCCCTGTCTCTTTATCCATTTTAAATCCAAAATTCATTTTAATCGTCTTCTTAACCTTCTTAAAGAGACACGCTGCTCGCTCCCTCGCTATCCATCCTTCGGTTATACTGCCATCAAGTGATCGAAAAAGATACTACACGCAAAACAAATTAAAAAACATTTCTTAAATTTGACATTAATTACTAATTATTGTCAAATTTCAAACAATGTTATCGTTTGTCACAATAATTTCTGAGACAATTAATCACCCAGCAAAATTTATTATTGTGACAAACCTAACCGTGATAGAGCGAGTCCGTGATAAACGAACCGCGAAGAAGCGAGGGACTTCTCCAGTTTTCACCCACAGTCCAAAAACATACATGTTGGGTTACATGGCAACGAAATTGTCACTTGGTGTGAATGTGCGCATAAAAGGTTTTCACGTTTGTCTCTGTGTTGGATCAGTTGCCTGTCCACGGTCTGCCATTAAATATGAAACAAGAAAAACTGAACAGTTTGAACTGATCGTTTTACTCTTAGTTTTTAAGCGTTGCCTTTCGTCTATTTTTCTCTGTTTTATCAGATTTTACTCAAAGGTCAAAAGAGATTCAGATTCTTGTTAAAAAAATTAAAGCACAGGGAGTTCATGTTAATTTTAGTTTAGGTTTACACTCCATATCACTTCTTTTAATATCTTTTATTTGAAGAAAGTTATATTTTTCTGGTATTCTCAAGGTAGTATTTTGATTTCAAGTTCTTGTTAGGGACACTGTCAGATTTTTGAGTTTTCTTCTTGAAGTTTAGTTGTAGTTTTAGTTTACTTTATTATTTTTTGAATATTTAAAAACACACAAAAAAATACAGCATGAAGCATAATGTCAAAACTTTTTGTTTTACATATTCAAGTTGAATCCTGAAGTGAAATGTTTCGGTGCAGTGAAGCTGTTCATTGATAAATAAATCTAGTTTTTCTTGTACAGACTGAAAACAGTCAGACCAGTTCTGTAAATAAGCTTATATAAGTTTTCTTTCCTCTGAAGGAAATGCTGGAAAATATTTTTCCTTTTGTGTTTTTTTTTTTTTTTTTGTTCCCGCAGCACGATTAAAGGGAAAAAAGAAACGTCTTCACGTAGCACCTTTTCCTGCTTCACCCACATCTTAAATGGGACAATTTGTCCCTCCATCTATGAGGGATTGCTTAACTTTCCATTTGTTTTTTCTGCATCACATTCCTTCAGAAGAATGTGACTGCAGCTTGTAGTAAAGTCACGAAGGCTTGAGAAGTGTTAAGAATCTGCTACTAAACATCCCGTCTTCAGCATCAGATTGAACCATTTTGTTTCTGAACTTAACTGAACTTTCTATAAATTCCTCCTTTTTTCTCCAGGATGTAAACAGTGTCTCCGTGTCTCCTAACGACAAGCTGCTGGCCTCGGGGTCCCAGGACTGCACAGCCAAGCTGTGGTCTCTGTCTGGGGATGGAAATTTGGGTCTCGTGGGGGTGTTTCGGGGCCACCGTCGTGGGATTTGGACCGTCTGCTTCTCTCCCGTTGATCAGGTTCTGGCCACGTCTTCCGCAGACGGGACAACAAAGCTGTGGAGCCTGCAGGACTTCAGCTGTCTGAAGGTGGGAGGGGAAGGAGTGGACGATGTCAGAGTAATCTGGGGCATCATCTCATCATCAGTCATGGTTGTCTTCTGGTGCGAAACTCGTTGTTAGCCTGACACTGAGTGATGTTTCTGTTTTTATTCTGAAGACGTTCGAGGGCCACGATGCTTCGGTTCTTAAAGTCATCTTTGTGAGCCGCGGCACGCAGCTGCTGACCAGGTGAACACACTCACCTACTTACCTACATTTCTACCTTCCTACCTACCTCCTACCTACCTACCTACCTTCCTACCTACCTTCCTAACTACTTATCTTCCTTCCTCTCTACCTTCCATACCTACCTTCCTACCTACCTACAGGTGCGTACCTTCCTTCCTACCTACTTACCTTCTTACCTACCTACCTTCCTAACTACTTACCTTCCATCCTACCTACTTTCCTGCCTACCTACCTTCCTATCTACCTTCCGACCTAACTACCTACCTTCCGACCTACCTACCTACCTTCCTATTTACCTTCCCTACCTACCTACCTACCTTCCTACCTACCTACCTTCCTATCTACCTTCCCTACCTACCTATCTTCCTACCTGCTTACCTGCCTACCTTCCTTCCTAACTATCTACCTTCCCTACCTTCCTACCGGTACGTACCTTCTTACCTACCTACCTGCCTACATACCTACGTACTTTCCTAACCACTTAACTTCCTTCCTATCTACCTTCCTACCTACCTACCTTCTTACCTTCCTAACTACTTACCTTCCTTCCTGCCTACCTTCCTTCCTAACTACCTACCTACCTGCCTACCCACCTTCCTACCTACTCGCCTACCTACAATCCTAACCTCATACCTACTTCCTTTCTTACCTACCCACCTTCCTAACTACTTACATTCCTTCCTATCTACTTACCTACCTACCTGCCTACCTTCCTTCCTAACGACCTACCTACCTGCCTACCTTCCTGCCTATCTTCCAACCTACTTATTTACCTTCCTGCCTACCTTTTTACCTACCTACCTTCCTAACTACTTACCTTCCTTCCTATCTACCTTCCTACCTACCGTTCTACCTACCTACCTGCCTACCTTCCTTACTACTTACCTTCCTCTACCTACCTTCCTAACTACTTGCATTCTTTCCTATCTACCTACCTACTTACCTTCCTACCTACAGTGCCTTGCGTAAGTATTCGGCCCCCTTGAACTTTTCAACCTTTTGCCACATTTCAGGCTTCAAACATAAAGATATAAAATTTAAATTTTTTGTGAAGAATCAACAACAAGTGGGACACAATCGTGAAGTGGAATGAAATTTATTGGATGTGTCAAACTTTTTTAACAAATAAAAAACTGAAAAGTGGGGCGTGCAATATTATTCGGCCCCTTTACTTTCAGTGCAGCAAACTCACTCCAGAAGTTCAGTGAGGATCTATGAATGATCCAATGTTGTCCCAAATGATTGATGATGATAAATAGAATCCACCTGTGTGTAGTCAAGTCTCCGTATGAATGCACCTGCTCTGTGATAGTCTCAGGGTTCTGTTCAAAGCGCAGAGAGCATCATGAAGACCAAGGAACACACCAGGCATGTCCGAGATACTGTTATGGAGAAGTTTAAAGCTGGATTTGGATACAAAAAGATTTCCCAAGCTTTAAACATCCCAAGGAGCACTGTGCAAGCAATCATATTGAAATGGAAGGAGTATCAGACCACTGCAAATCTACCAAGACCCGGCCGTCCCTCTAAACTTTCATCTGGAACAAGGAGAAGACTGATCAGAGATGCAGCCAAGAGGCCCATGATCACTCTGGATGAACTGCAGAGATCTACAGCTGAGGTGGGAGAGTCTGTCCATAGGACAACAATCAGTCGTACACTGCACAAATCTGGCCTTTATGGAAGAGTGGCAAGAAGAAAGACATTTCTCAAAGATATCCATAAAAAGTGTTGTTTAAAGTTTGCCACAAGCACCTGGGAGACACACCAAACATGTGGAAGAAGGTGCTCTGGTCACATGAAACCAAAATCCAACTGTTTGGCCACAATGCAAAACGATATGTTTGGTGTAAAAGCAACACAGCTCGTCACCCTGAACACACCATCCCCACTGTCAAACGTGGTGGCAGCATCATGGTTTGGGACTGCTTTTCGTCAGCAGGGACAGGGAAGATGGTCAGAATTGATGGGAAGATGGATGGAGCCAAATACAGAACCATTCTGGAAGAAAACCTGTTTGAGTCTGCAAGAGACCTGAGACTGGGACGGAGATTTATCTTCCAACAAGACAATGATCCAAAACATAAAGACACATCTACAATGGAATGGTTCACAAATAAACGTATCCAGGTGTTGGAATGGCCAAGTCAAAGTCCAGACCTGAATCCAATCGAGAATCTGTGGAAAGAGCTGAAGACTGCTGTTCACAAACGCTCTCCATCCAACCTCACTGAGCTCGAGCTGTTTTGCAGGAAGAATGGGCAAGAATTTCAATCTCGATGTGCAAAACTGATAAGAGACATACCCCAAGAGACTTGCAGCTGGAACTGCAGCAAAAGGCGGCGCTACAAAGTATTAACGCAAGGGGGCCGAATAATATTGCACGCCCCACTTTTCAGTTTTTTATTTGTTAAAAAAGTTTGACACATCCAATAAATTTAATTCCACTTCACGATTGTGTCCCACTTGTTGTTGATTCTTCAAAAAAAATTAAAATTTTATATCTTTATGTTTGAAGCCTGAAATGTGGCAAAAGGTTGAAAAGTTCAAGGGGGCTGAATACTTTCGCAAGGCACTGTACCTTCCTTCCTAACTAACTACCTACCTGCCTACATTTCTTCCATCCTACCTACCTTCCTAACTACTTACCGTCCTTCCTATCTACGTTCCTACCTGCCTTCTTATATATTTTTATTTATTTTCCACTGAAAACAAAGTAATAAAAGCACAGTAATGTCAAAATAGATTAAAACAAGAATCAAAAGTAATGATTATCAAAGTCCAGCGGCCTTTTCTTTTTTACACTCATTTTTATAGTTATTGATTAATCTGATTTTAAATGTTAAAAATCACTTGTTTCGTGTTCTTTAGTGTGAGCTAAATATTTAAATATATAACATATTTATTCATTTTAAATGAAATTACCAGTATGTGAATGGACAGTTCTTAAACTTGGACCATTCTTAATATAAAACTTGTTAAGTTTTTCTAACAACTTACTTTTATGTATTTTTTAAATGAAGACAGAGTTTTTATTAGCATATACATATTTTTTGCACCGTGCTTTTATTGTCCATTGTCCTACCCTGAACACATCGTTTCATCCGAGGACTTATATTTGAGAGCTCGCGCTCATCTTCAGTTGTTTTGGCTGTGATGCAAACTGGCCTAACCTTATCGACCCCTTTCCCTCAGCGGCTCAGACGGTTTAGTGAAGCTGTGGACCATAAAGACCAACGAGTGCGTGAAGACGCTGGACGCCCACCAGGACAAAGTGTGGGGGCTCCACGCCAGCCACAAAGATGACAAGATGGTGACGGGCTCTGCAGACTCTAACATCACCGTGTGGGAGGCAAGTAGGAGCTGACCGACACTCGCAGACCGCAGAGACTGAAATTATAAGATTAAGTTGGGGGAAAAAAAGTTTTGAGATTGATTAAGATCTGAATTTTCTGATAAAACTGTTTTCCTCTCCTTTTTTTTTAAAATTAATCTTTAAGTAGCATAATTAAACAGAAGTCCTCTGAACACAGACGTAAGAGTTTTAAATTAACAGTGTAAAGTTTGATCAATAATGTAACATCCTCCTAATATACAGTTTTTGTCCCTCTATTGTTTTTTTTTTTTTTTGACATCAAGTCAACACTTTATTAGCAGCTTATTTATTTACTGCTCTTGTGTTTGTGCGCCACCAGGATGTGACCGAGGTGGAGCTGGCGGAGGAGCAGGCCAAGCAGGAAGATCAGATACTCAAGTCAGTTATTTCCAGCTCTTTTGGGTTTTAAAACTTTGATCTCTTACCGCAGGGACGAGCTGTTTTCAGTCATCGTTGTGCCACTCATCCGCGTTCGCTCCCATTTTCACAAGATTTCTTTTCAGTTTCCTGTGAAACGTTCCTCCTTTAATTTTCAAGAAGCACACCGGCCGCATAGTTAGAAAATCAAATATACAAATTTTATTTTGCAGAGGAATTTGTGGCAAATTTGTTACCATAGCAATGATCAAAACTTATCTTGGTGGAATTTGTGAGTTTTAGCAAAATATCCTGTGAACCAATGGGTGGATTTTAATGAAATTCTCTGGAAGTAATCACTGGGTGTGTATCTAAAACTTGTCACCATGTGGAATCCAGCTAATTAAAAATGGCTGCTACTGATGATTGACCTTAGCAAACACAAGATTGGTACAACTCAGGCAGTTTTACAGATACAGTGTGGTGGTAGTTGAGAGTTCTTCCTAACATTCACTCTGAGTGCTAACAGATTGCGTAAGCTCTTTGGTTTTTATCCTCTCCTGTTTATTTGCGTTACAAACTGTAAAACGCTCAAAACAAAAAGTGATGTCAATCAGCACTGTCCTTTAAGCTTTGTTTGTGCAGTAAAACGTGCATCATGTTCTGAGCCGTGTCGTGTGTTTGTTGTGTCTGAAGGCAGCAGGAGTTGTCCAACCTGCTCCATGAGAAGAAATATCTGAAGGCCCTGGGTCTCGCCATCTCACTGGACCAGCCTCACACCGTGCTGACCGTTATCAAAGGTGCAGGACTGTTTGCACGCGGGGCTTGCTCAGACATTAAACACAATCTGTCTCTGCGTTCTCTCGTTTTTCATGGTTTCTCATTGAGTCACGCCGCTCGGCCGGAGAATACGTGTTCTGTTTGTTGGTACAGGATTTCTTTGGTGCTTTTAGGATTAACCATCGTTTGGGTCACGTAAATGTTTTTCCCTCGCTGTTTTAAAATAAGTGTGAACAAAAGTTGTTTCCTGTTGCTTTTAGCGATTCGTCAGGGTGAGGGAAGCCACGAGCTGCTGGAAAAGACGGTGCTGAAACTGCGAGTCGATCAGAGAGGTATAACATGTCGATGTGTTTTTTTTTTTTATTGACACTGCTGGAAAAAGATCTGAATTATAGCTTTAAAACTTTTAACATGATTTATTTCCATGCAGCTAAAGTTTCTCTCTGTTTAATTTAAACTTCCTGTTTTGATGTTCCGCTCAGAGTCGCTGCTGCGCTACTGCGTGGTGTGGAACACCAACGCCAGGAACTGTCAGGACGCTCAGGCCGTCCTCCAGGTGCTCCTCACTCACCTGCCGCCCGAGGAGCTTCTTCAGTACCAGGGAGCCCGAGCCCACCTGGAGGGTCTGATCCCGTACACAGGTGATCCAGAAAAGCACAAACTAGCTGGACGAGATGTGTCGATGCTTGAATATAAACCAACAGGATGATTGAAATACTGGGGTTATATTCCTCAATAAGTCATGCAGAAACATAAATACAACTTCTTATCAGAATCAGCTTTTATTGTCATTGCATCAAAGCACAAGAAAATTAAATTTCAGTACAGCCCATTCGAACAAACAAACAACAGACGGGGTAGATGGAGTGTCTGAGGCTGCAGCCTCAATGAGAGGTGCTTCTTTTTTTGTTAGATTAGAAAAAGGGGAACATGAGGGAAGAGGACGTAAAAAAAAATAAAATCTCACTCTGTCCTGTTAGAAACACAGTGTGAGGCTACAAAACCCCCAACACACACAAAAAAAAAGCAACGTAGAGTTGGTAAGGGTGGGGGTCCCATCACAGGCCGCCCAAGTGAGCGATGCAGACACTTGTCCCTTCACATCTAC
The DNA here is from genome assembly GCF_014905685.2 of Nematolebias whitei. NCBI lineage: Eukaryota > Metazoa > Chordata > Actinopteri > Cyprinodontiformes > Rivulidae > Nematolebias > Nematolebias whitei. The sequence goes on along the minus strand of NC_056512.1, from coordinate 29,871,937 downwards.
TCAAGTTGCTGCAGACTTACAATGGCCAGAACATCTGCCGACGTTTTCCTAATTTGTCGATATGCCAGGTAACCACCAACTCCACAAAGCAGAAATCCTGTTATCATAAATCCAATTATGTACGCATCTTCAGCGTCCTCGGCTGACCAGATGGACCAACACACGATCTTCTACTTCCCCCAGGAATCCATCGTGTGCCAGTGTCCCGTCGGGGCAGGAGGGCTCTCCTTCACCCTGTCTTCTCGTTGAGAAAATGTGATCAATTGCGTTGAGGGACCAGCTGACCAGATCCATAACTTTGATCTTTTTAGAGAAAACAAATGTGGTTTAAACACTCACAAGCTTATTAGTTTTAGCTCTTATTGTCTTCATCTAAAGTGAAACTTTATCATAGAATCATATGGGGGAGTGTAGTGGTTTTTAACGGGATAAGTTGCTTTACAGCTACTTCTATAAATAAACGTATCAGTCATGTTCTAATTTTTGTTTCTTTTCTTGTGATTACTATAAAACATAAATAATTAGGTTGATATTTTTCACCACACAGAAAGACACATGGAGAGGATCGGCCGTCTGCTGCAGGCGTCCATGTTCCTCAACTACATGTGGCAGAAAATGAGAGTAACTGGAGCATCGAGGTGAGGCAGCAGCTCATTACATCACTTTCATCTGAGCCACTTGGATCTGCTCCTATGAACCCTTTGTAGGATTTTAGCCTTTATATTCATGGTTTGTATAAAAATGATAGTTCTGATAAGAAACGTGTCAAAGCTTTTTATAATTTGAACTCTTATTTCCTGTTTATTTTACACGGGTGATGTAGACGAGGCATAGCCCCAACACAAAACATGAAGGTGTTTCCTTCTCATGATGATTAATGTTGTTGCTCACCAAGCGGCATTCCTAGCTGCATTTTTTTTGGGTCTTTTTTTTTTTTTTTTGTTGCTAAATGAAGGTTCTGACAGGAGGAACTGATGTTGTATAAGATACTGCTGATACCTAGAAATACTGCTGAAGGATGAAGATAAAATATAAAGCTAATTATTTTATCATTGTTCTTCTTCCAGCATGACCCAAGATGATGAAATGGATACGACTCCTCTGACACAGACCCAGTTCTTTTTTGATAAAGAGAAAATAAAGGAGAGTAGCGCTGAGAGACGAGGTGACGACAGCGACAGCGGGCAAGACGAAGATCCACATGATGATGAAGAAGAAGAGGTGATTGAAGTCAGCGCCACAAAAAAGGCCTCTGCTAACAGGAAAGCTGAAGGCAGAACCAACAGGAAGCAGCAGCCAGAGAGCGAGGAAAGCTCTGAGGAGGAAGACGAGGAGCTTCAAACAATGAAAGTGAAGAACCTCCCAGTTTCTTCTCCTCCACAGTGTCAGACTCTGAGCTGATGGAAACACGGACACTCAGGCTGTCAGGAGAAGAGGAAATAGATGCCAAGTGAAAACACGAAGAACAGGTTTTGCTGTAAATACTGAAGACTTTCCAAGTCGTGGCGTTTTACCCGTCAGTCGTTTCTCGTATAGATTTTAAACGGAAACTGAAGATGCGGAACCATTCCGATGTGTTTTTTATTTACCGTATAAAGAATCCAAGAAGATGAAGAGGCTAAAGGAGGAAGAGCTGAAACACAAACGTGGACAAGTTTGTTTCAGTTCTGCAGTGTTGCATCATCATTTTGATCTACTGACGTTTATACAAATGCAATAACTTTACATAATCTACACAAAAACATGTTTAGATACCAGTCAATGCATTTATGAATAAAGAAAATAACTCCCATCTATCGTTTACTGTTATATGTCTTGTATTAGTTTTATTTTGATGAGCAAATATTTTAACAAAACCCTGATTTGTTCAGTTTGACTTTTTTTTCCTGGTTTGTTTGCGTACCATATTTTTTGGACTATATGGCGCATTAAGCAAAACAAAACCGATAAGTCAAACTTTATTCCACTCATTCACAATACTGATTACGGTACCGCGAGACTCCTGACTATGGTAGCCGTAATGCTCCGACAATCCATCAAGCTTTGTAGCTTCATAACTTAAAAGTCATACTAAAACATTTTTGACAGATGTTTGAACGCCGTGTACCACATCGGTTCGAGGTCCATCACGGCAACCAAAAAGTCATACATTTTTAAAAACTGCTTTATTTTTGTAGGTAGGTAAACAAAATTTCAGGATACAAAATGCTGAGTTTCCAGTGTGGAAAGTAAATTTTTTATTTTTTTATTTAAACAAAAGTATTAGGCTCAAATAGGTTATATTCCGAACAGAGTTTTACTTTTTTAATGTTCCAAAACTGAAATTATTCTACAATTAACAATTCTTTCAAAGTTCATCAACTGGTTAGTTTGGGTGGAGCAAAGTTGGAGGTTCATCGACTGGTCCCCTCAGTTAGGATGGGGGGCAGGTTGATCTTGGCTGCGTTCTTGCGGGTGACGCTGCTGCAGCGGGTCAGAATCTCCTGGGCCCGGGGCCTTGGTGGCACCTTAGGTGATGTTGGGCTCTTGTAGAGGTTGGGATCAGAGACACTGGGGAGTAATCTCCCCTGTGGTTGGCTTGTTGGGCTGAGGAGGTTGTTCACCGTGGGGGGAGGCGTGCGGCTAAGTTGCAGCCGCTCATCGTTGGAGCCGCAGCTCAGGCTGAGGGATGATCCACCGAAGACGGAGCCTGAATCGTCGCTGAAGATGTCGCTGTCACAGCTGTCATCAGTGTCTGCTGTCAGCATCCTGCCGCCCTCCTCTTCATCCTGCACCATGATGATGGGGGGAGGGGGAGGAGCTCTCACAGGGGTGGGTCTGCTGGGGGAGTTTGTCACAGAGATGCTGTGGCTTTCTGCAGGTTGTGCATGAGACTGCTCAGACGGCGTGCACAGTGACCTGGATCGGGACCTCTGGACGCTCTCGTCTTGGATCGAATCGGGCGACAAGGACACGACAGGTAGAAGCTGTGGCAGGTTTCCATGGGAACAGCTGTGATGCAAATTGGAGGAAGGGGCGATGAGGGAGGACAAGTTGCTCCGAACTTGATTCTCAGGTGTCATACGAATATGAGGCAAGCTGTACGGCTTCAGGTGTATGGTTGGGATGTAGCCTATCTTCCCTTTGTATCTGTGAAGAAACAAAATGAGAAGGGTTAAAGTAGATTAAGGCTGAAAGAATAAAAACATCATTAAATTATTACTACTTGAATATTATCTATTTAAAGTAAAACATATCCCTCTGGATTAGACATTTTATAAAAGAAATGAATTCCATCTCTGTTTCTACACCTTGAACCTGAATTTCAAGCAAAGGCAGCATGAGTTTTGTTTTTCTGATGGGAATTTGTCAGTGCACATGGATTAGGCAATTAAAACATGCAAAAAACTAAATGCATGTATTCACTGCATGCATTGTAACGAGCCTGCAGTCATAGTTACTGTTTGTGCACTTTGATGTTTAAAGCTCTGTATGCCTTGTTGCACATATAATCTGAAAATCAGACATTTAACCAGCTTCACATTTTATGCATTTTGTGGAGTTTGGAACTTTCCAAAGATGTAATAATTCTGAAATGGTCAGTATTGTTGAAAAATTGCACATTTTGTGCCTTTTCGCCTTTTAACAACTTGTTTTCACGTGTAAGGAAACTGTTAGCAGAAATCAGGACAAAGATTTCCCACCTGATACTGTGAGGCATGAGGCTTGTTTATATTGTACGTGTACACTTCAGGATGTTCTGAAGGGATGTTTCTGACAAAAGTCAAATGTGTTGGTACCTGACGAGCCACCAGCCATTGTCAGACTTCTGCAGGACCTCCACCACCGCTCCAATGTTTATGGATATCTCATCAAATTTGGTCGACTTGTAGTTTTTGACTGCAGTGTAGAGCAAACCTATGGAGGTCATGAAGATGTTTAAGAAGAAGGTTGATATGTTTATCCATGTGAAGTGCTGATACTCTGTTTCGCTGTGCAAATACCTCTTTCTAGAATCTCATCCTCCTCATCGTCCTCCTCGTTCTCTAACTTCTCCAGGTAAGGTGCAGGGAACCAGGCCATCCGCTTGTCTTCGTTTTCTACAAGCCACCACCCTGAACAGACGGTCCTGAGTTGAACTGAGTGTACTTTGAGCTGCAGCAGCCACAAACGTCAACACTGACTGAGACGTGTTTGCTCACCTCCTTTGTCTTTGATGAGCACGTCCAGTTTTTCCTCAGCCGTCACTTTGAAAGGTTTGTTCTTGGTGTCTTTTGTCTCGTAGGACGCCACGCATCGGTACGTCTCTGTGACGAACGGCTGGGTGACGTTCCCACTGTTGCTGTGTCCTCCGTTGTGCCTGAGCTTGTCCTCAGAGGGTATGATCATGATGCTGAGGCAAATCCACACCGGAGGACATTGAAAAATGTCAGACATGTCAAATGTCTTAGAAAAGGAGCAACTTTGATATTTGTGAGATTGAACCAGGATTTAAATGAAGCGTGTGTTTGCAGCTGTAAGAGTCTCAAAACTCTCATTTGTTTGAGGTCATTTTGAAACCAGTTTCTTCCCACAGTGTTTTGATTCTCAGATTTTAATCTCACCTGTTCTTGGTGAACTCCGACTGCAGCTCCTGACCTTTGGCCTGGAAGAACCGGATCAGGTCTGCAGACTGAGACACTCGTGGATCACAGCACAGGAGTTCATCGCAGTATTTCTGTAAATACTTCAGACGTACCAGTGATTTGTTAGAGCCCGTCCTTTGGCTCTTCTTCGTGCGAATACCTAAACAACCCCAGGGACACATATTCAGTTAAATCTCATGAGACTGACTGTGACTCGGACGAACTTAGCAAACACACGCTCACCTCTGAATTTGGGGAGGATTCTGTCAGATTTATTCAGTTTGCTCGCAGATGGAAACGCTGCCTTCAGTTGTTTCTGTGCAAAACAAAAATAAGTACATAATGACAGGAACCACATGTGGTTTGTACAAAAGCAAGATATAAATAAATGCAATTATTTAACCTTACATGCATTTTTTTGAAATCCCCAAAACTTCTGTAAACCACAACTTCGTTCTGGTCTGACCAAAGCACCGAGGTCATGTACAGCTGGAAGAACAAAACAAGTTGTTAACCAGACATTATTTATAAAATAACTATATTATTAATATAAAAATCTTCCATTGGTTTTACTTTGCTTTTCTCCTTGTGCAGCACCCCAGCCAAATGGACACTGATGGGATAAAGCTCCGTCGCCATGACGACTGGACAGTAAGAACTGTGTCTGTAGAGCTGCAGATGTTCTGCAGGTGCCTTTATACCGCCACGGAGAAAAGGCGTGGCTGTATGACGCACTGATGGAAACTCTTATCTTCTAGTAAAATAAAATTCCTGCATTGTTCCAAAACCAGCCAGTGTGACATTTACAAAAGTATTTTCCTCCAAGGACTCAAATGGGTCCAACCATCAGGACTGACAGCTTAGACTGTAGGTTTTGAAGAAAACAGGCTTGTTTACATTTAATTTTTGCTCTTAAGCTACTTTTAATTTTTTTTAGCTGTGTTACATAAAACAAATAAACAGAATGGTTTAATCCTGTGCTTAAATTGTTTCTTGCATGATAAGAGAAGAATACACACATTGCGTAATTCTGCGTCATCCAGACAAGATTGAATGAGATGAGTTGAGTAACACATGAAAAGGACCGAACACTCAGTTTGGGCTGACAGCCAACAGGTTTCCATTTCCCTCACACCCACGTCCTCTTACCTGAGGAAAGCCAAAAACTTCTGACAAAATCAAACGTTTAACAATAGATGTTTACACTTAGTGTAATAACAATAAAATGAACCATATGGCTTGCTAAAACCAGCAATATGCCAGCTAAAAGTAGCAAAATGACAATTAGAAGCTAAAAGTAGCAACTGCTTTTATCCCGGATCCTGTTCTTTCTGTCATGATCCAAACCTCATGATCATAGGCGAGGGTTGGAGCACAGGCAGACAAGTAAATCGAGAGCTTTGCCTTTCTACTCAGCACTTTTGTCACCACGACTGACCGAAGCAACACCCTCATTACTGAGGACGACACCCCAATCCGTCAATTCTTCTCCCTCTCCAGCTTACCATCACTCATAAACAAGATGCCCAGTAAACTCCTCCAACTGAGTCAAAACCTCCTCCCTGACCTGGAGGGCCATCCATCCATCCATCCATCCATCCATCCATCCATCCATCCATCCATCCATCCATCCATCCATCCATCCATCCATCCATCCATCCATCCATCCATCCATCCATCCATCCATCATCTTTACCCTCACTGTTGCCCATGTCCAGTAGTCACTGTACGAGAGGTGGGGCACGGCCTGGACAGGTCTCCAGTCCATCACAGGGACACATAGAGACAAACGAGACAAACAACCATTCACTCTCTCACTCACACCTAGAGACAATTTAGAGTTACCAATCAGCCTAACATGCAGGCTTTTGGTCTGTGGGAGGAAACAAACATATTTTTGGTAATCATATGCTGCTAACCGTTTCAGATTTAAAGCTTAGGTCTAATGACATTATTTTATTTTGTAGGAAAAGCCCAAAGCTGCACACTCTGTTCGTTTTAATTGTCTAAAGTTAAAGAGCAGTTCTGCAACAAACTCTTAAGTTGAATTCAGGAACATGTACTTTTGTTTGTGATTGACTGCTGCTGACATCTGGTGTCTGTGGACAAAACTCTGAACTACAGTGAGGAATTAGACAAGCGTACAAACCAGTAAACAACACATGGCTTTTATAATGCAAACACAAATCTTGACATTTAAAGACATCCCTCAAAGTTAAGTTAATCTTGTATGAGTACAGCAAATGGTACATAATACACCAGCCAGTAATTTGTCAGCGTCAACAAGACAAAAAACATAAATTCTATCACACAACAGCCCTGAATATGTTTTCAATAAGCATTTACATGACTGTGGTGGGGTGAAAGGTCAAATTGACTGATAATGACATTGTCCATGGTGTACATGGACGAACAGTTCAATTATGCAGGGACACGAAACTGCAGCGATCAGATGAAGAAATTATCTGGTGATGACTATCCAAACCATTTTATGTTCAGGAAAGTAGACTTTGTGAGTACCACTCAAGGTTTATTTTGTGGAAGTGGTCTTAAAAATGAGAATGTAGAGCTGTATTCTGAGGACATCTAGCTTTAAACTGAGTTGTGGATCGACAGATGGACAATCTAAGACGGGGCTCAAACTTTTTGGGTTCAGGGACCCCCTCATAAAACCCTCATGTTAATTAAATAACTTTCTTCACTTTGTCTCTTTAATGCAAAGGAAATGTGTGTGTAACATAAATACTTAATATCTGTTTTTTAATAGTGTTAATACAGTTTTTATACTTTTAAACATGGGGTATTTTTCATTCCTGACACACTTAATTAACAACACTTTTAATTTCAACTTCCAAAAATTACAGTTTTGAGAAAATTAACAGCATCAAAAACCACTTTAAAGCTTTAGCTATTCACTAAATGAACATAATAAATGTGTTGCCGCTTCTTCAAATTATTACAGAAAACTCTTTACATAAAACTGAACAGAATCACAGCAGCAGTAGTCATACCAAGTAACAGGACTTCATTTGTAAACTGATCCATGCCAGAACGTAAAACACGGGTGGGCTGGCATGGGGATGGGGGGGGGTCTGAGGGTCCTGCTCCAGAAAATTTGTAATAGACGTGATTTCCTGCATTTTGGTGTATTTTAAAGGGTTGTTAAACATTTATGTGCTTGTAAAAAATATAATAATAATAATTATATATATAGAAATATAAAAAAAAAAATATATATATATATAAATATATATATATTTAATTTTGGGGGTTTTTTGGGGTCCCCCAAGCACCGGCTCATGGACCCCTGGGGGTTCGAGGACCCCAGTTTGAGAACCACTGATCTAAGTGACAAAGTGTTTGTCGTTTCTATTTTACTCAATCTGGAGCGAAGACAAGGTTGTGACAAAAGATCAGCTGTGACCTTTGACCCCAAGACCTTGAAGTCTGTAAGGATCATCTTTGACCCTTATAAGGTAAGCTGTGCAGTTTGACTTTTTTATATTATTAATTTGGAGCTCGGACAATTATCCACGGACGGCGTCATATCATAATGTGTCCCATCAGCTGTATAAAACGTTATTAAAAAGTTAATTTTATATGTTTAAATACTTTCCAGTTATGCAGAGACTAGCTATTTTAAATAACAAAATTGAGATTGATTTTTTTTCTTTTGAAATTAAACAACTAAATTGCTTTTATTTTTTAATTAGGCATTTTCTGCTTTTAAACTTTTCTAAGTGTAAATGGCAAGTCTGGTCATTTCAACATTACAGATTAAACGGAGCAGTGAAGATACAGAAAACGCCAAGAATAGAAAGAAAACTTGTTTTTTATTCCATCTGACTCAGTCCTAGCAGAACAATACATCTGCAATTTAGAATAAGACAAGAAATAATTCACATTTCCTTCTTCTATTGCACATTTTCCTTATTTGTTCGGATAAAAAAAAAGAAGTCAGATTAAGGATTCGTCTTCTTTTCATTAGCTTGATTTAATTCCAGCCTCACTCCCACATCAGTCCAGCTGTGAGATAGACAATCAGCCAAACACTTTTACATCAAACCTGCTTAATTTTTTTTTTTCATTGCAACCCATTCTTGGGTTCTAGTTTAGTTGGAAAAATTGGTCTCGACTCCAGTAAGACTCCTATTGGATGATGATCCATAATGCATTCTGGGAGATGTATTATTTTATTCAAACTTTTAGTTCATGATTAAAATGGCAACTCAACTAGATGAATGAATGAATGCTTACTTTGTTTACTTACACTGAGGATTTTATCTTAATTTATCAAGTTATTAAAAATATTTAAATATGAAAAGGTGAGTTATTTTGCCAAATATGCAATAGTTTTAATATATGCTTAATTTATTAGCATTGGATAATGCCAAATTCAAAATTGTAGTTTGATTTAGTCAAAAATGGAAATTAGGACCATCCATCCATCCATCCATCCATCCATCCATCCATCCATCCATCCATCCATCCATCTTTTTCCACAGAAAACAAGAACAAAATTTAAATGCATTTTTAGTTCAACGTTTTCCTGCATATATGATACAATTACAAACATTTGTAAAATGTATGTTTTATTTGCACACAGTGACATTTTGTTAACGTAACCTATAATAAATCTTCAGCTGCTTCCTCAAATAGTGCCCATATCTGTGGATGCTTGAGGTGCGTATGTGGTTCCACTGAACATCTTTTTCCTGGATCTGTATTAACCCATAAAAATAAGCAAAAAAAAAGTGACAGACAGTGAGCTTTACAATTTACCTTATACATATACACTGAACAGCTTGTTTCATTGTAATTTCAGCTCTTTACCTCTTTAAAAAGGGCCACCTTCCAAGCACTAACTTGTGTATTCAAGTGGATCTCCCTGTCATTGATCATCTGCAGGTGGTTTTCATGGCTAGTGTTCAAGGCTTTCATCAATGCATCTGTGTCAGGGAACAGCTAGACACAAAAAGTAGAAATAAAAACAAATCCTGACACCATATTTTGCTGTTGCACACTTGCCTTACAAAGGCTAATGCAAGCATTTTCTATATTTACAGGGACTAACCTGTATGAATAATGGTTGAATTAATATACTGTATGTGTTCTTGTTGTTGTAAACCTACAGTGCTTGATCTCCTATCTTCTGGTATGTCCTCCTTCACATTTGGTTTGGCCACAATCTCCTGAGGTTCAACAATAATTTCTTGCACCTTCTGATAATATTGATCCTCCAGATCTCGCAGCTGATTAAATGTACAACTGAGTAAAAGAAATTAGGATATGAAACATGATAAAACAAATAAGTTACCACCTTGATATTGGCTTGTAATCATATTCAAATAAGTAAAGAACTGGGGAATAATATATATATATATATATATATATATATATAAAGTCAACTTATTTAAATTGCTTTTTTTTGCTAGGATTACCTGGTTGTTTATCTGGTATGCATGATCAACTTTAAGCACAGAATAACTATCAATAAAAAGCATTTTTATTGTATGAAATAATTCATGTCTGTTAAGTTGACCCATGTAAAAAAAGGATATGTCTTCAGTGCAGTTTCCATAAAGTGGCTAGCCATGTCTGAGATAGAGTTGTCAAGCTTAGTGATGTTGTCCTGAAAACAAAAAGAAAGCATCACTTTGGTAAATGTAAAGTAATCAAATGTACTGAAGATGCACTCAAATGCAAACAGTTGCACACGTTTACCTCAAGATTGTTGACCAGCTCAAACTCTACTGTCAGGAGGTCTTTCTGCAGCTGGGTGATTGCATCGTTGCAGCTGTTGATCTTGACTTCAATTAGTGTTGGGTCTGTTACATTCTGAAACTCTGCAATCTTCTAAAAAAAAGTTTAAACTCATAAGATGATCTTTTAAATGGGGGAAAAAAATAAATCAATGTATTTCTGATTTACAGTAGATGCCTTTATAAAATGTCAATCTTTCTACTTGCCTCTCTGTGCTCCTGATCAAACTCTGCAAGTATCTTCAATGCCTTCTGCCTGTAATACGCCTCAGCCTCTTTCTGACCAGTGAAGAAAGCGTTCAGCTCTGCCTCTCTTCGTTTGTGCTCCTCCAAACCAAAGTCAAAGAAACACCTACACAACTCCACCGCTTGGTCCTCAAAAGTACATGCAATGTCAAGGTAACTAAGGAGAGATTAAATTAATGTAAAATTATATTTTTTTAAAAAGGCAAAAAAAGATATGTTTGAAACAGAGGAGCCACTCCTGGAAGGAACTGTGGTTTCACTGCTTCTGGATCATCCTGAAACATGCTGTTAAACAGACTGGACCCATAGATGTCCTCCACAAAGGCGTCCTATGGAAAACAACTATTAGTAGGTCATATGAGCCCACTGGAAGAACTGCATTAATAAATGCGGACTTTTTTCATACATGGTGAAGTTTGAACTCAGCTTCCAGCTTTTGCTGAGCTTCATTTGTTTGTAGCTTTTGCAGCTCTTCAGGTTTAATTTCCTCAAGGAGAAAATGATACTTGATGAATGCTTCTTCTCTCTGTACAAACAAACACACTTGATTCACTTACTATATGCAGTATCTATATCACTGGGACTTAAATGCTCATTTAAAAGAAATAACAGTAACAGAGTCAATTGTAACTTGGGTTGGTGTCAAAATACTTACTATCTCAGAGTTTATTAAAATGTTGTCTAGGAGGGTCAGGCTAGGCAAGCAGGCAATAATAAAAGATGTGTAATCTCCCTCGTTAGAGACAGGATTTCCAGTCATGTTGAGTTTGAAGAGCTTCTTAAACCTCGAGAGATAGAGCACCTTTGAAATGCATCACACATGCAGGCAATTATAAACATTTTGTATCAATAAACTCTTCAAATGCAATAAATGAATTTCTCATCATTCTTTTTTGTTGGGAAAGAAAAAAGAGGCGTACATTGTCCAGCTTTTTGATGTTGTTGTTTCCAACAAAGAGGAGTCTCAGGTTTTCTAGAGTGTCCATATTCTCAAAGACAGAGATTTGGTTGAAGGACAAATTCAGCACCTCAAGCTTTTGCAGAGCATCCAGGCCCTCGATCTTTGTAATCTTGTTGAATGACAGATCTAAAAGACAGATTTAAAAACATTGAGCATGTGTCAACCAAAATGCCAGTGCAAACATAACCTTTACAACAAAACATTACATGTATTGGAAAAAAACAAAAACAATAACTTACTGAACCAGGTCAGATTAGTCAGACCTTCCAGGCCTTCAATCTTCTCTATAATGTTGTTGCTCAGATCAAGCCTCACCAGAGATGTAAAATCCTGCAAAAGGACAATCTTCTGGATGTCTGTAAACAAAATCATCTTATGCATAACTAAACTAAATGCACCAAGCAAAAGTAAAATGTTCATGCTGCTTCTTACTTTTGTTTGCCAGGCCTAAATGAAGAATGTCACTTCTTCTTTCACAGCATGAAATAAAAACTTCTTCTGAGACAATGACTTGGAAATTGCCCAGAGCCTGTTCAATTTGGATGACTTCATTCTTCACGGCATCCTGCAGGACCTTCTCATTTAATGCTATTGGCTCCATGTTTCTCTTCAAAATAATGCTATAATAAATAATGTTATATAAACTCTGTTATAAACAGCAAATGATAAAAATTTTTGGCTTGTTTTGGTCAAATTGATCTCAATCCATAAATAAAAACTCAGATTGTAGATTAGCTTCTTTTATAGATTTATCCAAAATTTGATAAAATAAATTGTATTACTTACTACTGAGAACAGGAGAACGTAAATACCAATGTTTTGTTTTCGTTTAGTCAACGTGTTGTACACTGCGTTAGGCTCAAATCCTTGTTGTTTAGACACAGTTACTTAGCAACAAGTTGATTCTCAGATGCGTTCATGAAAACGTGGTAAACAAAAGAGCACTCCCACATCGCCATGATTTTAGTTTGATTTGTAAAAATGTTAAAACAACTTAAAACATGTATTTCCACAAAACTCATTATTGGTTTAATTTTTCATGTTTTAGTATAATCTCGGGTATAATCTGAGCAAAATAGCAAGATCAAATCAGATTTTTATACAGGCAAAAAAAAAAATCAAAACCGTTTTAACAATGCTAGGAAAAGTTTCTTGAACATAGCTCAATGACGCTAAACATAACTGAAACTAAATTTAGCCAATAGAATCAAAGATTTAATTTTTCTTATCCAATAGAAACGATCAAGAGGCGGGGTTTAGGGTGTACCGCCTCCGGGCCTCAGTCTGCCTCTGTCAATTCCTAGCGGATCGTTTGTTGTCAAAATGGAGTTTTTACTTGGAAATCCTTACAGCACTCCCGTGGGACAATGTGTAGGTATGTAAAACATCAGCGTTATGATTGGGGGTGTAGTGTTTTGTGCCTCATGAGTAGTTTAAGAGTGTACTAATTTAAAATAACACGAAAAAGGGAGCTCGCGCTGGCATCTTCCGAGCAAACGTCATCCGCTTGGAATGAGCTATCGGCTAATGCTAGCCAACATACCCAGATAAGTTAGTCAGTTACAATGACCAATATCACAATAAATCACCTCTAGATTTGACAATGTTAGGTAGTTTTTAAAGCAGTAAATCACACGCACGCGCACACACATCACACACAATGTAAACATGGTGACTATGTCTAGACTGGGCTCGCGTGAGTTCTTTTTTTTAGTTTAAAACTTTCTGCTGTCAACATTTGTCTTTTATATCATTTACATTTTGTGATTACATTCATATTTACCTCTGGCTTTTAAAACAACTTCCCACCCATCATTTTGTAAATGTGCAAACGCTGACAGTAGCCCTCCTGTATGTTTTGAATGCACTGCCACGCTGTTTGTCAATTCAAGAGATGAGAAAGACAGTTTAATTAATTCATCACTGATGATTTAACCTTAAGACACAAATCTATAACTTCACCTAGTCTCATTCTGAATGCATAAACTGTGTTGATTTGAGACGTATGCTAATCTTTATGAAGTACTGTACATATACAAGAAGTAGTAACATTTGTGTAGGTGTTACCATAAAAAGACAAGGCTAAGTAAAGCTCAGACTCACATTCTTAATTCTTAGTTTGCTTGTTTTTAAATATTTTAACTATATGCTTATAAAAATTGGATGGAAGGCTTCAGAATAAAGCATCATCTCTTGCTTTTTACACTTGCTTTTATCTATTTCAGTTTGATGGTACGTTTCAATTGTTACATCTTGAATTTCAGCCTTTCACAGATCTCTGCAGCTGAGTTTATTCATTTATTTATGTGTTTGGTTTTTTTTTTGTGTGGTGATATGTACACCTCAGCAGAGGGGGGGAAATAGTCATCCCACCTGGCAAAACGAAGGGTGGTATGTGTCAAGTCTTTCACACCCAAGCTGCCAGGTGATCCAAAAGTTTACTATTACTGAGGCATGTAGATGAGAAAAGACAATTGTAAATAACAATAAAAAAAATACAAATAGTGATATGGACAAATCTAATACTTTAACATTAAAAGGAAGAAATGAGGGGCTTAAAAGTCCACATTAAAAGAGAAGGACTCCAGCTTTGTTGGCAAGTGCATGGTGCAGCTTGGCACCATCAGAGCCATGTGATAGACTGGCTTCTGTTGTGTCGTGTCAATTACTGGACCTAGAGGGTGCAGGAGAGGTGACACAGCACCATGATGAATTAGTAAAGCTCCTATTGTTCATTGTTATTTTAGCACATTTTACTGTTTATTTTACTGTTTCCTCTCTTACACTTGTCTTCTGCCTCGCAGTAACACACCAATCCTCCTAAGGAGCTTACATGGGACATGGCAACGGAGAGAGTTGTGGTTAATTCTTCCAAACTCAAGTTCTATGTGCTTCACAGTCCATCACAAATGCATTTTAAAGGAATTTTCCAGTTGTAAAGTCACTTAAAAACTAAAAAATGTCACTTTGTGTTTGTTGAATCTGTTGACAACAGATTAAAACACTAGTATATATATATATATATATATATATGTGTGTGTGTGTGTGTGTGTGTGTGTGTGTGTGTGTGTGTGTGTGTGTGTGTGTGTGTTTGAAGCCAACACAGTTTGAAACAATAGCACGGAGTGTGAAGGGGACGGGAGGCTTCTGTTTCTGACTGTCATGGCTGTTATGTGCTGAGCACCCAGCTGCATCACACCCACAGCTGATGGCTTTTTCCTCTGACACGTTGGTTTCCTATGTTCCAGTTAACTATTTTTTCTTTCCAGTGTTTCCCCTACCGTTATGCAGGCGGGGTGCACCACCCCGTCAACAGAACTGAGCACCCCGCCTACCAAACTGCACTTGCCCCCATACCCCCACCTGGCACTGACATATCACTAAGCTAGCAGCACAAAATACAGGCTCTCTAGCTAAAAAGCCGAAAGCAGCACTCACATGGCCTCTTCCCTCATGTTGAACGCGCCCCCCCCCCCCCCGCTCAAAAACTGTTAGTACAAGCTGCGCTCAGACATGTCTCCTTCCCCCCCATCAGCAAAAATCATGGATGAGATGAGCACCCCGCCATGGCAAGCTAACTAGGGGAAACACTGCTTTCTGATAATTTACTAAAGTTCACATCAACGAGTGGTGGCCTAGAGACCCAGCAATATGAAATAAAAATAAATTTTAAAAAACAGTATCTAGTTTTTATTTTTGTAGATCTTGTTGTTGTTTTTTTTTTTACAGGGCATCCACATAAAAATAGGATAATTTTAAAGTACCTGTAATGTAAAACCAGATCAACTAGGATTTATTTTCACTATAGTAAATCTAAAAAGTACTATTTTGCTGGCATATTTTATGTCATCTGTTCATTTTGATGATGAATTAGTCACTTATTGTTTCAGAAGCACATTTTCGTCTTGGCGAAACATATTTCTTGTGAATGGATCCTGCATGAACTTGATATCTTTGTTTGCTTGTTTATGTACAGGATTTCTCACAAACAGCTTCTACCTTGAAGCTGTAACACTCATATATCCCTAACTAGAAAAATCACTGTAATGCCACTTAAATTGGACATTTGACACTTTATCTGTGCTGCTGATTATCCATGCTGCTGATTTTGTACCCGTAAGCTGCTGTATTCATACCCATCTACTAACAACAGACTCATGTTCAGGCTGCTGTTTAATACACCTTATTTATATTAGATGATTATTGTTTAGTGTTTAGTTGATCTTAGATCCTTGTATACTGTTTCTTTTTTATATACTTTATATTTTTGCTATTTCTAGGTGTAACTGGGACCTTGTGCACACAATTTTGGTTCACCACATGTACCACATGTGATACGAATGATAATAAAGAACCTTGAACTTTGAAATAACCTAATTAGTTTTAAGTTTAAATGACTTCTTCAGAGAATTGTGCCAAATGGAAAACAAACGTTACGTACAATGTTACATCGCTGCACCTTGCCAGTGTTATCAGCTATAATACAAACACCTTTCATGCTCTATCTTCTGTCATCCATAATACTTTAGTCGTATTAGTCGATTTTAATGGACATTTTATTGAATGGTTTGCAGCTTTATTCTATGCAGGAAACCACCAGTTGTCTACGTCATAAAAGCCACATTAGAGTAAAATCAGCAGCGCTCGTAAACATGGTTGTTTTATTAAAAAAAGAAAAGGTAAAGCACAATACTTTTAACATTCTGGTTGTTTCCTGTGTGTGTTTTTTTTCAGAGAGAGCCACAGATGGAGGGTTACAGAGTGAAGACTGGACCCTCAACATGGAGATCTGCGATATCATAAATGAAACGGATGAGGGGTGAGCATCAAATTTATTGGAAAATCAGATCCATCGTAATCAAAAATTTTCCGTCCCGTTACTCTGCAGGATTGCGAAAGATATATATTTGGTCCTAAAACACACAGTTTGGTATAAAATAGTCTCTGTCTGGTTGCAGACTGACAAACCAAACAACATAATGGTTGCTGCTCTCATCACACACAACCTTTTGTTTTCCTTCTGTGAATCTGTTTGGCTGAATGAATAGTTTCAAATCTTGGATCGGCCTCCTATAGGAAGAAACACCTGATTTACAGTAATCTGTAAGACCATCAAACCACATTATTTGCACTTTTTAGAGTTTTTATTATCACCCACAGCTAAAGGTAATTATGTTTTTAACGTGTTCGTTTGTCTGTAGTGTTACCAAAATTAATGAATCAGAAAGAAGATTTTAAGAAGCTCTCAAAAGTAAACACAGATATACATCTACAGTTCTTTAAGTTTAGGAGTCAACCTAATTCAAGATGGCCACTGCAGCCTATTGAGCTTAGCCAACACAAAAATGGCTGTAACTCAGTCAGTTTTACAGATATGGAGCTAAAATTTGGTGTGGTAGTAGCTGCGAGTCACTTGTGAGACTTATCACAAGCACTAACAAATCTCTCTAGAGCTCGCAATATCGTATGGAATTGTGCATAGCTTCATTTATAAGCTTTGATCAAAACAGCTGTAATTATGATGAGTTTAGTCTGAAATCCTGGCTGGCATCCCTTGCACATGTGTCAAACTCAAGACCCAGGGGCCAAATGTGGCTCTCACTGACATCTTATCTGGCCCCCAAGATGATATGTTAAACGTAAAATACTTTTATCACTTTAATTTTTTTCAGTAATCTTTGATTATGATGTCAAAAGTGCAACAGAGAACGTCAAATGAGACCGATTTAAACTTTCGTTGAGGAACCTGCAACCAAGAAAAGATGTTGGGTATCTAACTTGAGTTCATGTAGATTCTGAAAATGGCCCTTAGTTTGAAAAAGTTTTTAATTTCGACCCCCATTTGTAAGTGAGTTTGACACTCCTAGCTAGGCCTTTCATTATTGCTCTGAAGAATTATTGAGACAAGAGAAAAACGAAACACAATCACTTGCTTGTGATTAAGGTATCTTTGAGAAATAAGCTGCATTTAACACAGAGTAAGGAATTATTTTAATTGCCATTGCAGTTCCAGCAAACAAAACCTTTCTGGTGAAATGATCAACTAAGACGATTGTGTAAAACAGTTTGTGCAATCCGTTTCACATTCCTCGTGCCTACGCTCCCGCTTGTCTTGACAGGAGACACGTGGCTTTCTCTGCCACCTCAGAGCAAACACAGAATAAACCAAAACACGAAACATCTTGTCTTCAAGATGTTTAGTAAGAAAAACAAAACGGGCGAACTCCGGGGTTAGAAATTCGTAAGACTCTGAATACGCTCTTAGCAACTTTTGTGTGATGTTTTCCTAACACGTATGACGAGTGCTTTCAAACGACCAGATATCTAAAGGTGTAACAACAGATGGTGCGCGCTGAGCAAACACAAAACAGATGCACCCACCAAATAACAAAAGGCAAACTGCAGCAAAGTGTCAGAAACGAAATGGTTTCTTTTTAACGCGATTATGTGCAGCAAACTTTACAGGGAAAATCTAATGCTGACTTTATTCTCCATCTTTGTCCATCTTCATCTGTCTCAACAGTCTTGCTAAGTACCTGTACTGTTTAAAGGAGCTCATAAAGACTTAGCATCATGGTTCATCTTCTGTGAGGAGATGGGGAGGATGAGGCAGATAGCCAGCCTGAACACCTCATGCGTGAACAGCTTTGATCTTGCCTTGGGAGAAACATTTTGCAGCCATGCAGAAATAAAAAGGCAGAGCCAGATGGTGTGACAGTTCTCCACTTCCTCTGTCAAATAGTTACACTGACAGACAGACTGGCATCTGTTCCTGTGGCACAGAGAGGAGTTTATTCCAACAAAGTCGGTGGCGTTACGCTCGCTCGCAGCAGGGGTCGCCTAATGCAGCTGGAACTGCTCTGCTGTTTTTATTTCCAGGCCAAAGGATGCCATGCGGGCGCTGAAGAAGAGACTGAGTGGGAACAAGAACTACAGAGAGGTTATGCTGGCACTAACGGTAGGAAGTTTATATATCCAGCTGCCCCCACAATAAATGCATTCAACACATCAGTTTTAAAAGACACAAATTGGCCTTATCTACAAAAGCAAAAAAAACAAAAAAACACCTGAAGTTTTAAAAACTAACTTTAGGGAAAATAATGTGTGCAAACATAAAAAGCAGGGTTCTAATTAGGGATGTACGATATTATCGGCATGGTATCGGTATCGGTCAATATTGGCGATAAAATTAAATATCAGACATCGGCCATTCCATCAAAACAACGCACCAATATAAAAGGCACTGTTATTTATATATTCAGTATATATAAGACGCTGTTTTTGTATGACAACCCAGTGACAAGGATGCCTGCAGCGCCAGCACAACGTTTTAGATTTGTGAAAATTTACAAATTTGCACTGTTCGAATGTTGTCATTGCGTTAGAGAGAGTAAACGTCGAGAATAAATTTGACATTAAACATAATTCAAGCTGAAGTGTTGCATCATTTTCAGACCCCTTTTTGGCATCTGCATTTAGAAGCAGGACAAATTGACAAAGATCATGCAGAATAAAGTAGTATTTTAATTCCACAGTAGAGAAAGCTTTGTAGCCTCTGTAAATAGGTCAAGGAGGAAAGATATCGTTATTGGTATCGGGTATTGGCCAAATAAGTTTTAACATATCGACAGATCGGATATTGGCCAAAAAATCCAATATCGTTCATCCCTAGTTCTAATAAAAACACATGCTTTTTTTTATTAATAATTTATCTTTATAAGCTATAGGCTATATAATAATTTATATACAATCAGCTTGTAACACCAATAAATAGTTTGAAGACCCTCAAAATCACAAGTGGTAGAAGGAGGGAAGCAACAAGAAAGAAGCAAAGGATCAAAAGTTTTCTCCTTTTCCTCATTTTAAAAAAGGTCAGACGTTTGTATCCGGTGCTCTTTCCTTCTGCAGGTATTGGAGACCTGTGTGAAGAACTGTGGTCACAGGTTCCACGTCCAGGTGGCCAACAAAGACTTCATTGATGGCATTCTCGTCAAAATCATCTCCCCCAAAGCCAATCCTCCTACAATCGTGCAAGACAAAGTGTTGTCTCTCATACAAGTAATTCAGCTTTGCCTTTTCTACCCACTGTTTTCTAATAATTGTCCTTGCAACCTTATATCATATCAGTTTTCCCTTTTTAAATGCCCCCCAAATGGATTTAAACAGTGTGAGGGGAATTGTCTTTGAGTCTGTGTATCTTGTAAATATTTACTGGCATTTATGACAAGAGATCCCAGAGGTTTGTCTCGTGCGTCTTTGTTGTGACAGTCCTGGGCAGACGCCTTCAGAAGTAGTCCTGATCTAACTGGCGTAGTCCACACCTACGAGGAGCTGAAGAGGAAAGGCGTTGAGTTCCCGATGGCTGACCTGGATGCCTTGTCTCCCATTCACACGCCACAAAGAGTGAGAAGAAATGTGCTAACACACTCAAACTTCATTTAAATGCTTAATATTCAAGGATTTTATTTGGAAACACAGGGTACACCAGAAGTAGACCCAGCCTTGTTAAAGTACCTCGCTCCTGCCTCATCTGCTGCTGCTACTCCTAAGCCTGGCCCACCCACTCCCGCTGCCACACCGGCCTCCAGCATCCCTAACCCCATTACAGCGACCCCCGAGCAGGTGAGACACATTCCCCGTGACATCACTACAGCAGTTTTTATTCACCGCTTCACAATAAAATTTGGAGTTACCAAAGGAAAGCAGATTGAGAGGCATATTTTATCATGACTAGCTCTACCTGCTGCGCTGCAGAAACTGAACAAACCTGTTTTAATGTGCTCGCAGATTGCCCGTCTGCGGAGTGAGCTGGACGTCGTGAGAGGAAACGTTAAAGTCATGTCAGAGATGCTAACTGAGATGGTTCCTGGTCAGGAAGATGCGTCTGATTTAGAACTGCTCCAGGTAAAATTCAACCGTGGAAACACCTTCAGAATCACACACCTGTGCGTCTGTCTGACATGATTTAGATTGTTTTATTTACCAAAGCTTTAATGTTAGAGTAAACCTAAATAAATCTACATATGTTTTTACCTTTTGTGCCGCTGTGGCTGATTAGTTAGAGCAGTCGTCATCCAATGCAAGAGTTGGGGGTTCGATTCCACCAGCAGTCACATGTTGAAGTGTCCCTGGGCAAGACACTGAACCCCTCATTGCCTCCGATGTGTGTCCCATCGGTGTGTGTGAATGTGATAAAGCTCTGATTAGTCTTTGTATAGATCTAGTAGAGTGCTATGAATGGGTACATGAGGGCACAGATTGTGTTGTAAAGAGCTTTGAATATCTTGATAAGATAGAAAGGTGCTATATAAGTACAGTCCATTTACCATTTTGTGTGTTTTTTTATTTTTTATTATTATTATTATTATTATTGCTTCCTGTTGAAAAATGGAAAGGTGGGCAAAAATGTTTTTCCTGTTGCCAAAATATCTCGTGACTCACTGTACAACTTTTAATGAAACTTTCAGAACGTAATCATTTGATTCAAGGTTCTTTATTGTCATTTGCATCACATATGGTACATGAGGTGGAATGAAATTTTGTACCCAAGGTTCCAGTTACACCCCAAAAATAGCAAAAAAATAAAATACAAGTATAAAACGAAACAGTATTCAAGGATCATATACCCTAAACACTAATAATGTAAAATAATATGGTGTATTAAACAACAGCCTGAGCACGAGTCTGTTGTGAGCAGATGGATATGAATACAGCAGCTTAAAGGCAAGAAATCAGCAGCATGGATAATTACACAACATTGTGTGTTGCTGTGTAAACATACACAACAAATTAACTTTTGGAGTGGATTTTATTTCATTTTTTCTCATTTTTATTTGTTAGTTATATGAAAATATTTGAGATTAAAAAATAATACAAGCAACAAAAACAGCTAAATAGTAAAATTTTTCTCCAAACATCCAAAAGATACTCTTCTACAAAGCCATTCATATTATACTGTGAAGCGTTGAAGCACGTTTCAGCCACCAGGGGGCGCCATATCTTCAGAGTTCTCGCAGCTCATCGAGAGATGTGAGGTGCTGTGGTGAAATTCCTCTAACTGGCATTCAGGAGCATTACAGATACAGACTCCACTGTAGAGTTTAATCTCCTTGAGCCAAATCCACTCAAGTATTCGCATCGGCTCCGAGGATCTGGCGATCTATATAAATAGAGTGATTTTGTTGTTTTTCAATGCTGTTCTCATATTCACAAGAAACAAATGAGAAGTGTTACGATGAACGTGTCTGACAAAACAAATCGTTTACAGCGGTTTCGTTTGTTCCTGCGCGGGCGTCTCCTCAGATCACAAGTTTGTCTTCGTCTCTCTTCTTGACCGATCTGTTGTTGCGTTGACGTGTCCAGGAGCTGAACAGGACGTGCCGGGCCATGCAGCAGAGAGTGGTCGAGCTGATTTCGCGCATTTCCAACGAGGAGGTGACGGAGGAGCTGTTACACGTCAACGATGATCTCAACAATGTTTTTCTTCGTTACGAGAGGTGCGATCAATCCTTCAGGGGACCTTCTTTTGTTTGTTTTAGCGTTCGATCAGAAGACGTGCTGTAAGCAGAGAAAAACAAAAACTTTTGAGTAAACGTGCTTCATGCACATGAAATATTTCAATTTGGGCGAAAACAATCGTCACAATATAAAGAAGTGGGCATAAAACATTCTTTTGATGCTCAAATGTGTTTGTTTTGATTTTTTTTTTTTTGAAGATGTGTAAGCATTTGAAGCGCAAAGTTTTACAGTGCTTTGTGTTGCTCACAGGTATGAGAGGTACAGGTCAGGAAGGGCTGCACAGAACAATGGGGTGAGTAACAAAACGCATAAAAAAACAAACATCAGGTTGGTTTTTTTTGTATTTGCTTCTGTTCTGCTTTTTTTTTATGTCTACATGTGCAATTTGTCCAAACATAAATGTTCTGTCAAATTCTTTTACAAATAATTTCAGTTAATTGACTCTTACTGCATGCATAACCGATCACAAAACACTGAAAACATTTTTAGCTGCGAAACTGGTCCAGCAGCACACGTCTAACTGGATGCGAGTCTTCCTGTTCGAGACATTTAACAAGGAAGTGGAGCAGCGTATTGTGGTGCATTTGCATTTTGTTTATATTTATGATTAAAATTTTCTGTGTGCTCTGTCTGTTTGTGTTGCTGCTAGCTGACAGAGGCAAGTGACACCGGCACGGCGCTCTATCCCAGCTTTTGCACCGGACTGAACAAAATATTAGCGCATCAGATATTTAGAGTTAGACCTAAATGACAAGTTAGCATTACTCCTAGAAGTTGTGTTGTTTTGTCTTTTTTTGTTCATGTTTTCCACTCTGTTGTAAGTTATGTAATACATCTGTGACTTTATGTTAATTATTTAAATGAAAACATTAATCCTAATTTAATTAATCCCAACCTGGCACTGAGTTGTTTAATCTCTTTTGTTTTCCGTCACCTCTCAGATGTTAACTGAGGCCACAGAAGACAACCTCATAGATCTGGGCCCAGGATCGCCTGCTGTAGTCTCACCCAGGGTCACGTCCAGCCCCCCGCCCAGCTCTGCTGCGGGGGCCACGGCTTCCCCAGCCCGCAGCTCTGCTACTACCTCTCTCTCCACTGCACTGGCTAGTCTTGGTAAGAACAAGACCATCAATGGGTTTATATATCAAGTGGTAAAAAATACTTTTGGCTCAGAAAAATGACCTTCGATGGTTGAGACTCTCTTCACACTCAGGCTGATGGTGGTTTTGGTTAAAATCAGAATCAGTTTATTATTGCCATGTCAATGAACGAGGTTCACAAACTAGGAATTTGCTTCGACATAAAGGCGCGAATAATAATAAAGTAAAATAAAGTAAAAATGAAAACATAACATAAACATGTGTACACCCATACAATAAAAAAAAACTTGGAAAACAGTACAGATGGAGTATTCAATTATAATACAGATGTAATGTGACCAAAGCAGAAATTATGAGGTAGCATTATGAGTGTTCAGGAGTCCAACAGCAGAGGGGAAGAAACTGTTCTTATGGCGGGAGGTTCTGGTCCGAATGGACCGAAGCCTCCTGCCTGAGGGGAGTGGTTCGAACAGACCGTGTGCAGGGTGAGCAGGGTCAGCTGTGATCCGACCTGCTCTCCTCACAGTCCTGGGGACGTACAGGTTGTGGAGGGATGGAAGGCTGCAGCTGAGCGCACAACGCGCTGCAGTCTGAGTCTGTCCCTGGCAGTGGCCCCGGCGTACCACACCGTGATGGAGGAGCTGAGGATGGACTCGATGAAAGCCGTGTAGAACTGCACCATCAGCTTGGCCTTCTTCAGCTGTCATAGGAAGTACAGTCTCTGCTGGGCCTTCTTGATGAGGGAGCTGATGGTCGGCTCTCACTTGAGGTCCTGGGTGATGGTGGTGCAGAGGAACCGATCAAAAATATATTTAAAAAAAAATCAAAAATATATGTAACAATAAGTTGTTAAATGAATTATTTTTTGGCAACTAAAGTTGCCTGTTTGTATTGCCAGCACTGTGTGTGTATGCTGCTCTCTAACATCTGCCATGTTTGGAGTCTGCAGGTCTGCAGCAGAATATAAAACAGGCCTGTCATTGCTAGAAGTCCTCATGCTGGTCTTTAGGAAGTCTCTTCACTCAAGTATTTAGATTCAAATGTACTTTTTCTGCTGCTTTTAGTTTGTGCAGCACAAGAGCTGAGCAAAGTCATCGTCTGTTACCAGTTGCATTTTTTCTGCTTTTATTTTTTACTGACTTTATTGTTTTCCGATCATTTTCTTCATAATTCTCCCCACCCCCCACACACCCCCACTAATTTGTATTTTCCCCTGTCTTGCTCCAGATGTAGGTTCAGACAGTGTAAGCGGCACTCTGTCGTCTCTGTCGACACACAACAAGGACGACTTTGACATGTTTGCTCAGACCAGGAGCAGCTCTCTGGCTGAACAACGTAAAAAGTAGGCCTTCGTGTCACTTTACTTCTGAGGCAGCACAAACCTTCCCATGTTATTACAGGGTTAAATGGATTTAGCCAAATTTAAGTCCTTAAATGGCTTTAAAAAGGTTTAAATTCATATCTTAGTGGCATTAAATACTTTTCATTTGTTTAAAAAAAATGACATGAGTGATTTATTAGAGTAACGTAAAAACCCTTTTGTAACGCTGTGCTCAGGTAATGCTGGTTACTAGCATGGTAGTTTTCCAGTAGGACTAGTTTTTGGTACAGTCTTTTGTGAACTATGTATTGAAATAATTTATTTACTTATTTAGTAACCCTTTTTTAACCAGGCAAATTTCACTGAGATCACAGATTTCTTTTACAAGGGAGGCCTGAGCCTAACAGTGTCAGTAAAAATATACACACAGACATGATGATGCTCCACTGTGATGTTTGTTTAAATAAGTTTGAAGTGAAAAGAAGAGCTTGTTAATAAGTAAGACACATAGTGTATGCATTCATTGTCAATGCCATCGAAAAGGGCATTCAAATAGCACTTTAAAACAATCATTTGAAGTTTATGCATTCACTGTCGACGGCATTGCAAATGCTTAAAAATGGCATTGAATTGGCATAAAAAGCATTAAATTTGATTGATTTCTGCAGAAACCTTGTATTATTTAGTGTTTCCTTTACTAAATCTTGTGGACGTGTAGTAATATTCACTTTTACTATATAAACTGAAATCCCCACCTGGACACTTCGGCTCTGGTTATTTAATAGTTTATTCAAGCTTCACCAATTTTTAATGGTATTTTCTTGCCATTCATTTTTAAACAGGTCTCTCTTGAAAATGAGTCCTCGTGACTCAGCGAGACTAACCTGTATAAATAAAGGTTGAATGAATTTTTAAATTAGGCCTTTTTAGTAACGTGAATCGGTTCTGGATTTTGTAATTAGCGTAGAAGTGGTACATTGTGGTGTTAACACAAACATTTGTACCTTATACAATTTTACCAGTGTCATTAAATTTATCGGCGCTACAAACCCTGTTTTTCCTTTTTTGCATTTGACAAAAGAAGAAGTAAACAAAAGCATAATCTTGCTAACTTTGGAAAATTATGTGTTTAATGTTGCCAGGTGGCCAAATATCACTATTCCAAAGTGTCTCAATCTGTCTTGTGCTTTTGTGTAAACATATTTTATACTTGTTAGCTGTCAGTAATGGATCTTCTGTATAATTTTATTGTTTATGTGCACAGTGTAAAGTATGAAGACCCTCACGCTCTGGGTGGCCTAGCTTCTGCTTTAGATGTTAGACAACAGAACGCAACCGGGGTGAGTACATCGAAACATGCAGTTTGATTTAATTTCGTCTTGTTTAGAGAGTGAGGATATTTTAGGATGTTTCCCAAAAGCCTCTGAAGACTCCCTTCATGTGAATGAGCGTTAAACTGTATAGTGTTTTTATTCTGAATACTTTAAACAGAAATATGCAGTTTTTGATCTTGCGCTAATTATCTGAAATGTGCTGTTTGTCCGTACTCTTATCAATTAAATAGAGATAAATGTTTAAGTTCTAGCAATTGGTTAAACAAAGAAGCAGCTTCTGTAGGTGATTCAACTTCATTTGTCTGGATTCAAGTTGAAAAGCAAACACTCACAATCAGCTTTCACATAAAGTCAAACTCTGAGGTCGCTTCAGGGTTTTTCTATTTCTTTCTGTCTAAGCAAACGTTTCAGTAGAGGTTATCAGTTGGTACACAAATGGTTCTGAAGTCTGAGGCAGCGCTCACACAGACACACACACACACACACACATATCTCCTGGGCTGCGGTCTTGTAATCCAGAGTCTGCAGGTTTGTGTCAGGAAGGGCTGTAAAACGATTGACAAATCATTTATGCGAGTTCGCTCATTGTGGCCCTCCCCTGCAGAAGGGAGCAGCCGAAAGAAAAACAACAGCCAAATCAAATCTCTTCTGTTCATTTTTTTCATCTTCACCTCTTTATGGAATGTCCTTTGGCCATTTTTTCCTGTTTTCTTTATTTATTCTTTACGATAGTCATCTCTCTTGCACATTTGACCTCTCCTCTGTCTTCTTTCTCTGGACTGTGTGCTTTGCTGTGGTGGGGCCTTTCTTCTCTGTGTAAGGTCTTATTCTGTTGTTGATTCAGCTGAGGGTTAAAGGGGATGAAAACCCAGCAGATCAGGAGCTGCCCATAGACAGCTGGCTTATTACCCAAGGAATGGTGAGGACTCTACCCACAGTGTGTCCTCCTCTCCTCCATCATGTTTTTTTTGCCTCATCTCACTACTCTCTTCTGAAATCCTCAATCAATCCCACTAACAATGTTTTCTCCCCTTTGATCATTATCCTCCATGTCTAGTTCAGATGTACTCTAGTGTTGGGCAAAATGATGATTCATAAACCACCTGCACTGCTGGAGTTTTCTTTTCTTTTATTCAAACTTTATTAATTAAATATATTAACAAGGATTGCACCGATTGCTTAGCAGGGACCTGAATCTGTTGATTTTCTTCATGAGCTGTGACTAACGCTCATTAATCACATTTTCTTTCCTGGTCCGTGAACACAACATAGCTAAGCAGTTATGGCAATAGCACATCTTCATTATAACAAAAGAAGCACAAGAGGCGTAAAAAGTTGATCAAACTGAATTTAGATTTTCTACCAGGTAAATATACAGTTTATTTAATGCTCACTAAAACATGGACTGAGGTTTTATTGTATCTGATATTAATATTTGTTGATGGTTGAGTGATCTAGTACATTTTATGTTTGTTTTTTAATTAAAAAAAAAAACAGAAAAGTTAAGTGTAATTTGTTTCTTGGAGCAGCTGGACTGTAATTCATTTCTTTTGTTTTGTACAAACGCCTCTGTTCAGTAAATTAGTTTTTTGTTGTTGTGGAGAAATGGTTATTTTATTATAAATGTTTTTTTATGAGCACACAATAAAATGTTCAGCTTTACTAGACATCATAAATCTGTATCAGTGCAGAAAACTGCAATCGGTGCATCTTTAATAAAGAATAATGTTTCTTTTTAGTGATTATCACTGTTTCAAGAGCTCGTTCATGTTGCCCAACTCTTTTGTACTTCTTTGGAAGGAGAGTACTCATAACTAACGCTCACCATAATACAACCTTTTCTTCTTAGATGTAACGAGTCACGGGAGCTTAGCTCGGCTCCATCATGTATAAAAGAGTGGAAATAAATGTGCTACTCAGCAAAATCAGACTGATTTTAGTAAAAGAATGAAGTCATTCGGAAATCAAAAATTAAACATTTAGCTGGAAATGTTCCGAAGCAACAAAAATAATAAAACTGTGGAATATATTTTCAGTGTAACTATACAAATAATTAAACTATTTGATCATTAAGTACCAGTAAAATATAATCTTCAGGTCCATGACCCAGTTCTGTTGTTAAAATTGAGTTAAATTGGTGTCCAGACACACACAGAAAACATCTGGAGCATCATGAAAAGAAAATATCTACAAAATAAAGCTTTTGGTGTTCTGTTTTTGTACTGACTCCAGGATTTAAACCAAAAATAAAACTTTGTTGCTGTGTTGTGGTGAGTTTTATCACTTAACCCCTTAAAGTCTGTAGCTTTAATACTAGTGATTAATAATAGATCCACTTTTTAACCAGAAATACATTCAACTAATCAAGAAATTGTTAGGTTTATAATTTGTAACCATTAAATTCAATGTAATATATTCTCCTTTTTTTAAAACAGCTGTCTTAGTGTGCAGTTTTTTTTTTTACATCTTTTCCCTCTTCATACAGGTGTGTGATCTTTCCCTCCTGTTTTTTCCTATTTTCTACTTTACTGCATAAATTGTGATCACACAAGGAAACGCTAATATTCGAGTAAACCATGATTATCTCAACCATCAGTTCACTTTCAATTGTGGGCTGCATCGTAAATTAAATTTAGCATGTTTTTTTATTTTTAATTTTGTGAACATTAACTTTTACTTTTAGCAGAAACATTTTTTTAATCACAGTCCATGTTTTCTTTTTTTTTTTTAATAGAAGATGCAGAGCAGCACACTTAATTCACAACATGTTTTGTGTTCACAAATACCGTCCGCTCTGACGCCACTGCACGCCCACGCAGCCACGCTCACGCTCCGTTCTCCCTGTTTGTACCTGTACGTCGTGCCTCTCGATAGTCCCTGTGGTCTCAGCTTTGCTCATCCAATCGAGCTCCTAATCACGTTACGGTGATCTGCTGATTAACTAAACGACGTGGAATGATTA
The DNA here is from genome assembly GCF_014905685.2 of Nematolebias whitei. Classification (NCBI taxonomy): domain Eukaryota; kingdom Metazoa; phylum Chordata; class Actinopteri; order Cyprinodontiformes; family Rivulidae; genus Nematolebias; species Nematolebias whitei. The sequence continues at coordinate 29,843,129 of NC_056512.1, read as the reverse complement.
TTGCTGCTGTAGTCGACAGCTGTTGAGCCACATCGGCCTCGCAAAACTCGTGAGAACAAAACTGGGAGCTCCTCTTGTCGTGAAGAAGCCTGCTGAGCCGTGGACTGTTGATTGGAGAGAGACCAAGCGCGTTTTATAATCAAATCATTCTTTTTAGCGTTTTGTTTTTATCATATTAGCCTTTGTTGGTTCTTATTTTTTATGAGTGTTGCTTCTTTTGTTTTTCTGTGTGTCTTTTTGTTGTGTGGCTTTGGTTCTTGTCCATGGCTTCGCTCCATAGATCCCCGTATCGCAGTCCTCTGTCATGGATGACATAGAGGAGTGGCTGTGTGCTGACGTGGTGAGACTTCTTTTATACTTTGATTTATTCCCCCCTCTTTCTCTCTCTTTCCCTACCTTCCATTTGGTTTTCTTTGATAGATCTCATCCATCCATTTCATGCAACTACGCAGATTTTTCTCAAACGTAAAACCGCTGATGACTTGACACAACAGTTTACTATGAGGTCTATTAACACGGCGCTAATGATAACTGACTGGAAACAGCTGCACATTTCTTTTGAGCATGTGGAGGTAATGGAGGGGCTCAGGAAGGTTTATGAGCTACTTCGTGTGTATGTGCCAGCACGTTAACCCTTAACAAGCGGTAGATTTGTGTGAGTGCTTGGTGTAAATTGTCAGATTAATGTGTGGCTAAGATTTGTGTCATTTCTTGAAATGTTATCTTATTTTCTATTTAATAGAAGGGAGATGGCTCTGAGGAAGGGGTAACCAGTGAAGGTACTTTAGGCAAATAAATGCATATTCCCCACAGCACTAGTGTGTTTGTTACACTGACATTTGTGTGTGTTTTTTTTTCAGACTTCGATAAGTTCTTGGAAGAGCGAGTCAAGGCAGCAGACACTCTGCCATCTCCGCCCGGAGCTGCCACTGCTCACCCCGCTCGTGCCTCCAGTGGTTCCCAAAAGAAGGCCGAACGGTCGGAGGATGCCCTCTTCGCCTTGTAGACCGACCTCTCCATCAGGGCGTCTCTAACGGTTGTGCTAAGCAGTTCCCCTCCAGAACGGTCGTGTTTCATCGTCGACTGGAAGTGGTGTAGCAAGTGATCTCCATCTCCTTGTTCTCTTCTTGCCCCTGTCACTCAAACCCACAGAGGTCCAAAATGTTTACCGCACACGTTGCTGTGTTGCGTTTTACTATAAATGGATGTAATAATCTGTAACGTGGGATGTACTACTCGCAGCCCTGCAGCTCATTTGTAACACAAATGTTGACAGCCTCATGTGGTTTAAGAATGTGGTATATTACTGCAAGATGAATGGGGGAAATTTAACTGTCCATGCTTAGACTTGTATAGAAGCATTCAGCTAAAGTGATCTTTTTTTTTATTTGCATTTTTACTACATTCACCTAATTATTTATGCATTTATTATTCTAATAGTTTATTCTGATTATGTACTAAAGTTGTGGTTATGACTGATTCATGATTTTATTTTTGAACTGGAAGTACTCCATTCAGGAGTTCTAGTAATGCTTTAAAAACATGAGTTTAAAAGAAATGCATTTTATTAGAGGACTCACTTTAGCAAACCTATTTTGTTAGTAAAAAAAATGATAATATAGGAAATTGCATCTAATCTTGACACACTAAGCATCAACGGTATTTTACTAAACAAAGGGAATAATAAAACTACGAAATAACATCAAGATCAGTAACATACAGAACAAGCATTATGTTTGAAAGTACTGAAAGGGAAAGAACGCCAGTGTTTCCCCTACCATTACTACGGCCCCGTCAAGAGAACAGAGCACCCTGCCTCAACAACCCCCCCTCCCCCGTCGACAATTGTCAGTATTGATGTAGCGCGGGGCGCAATATAAACGTGCTAGCAAAAATTCTACAGTTGCACAAAAAAACCCCAACAGTACAACAAGCGCCCTGCCAAAGGAAATCTAGGGGAAAAACTGAACACGGTTGTGGATTATGTCCCATTTCTCTTTTCAGTCTTTTGAAAAGTTACGAAAATGAACGGAGAGCTTTTTGCTCTTCATTAACTTTGAGCACTTTCAGCCATTCCAAAGAACATTAAGGCTTTAATTTTTCATTTAGCCTTTATTTATACAGGTAGTCTCATTGAGTCACGAGAACTCATTTTCAAGAGAGACCTAAGGGGTCAAGGGCCTTGCTCATGGGCCCAGAGTGGGGTGAATAAGGGTAGGGGCAAGTGTGGGTGCTTTACCTACCCCGCCCACATTTTTGATGTTGTCGGGGCTTGAACCGGCGATCTTCCGATCACTTCTCTAACCTCTGCGCCACCACTCCCCCAATGACCAACTATAGTATTTATTTTAACTGTTAGGAGAGAAAAAATGCTCCCATACAACAAATAGTTTTTTTTTCTTGACTTTATTATTGTTTGTGCACTTTGAAGCAGAAACAATTGGTATTTTGTCCTTTGTGTTTACAAAATTATTACTATTTTTGCAAAACAGATGGCGACGGAAAGGTTTATTAAGTAGCGTTTTTTTTTTTTGTTTGTTGTTTTTTTTTCCACAAACCCCCATAAAAATTTTGAGATTAGAGCCTTTTGGTCATGGCCCAATTCTGACTAGCCTTTACCACCTCTATCGCTGAGTGGTTCAAAGACCTACAACAGGTAAGATATTTATTCATAACCTTCCACAAAGGAGGTCACAAACTCATTTTCAGTATGAAAACTTTCTGAAGACAAAAAATGGACGTTACCAAACTCAGTAGTTTTAAAATGTATAATCAGGTAGATACTTGCATACTTTTTGCTATATACCTCAAAATGCAAGAATTATTTGGACCTAATAAAAATTATATTGTCCAATATAAATTTGATAAAATGTAAGGAAGCTTAGTTTTTTATTCCCCGATTTGATTTTTGTAGTTTATGTACTTTTCATTGCAGTTTTATAATTGTTTAGTCCAGTTCAAGGCATGATTTCCTTCATGTACTTTGATTGAGATCAAGTTACTGAATTAACAGTTTGGCCAGTTCTCAGTATGGGCATCGATTAAAAAAGAGACACAGTCCTGATTTCTTATTCTTAAGATAGATGCAAACTGTTCATTATCTAAGTAGTCATGATAAATACATGGGTTTTGGTTAAGAAAATGTACTATTGAGCTTTAACGCTGTAATATTATATACAGAACCATATGTTTTATATGGTTGCCACTTGCCAGATTACTCGCATATAATATTTTATTTTTCAATTTGCATTAATGTTGCACATATAACAAAAATTTTTCACAGAGATGTTTTAAAATGGAATTAACTATTTTCTGTGTCTCTGTGTTACGTCTGTAACAGTGTTTTTGTTACCTGCTTTTATGAAGATTGTAAAATCAGAAAGTATTCCACAGAAGTTTTGGCTGCCTGGAAGAACTGAATGTCTTAAAAAAACGACGAGCTGGTGCATCGTTAAGGTCTGGATGTGGAAACGAGGCCGCTTTCTGTTCTTGGGTATGCCATGTCCATCTGCTGCCGTTACTTGTGTATGGTCAGATTTGTGTTTGGCTGACCTTTTTGCACGTGTTTAAAGGCCCAATAAAAGCCTAGCAATGTGTAACCCCTACCTCATAACTCTGTCTTTATTTTTTCTTTGTGTCACGTGACTGCCTGTTTTTAAATGCTCATGCTGATGCAGCCCAGCCTCAATCTTCTGTTTCACCCCACCTACCATGATACGTATGGATTCTTTACTACAACAAAACAAGTCCTGGTCAGGCATAGTTTTAATATAATTCTCTAGTTTTCAGCTGTTTGTGGATCACTGGATTCTGATATTTAGTAAGGAGAAAACTATACTGTACCAATTCTAGAAACAAGCCAACAGCAAAGGGGTTTCAGTGCATTAGGTCAGTGACCCACTTCCCCAAGCTTTGGTCTCCCATTTGACATTTATTTTTAAAGTATATTTTTATTAAAATTAGATGTTTGTGTGGAGGGGAAAATACATTATTTATT
>NC_056512.1:29802181-29838732 GCF_014905685.2 Nematolebias whitei | reverse complement strand
CTGACGTCAGAGTCCTGTGTCCAGCGATTACATCATGTGTTTCTGTAAGCATGAAGCGACGCTCTTCCGATCTGTCGCTTCATGCAGGTTGCCATAAACATGACTAATGTGTTTTTTTTTATAATTTCATTATTCTCTAGTGGGGACAAAACACAACACTTATGTAAAGTATAAAATAGTACAGTATTTTACATGACAGAGAATAATTACTTTAATATTTTCGAGACATTTGTCATGTTTTTGGCAACATAAGTTCCCCTATTGATAAAACTATTTCCACTTTTTCAATACAGAAACACATGATGTAATCGCTGGACACAGGACTCTGACGTCAGATCACCCCACTCGGTTTCCGAGCTTTTCATTGGTCGAGTTTACTGGTTCTACAGGAGGAGCCGCGGTCTCGAGTCAGACAAACTTGATTGACTGAAGGTCACGCCCACCTAACTCTGATTGGCTGTTGACAGGGCGAGCCCATAATAAACATAACCATGCTGTTTCGGTCAAAATGCAAAACGTTGTGGCCATTGTTACAATGTTTCATATAGTTGGGGGGAAAATAGCGCTTTATTCATTCAATCTTTATTTATACAGGTTAGTCTCATTGAGTCACGAGGACTCAATTACAAGTGAGACCTGTTTTAAACCAACACCACAGATGAGGTACACACGACAAACTTTAATATAAAAGCATATAAAATGAAAAGTAAATAAAAGAAGTGATATAAAACAAAATAAAAAAAAAATCTACATTATAAAACAGTGTATCATACTAAAAGCAGGAAGATGTCAGCATTGATTTTATGAAAAAATAAAGAAGAGGATGATTTTGTGACTTTTTTTTAAATATATTTTTAAATGCATATGAGGTTAATAACAGTCTCATTATGATATAAAATTACGATTATGTACTACAAATCCCGTTGCATCTTTCTGTAAAAATCAAAACAATCGGGGACGTGAGAATGTACTTCAGGGTTTGTGATTGGCTGGCGTATGTGTCAATCATCAGGGCTTAGTGACGGGGTCCTCCGGCTCCAGCAGTAAGCAGCACGTTAGTGCTGAATGAGCCTCACTGTTTGGCTCGTTGTCACAAGTTTCCCAAAGCCGACTATGGAGTTTGGAGTGGAGAGTTAACAGTTCAGTAAAAAAAAGTTCGTTTATTTTTTGCATGCGTTTTGGGCATACCTGGAACCCGACACTTTGTCAAATGTAGGGACGTGAGCATTCTTTTCTCCTTCTGTTGGTGAACTCTAGAAAATCAGTGAAGATGAACCGCTTGTCTTTTGACGATCCTTCGCTGGATAACCTGGACCCAACACTGTCGCTTCACGACCCAAGTGATATTGACACGGCCCTGCTAAGCGACATTGATGGTAAGAAGATAGAAGAAATACGGCTGTCGAAAATACAAGTGTTTAAAGAGCAGAAACTGCTCCACTCTTCGGACTTGTGCATTGCATCCGTGTTTCACGTGTGCATTCCGCATCATATCACAAAAACATTTAAAGCGCAAAGTCATTTACGGCGCATCAACCGTGTTTACGTTAGCTACCATTAGCCATAAGCTAGCTAGATTCTCTTAAGTTTAATTTAAGCCTCTTGTAGGTGGTATTATCAATTTTTATTGCTGTTTTTGTATGAGTTTTTACTATAATTCTATTGTAAATATATATAAAAAAAAATATATATATATAACTGAAATTAATATTAGTTTTTTATTTAGAGCAAGCTAGCTGTGAGGCTAATGTGTTTCTAAATTGTTAGCGCGCCCCGCCTCCAGCGTGCTCCACAGACCGAGGTTACTATCGTTCATTCCTCGTTCTGCTAAGTGCAGCCGCCGCAGTTGACCTAAATGATTGACAAACGTCGTACTCTGCAAAACTAAAACACTTTCGAACATGCTATCTCAGACCCAGGCGTTCATTTGGAAGTTTTAGTTTACTGTTGTTACAAGTGTAGCTGTTGTAATGATCAGTGAAGCGCTGCGCATAGAAAAGTTGCGCATAAATTGGTGAGGATTTTTCTGAAACAGCCCGTGCGTGTGTGTGCGTGTTTGTGTGTATGCTTTATAAGTGCCAACGTGTAGCGAGATAAGCCGTGTATTGCGTATATTGACCCAAACATATCCTGCTCCCTGAATTTGACCGGCTGTAACCTTTTGGTGGCGGTGCTCGATAGTAACCTCTTCTCCATATGAGCTGCATAGCGAGTCTGAGAGCTGCGTTCTGATTGGTCGAGAGCGATCACCTCATACACAACACTGGGTTACAAATTCAGGCACAACACACACGCAGCAGACATAACACACTTCCCCATAATAGATATTTTCTGGTCAATTAGAGATAAATATTGAATTAGCTATAAATTACTGATTAGGTTATGGAAAAATATACAGATCCAAGCACAGTGCATTTTTTTTGTTTTATTTATCATTTTATTTGTGAAGTGGTTGTGTTTTTGAATAGTATGTATTTTTCTCTACATATGGGGGACACTTAATGCCATTGGTTTCTAAGTTTACAAGAAAATAATGTCATAAAAAGAAAAGTGTTTTTGCTATAGTTTTTACCCATTTGATTTAGCCAGTTGTAGAAATAAAATCAAAACAAGAAAAATAAGATAAAAATAAAATGTTATAGGACACCATCTGAATGTTGGTTTGAATACTCGATTAACTCTTTATCACCTCCTCACCCAGTATAAAAGGCCAGTAATCATTTTGACAATGTTTGTGTGTGATTTTCTTTCTTTTGTGTTAACAAAATATCTCATGAACCAGTTTTACATTTTATTAAAGCTCTCAAAGAAATAATCTTTAGTTGTACGTTTGCAACTCGTTAACTTTTAGAGTCCAGTCACCTCAAGGTGGTCACCACATCTAATCAACATTTGCCATATTGACTGACGTTACTATTATTATTACTATTATTACTGATATTGAGCTAAGGTTTGAGCTTGCAGCAGCTGGAGAGTCTTCACCAGTATTGCGTGAGATCAAGTGTAAATTGTTGACAAGATTTGACCAAATCTGCTGTAACTCTGTCTTTTATAAGATGATCTCAGTTTAATGCTTTGTTGTAAATGGTGTCAGGCTGTATGCATTAGAATGGCTAAGAATTCCTGATAGTTTTGCCCTTCTTTGACATTATGTTTTTAGACAAATAGACAAACTTTTGAACATGCTCTTTGATCTGTTTGAACACAAACCTCATACTTTTAAATACAGGATTTACAAATAACCAGAAATTTAGATAAAAATTAAGATTCTGTGGTCAAAACATTGACACCCTATCCTCAATTGCTCCCCGGGCGCTTTCAGTAGCTGCCCACTGCTCCGCCTGAGTGTGTCCCAGGTGCGATGGGTTAAATGCAGAGAGCCAATTTTGCCATTGTATGGGAACATACAATGACGACAACACATAACACATTATTATTATTATAATAATGTCTCTTGATTTATTTTTCTGTGCAGACATGCTTCAGCTCATCAATAACCAGGACATGGAGTTTGGTGGACTCTTTGATCCCAGTCCATTTTCAGGAGGCCCTCCTACCCAAGAGAGTACTGTCCTGTCGCAGACCGTCACCTCTGCTGCCCCTCCAGCTACCACAACTCCTTCGTCTTCATCTACTTCTTCCATCCTAAGCAGTAACCCTCACCTAGACGCTCTCTTGGGCCCTCCCATCACCCGTAGCTCCTCCACCCCAGACAAGGCCTTCCAGCCACCCACATTTCAGCAGTCTCCCCTCTCCCATGTACCCAGCTCCACCCCGAGGCAGCAGCCGTCCTCGACTCCACGGGCTCAGAGCCTCAGGCAGCCCCAGGTGGAGCAGCCTCAACCCACTGTCAGTCCTTCTGTACCTGTACAGGCGGCTTCTCCTCATGGTTCACCAAATCCAGCGTTCAGCTCCACCACGCAGGTGGTTTTCACCTCCGTAGCACCTCAGTCCCAGCCACAGACACCACTTCAGGCACAAAGCAACTATAAGAGCCAAACTAACTACACAGGTAAGTCCTCTTTATTGCTGATGGCCTTGTCATAGAGGAGCTTTAGCTGTAATGGCTGGAGGGAAAGACGTAATCTCTAAAACACAACCAAAAAACAACTTTTTTATGTAAAATACAGGTTCTTTTGTTTTACAAGCATCATTGGAACAATGCAGTATTTATCATAATTTGCTTTGTAAATATATGTTTAAAATGTAATGTGATTTGAAAAGTACAAAATAAATGCTGGAAATTAATCTTTTTAATATTATTGCCCTGTTTAAAGTGTGATCATTCGATGTGCCACCTTCGCTCCGATGATTCAAAAATAAACTTTTGGAGTTTTGGACAGATTTGTCAGTCTCTGTCAGTGGAAACTTGTTGTTTAGTGAGATGGTTCTTATATATTGCCTTAATCAAGCATGGCAGTAGGTAGCTCAGACTCACCTGATCACGTAACTACATTGTAATTGATTAAACTTTATTTATCTGTGTTAAAATGCCACTGCAGCACAGCGGTGTGTGTCAAAATGGGTTTGGAAGTGCTCAAAGAGCAGAGCAGACAGTCCGAGGTGATCACTCATCCCAGACACTAATCTGATGGAATATGATGGCATCTGTCATGCTTATTAGATATAGTAAATTTTTATTACCACACAAGACCTCCCAGTCCTGATACCGTTTTGCAAATGCAATGATTGTCCAGGCTGGAACTGATAAGAATTACAAGATGACTCAATGAGTTATCAGGGATTTATAAGTAGGTCACAGGTCACCTGTTTGCCTAAAAATTCACCGACAAAGGTCTTTACAACGCTACAAGCTTATTGTTGATGTAAAGAATAGAATAAGTGATTTTGGTTATTATTAATATTATTTTGATTAGAGCTGGTCCTGCTGTCAGTGTTAATGTTGTTTTTTAAGTTTTCATAGATGTAATGTATTCCAATAATCTATTGAAAATTGGGAGTGTCTTGTCTGAATCTTTGGTACCTTTCTTTAACTTTTTTTTAATGACAGATTAAATTGTATATAGACGGTACGGTTCATTTTCAACATGATACGACAATTTTATTTTGCATGTCGTTTGGATCTTTACATCAGTTTGACAGATTATATAAACAAAAACTGTAATTAGATGTGCGTTTTACTGTCATGGCTTTACTGGTGACATATAGCGTAGCGCTTGTGCACTTTTTAATTGAATCTTAGTCAAATTAACAAGAGAAAACTAAGTGTTTGAGCTGCAGGTGAACTTTCTGCTGTACGATTTAACAGATTGCAACATGCTCCAGCTTGATCTGAATTTTTGCGGATAAACATTGTAAAAATGATAGAACGATTTTTATTTGACAGAAACATTAGTGAGTTGATGTTTTCAGGTAAATTAAATGATCAGATTTGTCTTGAATTTATAACAATTACATTGTTGGAGTAGTTCAGTTATTAAAGCTATAATTTAAGAATCAGATTCTTTTCAGTTATCTTCTGATACACATTCAAAGTGACTTTATGCAGATGTTGATTTTAATAAATCAACTGGTTTACTGTCCAGTTTAGTGCAAATGGCACAAGATGGATTGATATTGGATAGTTTAGTAACACGTGATTGATTCAGGGCTAAATAAATCTTTGTGCCTTCACTGTTTTGCAGCTGGCAGCCCCAGCAGCGGGAGCACGCTCTTGTCATCCTCCCCTTCAAGCGTCCAACCTGTGACCATTCAGACTCAGGTCCAGGGGCTGACCACTACTGCTCCTATCTTGGCCACAACAGCAAGCCCTCCAGGTCAAACCATCGCACCCCAAGTACAGCAAGTCCCTGTAAGTGTGTGAAGCAGAGAGCACTTGGATGGATAAACTGAACGCATTGCGGTGTTTGTTAATGTTTTGTGAATATTTACATCTCCCTCTCAGGTTTTTCTGCAACCCCAGTTCATCAAAGCTGAGTCCCTGCTGCTAACGACTCTGAAACCTGACCCTTGCATGGTCACAACTGTGGCTTCAACCACATCTCTGGCCACCAGCCCAGTTCAGAGCACCTCACTGCAGGTAAAGCACATTTAAATTCAGCCCACTAAATTATTGCCTACAGTGTGACATACAACTATCTAATACCCTGTTTATCTCCAGGCTTTTATGGGTGGGGGCACCATCCTGACCACGGTGCCTGTGATGATGGATGCTGAAAAGCTGCCAATCAACCGCATTGCCATCGCAGGCAAGCCAATGGGCCAGCCACACAAAGGGGAGAAGCGCACAGCTCACAACGCAATCGAGAAGCGCTATCGCTCTTCTATTAATGACAAAATATTGGAGCTGAAAGACATTGTAGCAGGGACTGAAGCCAAGGTGGGAGAACTGTTAATGACACTAATTTTTTTTTTAAATTACAGCATGTTTTTTTTTGTATATACCATATAGTACCATACCATACAACTTTTTATATAAAGCACAAAAATGGCAGCAAGGCCAACCAAAGTGCTGTACAATAAAACCAGCATGCAAAAGACACCGGATAAAATATGTTAATCAACAGAAGCAAACAAACTATTAGAATGACTAGAATAATAAAACCACTGAGGTTAAAACCAACTCACTGGGTTGAAGGCCAGGGAATAAAGTGTGTTTTTAAAGGAGACTTAAAACGGTGAGAGGAGGAGCCTGCAGTGGCTCCAGTTTTGGACCAGCAGCAGAGAAGGCTTATCACCAATGAGCAAAACTTGCGCGTGGAACCAATAAAAGCATCTGATCAGCTGACCTCCGAGAGCGCTGCGTTATGTATATCAGACAAAATGTACGACTGAATGACAAATATTGATTGGGCTTGCTTGCCTTGGTGTACCTGATCTTCAAAATGTTGGTTGGAGGGAAGTTTTGAAGTAAGGTCTTGGAAGTGGGTATTTTCAGCAAAATACCCATCTTCAATTGTCACAAGACATGGTCATAATGTTATGGCTGATTGGTGTAGGTATAACTCTTACATTGCAGAATGACACTCATTGTGTGTTTTATACTGAATGCTGTTCTTTTTTTTTGTAGCTCAACAAGTCTGCAGTGCTGAAGAAAGCCATCGACTACATCCGCTACCTGCAGCAAGCCAACCAGAAACTCAAACAGGAGAACATGACTCTCAAAATGGCAGCACAGAAAAACAGTACGCACTTAAAATGTCCCTTTTCCATGTCCTGCAGCAAATAGTCATTTCTGTTCATGCAGAGTAATTGACTTTTGTGATGAGGTCTGCTGGCAGAATGTTTGTGTACAGTAGTTTGAAGCTTTTTAATCTGTGGTTTCCTTCGTCTTTCCTCTGTTTTCAGAGTCTCTCAAGGACCTGGTTGCCATGGAGGTGGACGGACAGGCAGAAGTGAAGAGTGAGCTGCCCACGCCGCCAGCCTCTGACGTGGGCTCCCCGTCCTCCTTCTCACACTGTAGCAGTGACTCAGAGCCCGACAGTCCGATGGGGGAGGACACAAAGGTATGAAGTGAATAGTTAATGTGCTCCGCCTGTCTGCTGATGCTTGGGTGTGATGTTCAGTGTTTCACATCACATTAGGGTTTAGGATGAAACAGAGTCCCTGTCGAAGAAAATCATTGAATCGCACCTTATTGTAATGAGCGTTCATGCATTCACGTCATTATTTGTTGTGCTTTAGAGCTAATTGAAGCTTATGGACCTCATGCAGTCTTGTGGAGAAATAATTGTTTTTTTTTGTTTTCTTCTCATCTAAACTGAAGTTTTCTATGATGTTAGCATATAACAAATGTGTCATACCAAGAAAGTCATTTTAATTTTACCAACTATTATCAAAAGCTTGAAAATTCACTTGGAGAATGCTTAAAAAATGTCTTCCTTTGACTCTGGGGAACATGCAAGAACACTGACAGATAACTACTGGTATATATAGTTGTTGTCTTTATGTCAGTTTCAGAATGGTCGGTATTAATTTGATCCGTTTGTCTCCTGTTTGTCTGGCAGCCAAGTATTGGCATGTTGGATCAATCTGCAGCAGGTGACGGTGTCAACGGCATGTTGGATCGTTCCCGCATGGCGTTGTGTGCTTTTACCTTCCTCTTCCTCTCTCTGAACCCCTTGGCCGCTCTGCTCTGCTCATCTGGTAGCGGCTCTGCAGAGATCACCACCCATCATACCAGCAGAAGTGTCCTGGGTGTGGATATTGCAGGTATGAATAAAGAGGAGGAGTGCTGGTATTGTTTTTAAACACGAATCTTAAGACTCTATTGATCGATGATTAGTTGTTAAATGACAGTATCTGTGTTGCCAACAGCTAACTCGTGGGGTTGGATGGATTGGATGCTGCCAACTATTTTAGTGTGGCTGTTGAACGGTATTTTGGTATCGGGTGTTCTCATCAGATTGTTGGTTTACGGAGAACCTGTCACCAGACCACACTCTGGATCATCGGTTTTGTTCTGGAGGCACCGTAAACAGGCAGACCTGGACCTTGCTAGAGTAAGTTTGCGTGTTTGTTTTTCATTTAACCCACTAAATCTATCATTAAGTCACTTTTCCTATTTATCTTTGATCACAGGGAGATTTTGCTCAGGCCAGTCACAACCTGCGGACCTGCCTAAAGGCTCTTGGTCGTCCCTTGCCCACCTCTCAGTTAGACCTGGCCTGCGCGGTGCTCTGGTCGCTGCTAAGATTCTGCCTCCAGCGCCTTTGGGTCGGTCGCTGGCTCGCTGCCAAGGCTGGGGGTTTAAGAAGTGATCGCCCCCTGCAGGAGGATGCGTGCAAAAGCAGTCGGGACGCTGCACTGGTTTACCATCGTCTGCACCAGCTTCACATGACAGGTCGGCCATAGATGTTTTGTTAAATTAGTTGTAGATTCGGTGATGGTAAAGACTAAACTGATAAATTTAGTTAAAATGTGTTTGATAACATTTAGCTTTTTCTTGTTTTCATTCACGATATGTTTTAATTACATTATAGCAATATAATAATATTATTATTATTATGTGAAAGGTTCAGTTTTTAGTAAAACATCATTTGTGTGTACAAAGGTAAGCTGAATGGTAGCCACCTGACAGCAGCCCACATGGCTTTAAGTGCGGTGAACCTGGCAGAATGTGCTGGCTCCTGTCTCCCTGTAGCCTCTCTGGCTGAGGTCTACGTCTCTGCAGCTCTGCGAGTCAAAGCCAGTTTGCCAAGGATCCTTCATTTTACTTCTGTAAGTTCCTGTGTTCATGCATGCACAAATATCTCACTAACCTATGCTGTGCAGATTTACGTGGTGATTTGGCTTTGATGTTATCACAAACAAGTATTTACCGTATTTCCCGGCGTAGACGTCACATTTATTATGCATCGCCGCTTGACCCGTTGCGTTTATTTAATGGTCAAAACTAGGGATGCACGATACTGGATTTTTGGCCGCTATCCAACATGCCGATATGTTAAAACTTATTTGACCGATACCGATATTTTATACACTTTCCTTTGTCAGAACATATCCCTCTTATTTAGGCTTATTTGCAACAAAAATTGTGTAAGAGCTGGTGACATATATTCAGTAACAGCCATATGATATGCATAGCACTTTAACTTATATTAAATGAAAAGTGTTAAATGTTATTTATTAGTATTAGTCACCTGCGATGCTGTCTCACTTGTGGAGGCTTGTTCCAGGTTCCTAGCTGCAGTGTGGGATCCTCTGCACTCCTGTGCATGAAGGACAGACTTTTAAGTTCAAAGTTTTTGTCTATCCATTGTGCCGTAAGACTAATCATGCTAACGGGGCTAACACGACGTCCAAATGTCTGTGGTAAAACTCGTCCAACATGTCGTGCTATCGGCTATTAGCTTCTCAATGACGTCGGAAATGACGGCTTGTAACTCTGGTAACGTTACATCAGAAAAATATCTCCGACTGGGGACGATGTAGCGAGGCTCAACGTAGTCCATAAATCTTCGGAATCCGACATCCTCACCAACAAAAAATAGAACTTCCACACGTCGATATTTTGAATTTTCCTCTCCACCGTGAGATCAGGTAGGCACACGTGACGTCATCACCTTGCGCTGCCGCTGCAACGTCATCACGTTGTGCTGCACCGTCATCGTGTTGTGCTGCCACCGATACCATGCCGATAATATCGTGCATCCCTGGTCAAAACAGCTTCATTTCGCCTGGGCGGCGCATCGCCATCCATCCATCGTGGCCGGAGCCACTAGCTCTTCAGCGTTGCTCCACCTGCACCAGCTGAGTGAAGCGAACGCACACAGGAGCACTGGCTGTTGCAGTTCTTCGAAATTTAACAAGATTAACACTTAAAAGTTATTATTTTGCTCGACATTATAGCAAAGGTGTGTCTCAGTTTAACTTTTCCTTAATAAATGGACTTTAATGGTCAAAACAGCTCGATTTCGCCTGGGTGATGAGGCGAAATGAAGCTGTTTTGACCCTGAGCAAACAGACATGTTTGCTCCAGGTGTTCCTCCCCGCTCCGCCGCCGGAGCAGGGACAAAGGTGGCTCATGGCTCTACAGAGTCCACCCCGTCTGCACATAGCTGCTTTCTGGGGCTGCGGATCATGCCCCTCACTGCCCCTCACTGCCCCCTTCCTCCCCGCTCAGGCGACAGAGGAACGCTGTAGAGCTCCCAACCAGAGCCGTGATGAATGGATGGATGGGTGGCGCATCGCCGTGGAGCCTTCTCGAGCCTCTTGCGGCTGCAAATGGTTCATGTCAGAATGAATGAACATTTCAAGCGTCGGTCAAAAATTGCGTTATGAATATGGGGAAAAAAACTAATAAGTCACTTGAGTGTTTAAATTACAGGACCTAAATTTATGCAACACACTGTGACTTATAAGCTGGAAAATACGGTACATGTCACTAGTGGTTGTTTACAATCTAAGTGATTCACAGTGTAAAAATCTGTGGTTCTGAGTTGATATAAATTGTCTTCCAGGGTTTGAAAACGGTGAACTTTGTTGTTTATAAGTTAAGTTTACTTCCCTTCTCGTGAAACTAAAGCAGAACATGATCTCTCTCCTGACAGCGAGTGTTTCTGAGCAGTGCCCGCCAGGCGTGTTTGTCCTCCAGTGGCAGCGTGCCTCCGGCTATGCAGTGGCTCTGCCATCCACTCGGCCACCGCTTCTTTGTGGACGGGGACTGGGCTATTCGCAGCACGCCTAAAGAAAGCATCTACAGTCAGGCTGGCAACACTGGTAAGAGAAAACAAAAAGTCCTTGTTGTTTGTTTGTTTTAAATGATAATGCTTCCGAACTTTGCAGAATCATCTTGAAAAATTCCACTCTAAAATATTTGTGCACTCTTTTTTTTGTATTTGTGTAGTAAATGTCTTTTGTTTCTCTGACAGTGGATCCTTTGGCTCAGGTGACTCAGGCCTTCAGAGAACACCTCCTTGAGAAGGCTCTTTATTGTGTCGCCCAGCCTCACGAAGAGAAGAGTCCCAGCCAGGGTGAAGGGTACGAAAACATGTCAGGCTAGAAAAGTGAAGACAGACAGACAGCAGAGGCTGTTGTAATGTTGGTTTTAAAGTTAAAAACAATTGTTGCGACACCTGTTAACCCTTAAGTTCGTGTCTGTCATCAGGGAGTATGCTGATGCCCTAGAGTACCTCCAGCTGTTGATCAGCGCGTCGGATGCAGCCGGGGCCACCTCCCAGTCCTTTGCAATCGGCTCCAACATGGCTACTGTGACAGGTAGGTCACCTCAAGAGGTGGAGTTAATTTTAACATGGCTTTAAACTCAACACGCTTGTTGTCAATTTGTAGCAATGGTCTGAGAAGCAATTGTTATTTTATATAACCAGGGAAAATATTCCATAATCCCATCTTTTCATTCTCACTTCACACAGTTTGTTTTCCTTAGTGTTCTTTCAAAATTATAAAATAAACAAATAAATAAAATGAAACAACAGTCCGTTTTTATTTTGTAGAGATCAGGATGTTTGACGTTGGTGTGTCTCACCACTTTATCTTGTCTTCACTAATCTAAGCGGAAGGGGAGGGGTGTGTAGCTAAAGGGAGGCATCTGCTAGATTGCTTCATTTATCTTCAGCACTGTCAAATCAGTGATCACCTTGAGAGGATGTGCAGGGATTTAATAAGAAACTTTTCTTGGCAGAGTCTCAGGCTGCAGTGTTTTGAAATGTGTGTGTGTGTGTGTGTGTGTGTGAGGGGTGCACGACAGTTTTACCTCCTAAAATGATTTTAAAGATGGCAGATTTTTCACGTGATTACTTCAGAGGAGCAGGTGTTTTTATTTTTTTTGTGCACCATCATGCAATGTTCCATGTAAAAGAGGCCTGTTTTTGCATAATTGTTTTTTTCTGAGTGAGTCGTGTTTTTGACTTTGCTTTCTCTCCAATCTTCAGGTTGTGACCCCCACTCTAAGTGGTGGTCGTCTGTTGCCATAGTGATCATCAACTGGCTTCAAGGAGACGATGCTGCAGCAGAGAGACTTTATCCGACCGTTGAGCACCTGCCTCGCAGTCTGCAGAGCGCAGAGTGAGTTAGAAATGTTCATGCTGGGAGTTCAGCTTCCAGCTCAGAGTGTGTGTTGTGTAACTCTCTGCCCTCACACACTTTAACCTGTGTCCTTTGTCTGATTCTCTCCCTCGTTCTGGCAGGAATCCTCTGCCCAAAGCGTGTCTGAACACATTCAGGGCAGTCAGGGCTCTGCTGTTCAAGCCAGAGAACTGCCAGCTGAGTCTGAGCTTCACTGACAAGGCCAGCGTCCTGCTCCGAGACAGCCTCAACATGGGACCACACTGCCACAGCTCCAGTTTAGACAAGGTGCACACACACACACACACAGGAAGCACTGGTGTCTTTCAGATTCACACGCATACATTAAACTGATATTTTTAAGCCATAGGCTTCAGATTTACAGATCCCCCTGCAGCGATTCCACTCTGGGATGCTGCAGTGTCCTACCCGATGGTGTTCAGCAGATGGCGATGCTGGTGGATAGGCAGCTCAGTGTGCGTGTGCGTGTGTGTGTGTGTGTGTGTGTGTGTGTTTCTGCATGTGCGACTATGGCCAGAGCTGCGGTGCATTGTAGTTGCATTGCATGTGTGTCTTCTAGGAGTGCAATGTGCCTGCAGTGCAACACAGAGCTGGGCCACAAACGGCAGAACACCGTCAGGATGAGACAGATGTAGTGTTTGTTACTGTATCACAAAACCCGTGAGGAGTCGATGTGCACGCCATCATTTAGCATTGTACAGGTCCTTCTCAAAAAATTAGCATATTGTGATAACGGTCATTATTTTCCATAATGTAATGATAAAAATGAAACTTTCATATATTTCAGATTCATTGCACACCAACTGAAATATTTCAGGTCTTTAATTGTTTTAATACTGATGATTATGGCATACAGCTCATGAAAACCCAAAATGCCTGTCCCAAAAAATTAGCATATCATGAAAAGGTTCTCTAAACAAGCTATTAATCTAACCATCTGAATCAACGACGTAACTCTAAACACCTGCAAAAGATTCCTGAGGCTTTTAAAAACTCCCAGCCTTGTTACTCAAAACCGCAATCATGGGTAAGACTGCCGACCTGACTGCTGTCCAGAAGGCCATCATTGACACCCTCAAGCAAGAGGGTAAGACACAGAAAGAAATTGCTGAACGAATAGGCTGTTCCCAGAGTGCTGTATCAAGGCACCTCAGTGGGAAGTGAGCAATCAGCCTGTGGCACTGCTGAGGTGTTATGGAGGCCCAGGATGCTTCGATAGCTGCCTTAAGGACCTGTATGCTAAACCAAAACAAGCTAGTTTCCCCTTTTGTATTTCCCTCAATTTTCTAAACACTACTCATTTGTCACATTTCACAGTCCAGGTCAGTGGTCTGGACCTTTTCTATGGTGTTAAAACATGTACTAATTAAATAATGACAATAATAAAAAAATCATTCTAAACTAATCCTGCTGACTTGTGTTGTTTTCCACAGGTTGTTGAGTTGTTGGTGTGTGATCTCCTGTTGGTTTTGAGGACAAATATCTGGCATGTGCAGCAGGAGGGGCCAAGTCCTGCAGGGCCGGGATCAGTGGGCACCATTGGTCCTGCGAGTCTTCATCAGGCGTCACCACCAGAACTCCAGGGCTTTCAGCAAGATCTCAGCTCCCTACGCAAGCTGGCACAGAGCTTCAGACCTGCCATGCGCAGGGTAAGAACGAAGATGTAGCTGTTTAATTTGGACACAAACGTTTCTGGTAGGGAATTCTGTGTGTGAGGAGTTTGAAGAAGATTCTTTGTCTTGATGCACAGACATTAAGATGGATCAAGTACGTACATTACTGTGCAAAGTATTTTAAATATTCCTTAATTTTTATATATATATATATATATTGCTTCCAATGAGCCAATCTTTTTTGTAGTCTTTTTAAATGGTCCTAATCAATCGTTTTCTGGGCTTTCAGGTTGTTTTCACTTTTCTGTCTAGATCTTGTACCAAAACAAGACATCAAATGCAAGAATGTGTGATGTGAAAGTGAAGAACAAAATAAGTGTTGTTCATAAAAAGCTTTGTACAGTCAATGAACAGCGTCTTTAAAAACAGAAAACAAAATCTAACTAGAGATGCAGCATTCTTCAGTTGCTTATTTACCTTACAAGATTTCAGCTAAAAGCTTTGTGAGAGTCATCTCGTTGGTGCTAAAATATTATTTTATGTGCCAGTTTGTTACTTTTCACAGATTCAACTGAAGAAACAGAATGATTTACAGGTCAGAGTTAGACGAATTAAACAAAAGTAAGAAAAAAAACTCAGAAAAAGACCAGGTGCTGGGCTAAGAAGTGAAGCCAGTCGACCTCCCGCCACCTGAAATACTCTCATAAAACCTAAAGAACTCCTTAAGACTTCTTTAATGTATTACAAAAATGTGTGGCTCCTTGGAAACGTAAAAAATATTGAAAGATGGCTCAAAACTTTTGCACTTTACTGTGTAGGACAGGGCTGTTCAACTAAACTGCACAGGGGGCCACAGTTACTGAAAGCCAAGAGCTCAGGGGCCGGACCTCCAGCTGTTCTTGTCATTAAGTTTGTTTGTTTGATGGTTTAAAAATCTAGTTTTATTTAAAAATGAACCCATCGGTGGTCCGAACTGAACTCACCTGTGGGCCTGGTTTGGCCCCTGGGCCGCCAGTTGAATAACCTGGTATAGGATATAAATGAGAAGAAAAATATTGTTGGAAGATGAGTAGAAACTTCCTGTGAACATCCTTGCTGGTTCTGTATGCTACGATTCTCAGTAAAAAGACGGAAGGAGTTGCAGCCTGTGCACACACACACACACACACACACACACACAGCCCGAGGCCAGTTTGTTCAGAGCTTTTCAAATCTGAGGTAGAACAGAACATTACGTGTGAGTCATCATCACTCGCTCTCATCCCTCCCCACCCCGCATTTCTGCGTCTCTCATCTCTCCGTCTCATTTCAGTTGTTCCTCCACGAAGCCACAGCCAGGCTGATGGCGGGGGCCAGTCCCACCAGAACTCATCAGCTTCTGGATCGCTCGCTGCGGCGCAGAGCAACACCGGGAGCCAAGACAGGTGAGTGTGTGAACAGCTTACTACCACGTTCAGACTTCAAGTCATTTTAGCAACGTTGTGCTATTACTTCAACATCCACAAAGACATTCGCTCATCGTAGAGTTTTTTGGCCGGTTTTACAACAAAATGAGCGTATGGTTATAGTTTCAGTGCTGATCATTGCTTACTGTTATAAGCTCAGTTTACTAAATGTTTAATAAAGTAAAGTAATTTCCGCCGTACACGTCGCTCCACCCTATATGTCGCATCAGTCCAAATATGTCTAAAAAAGTGGGAAAATCCATAAATATCTTGCTTCGCCATATACGTTGCGTCTATTATTCGTCACCGCTGATGCGTCACGTTTGTTACGCATCACCACTGACAACCCGGAAATGTGGGCCGAACCATCGATGGGCTGCCAAATGGCGGCCGCAGGAACGAGAGGACGTTTAACAAGAATTTAACAAGATTAACACTTAAAAACAATTATTTGTTTGCTGGAAATTATAGTAAAGGTGTGTCTCAGTCTAACGTTTGCTTAATAAATGCACTTTAACTGTCAAATTAGCTGCATTTCACCGGGGCGGTGCAGCTGGTTTAACTTGCTCCAAGCACAATCAGAACGACGGTGGGGATCTGTGGCAAGCTGATTGTATCATTAATAGCTGGTGGAGATTCTCAGTCATCCAGGACATGGTACATTCAAAAAAGTTCAAGAAAAAAACAAAGCATAAAGTATAATAAATGAAGTCCAGTTGTTTTTGTCTCTAAATTGTCCCTAGGTGTGAGTGAGAGAGTGAATGTTGTTTGTCTCGTTTGTCTCTATGTGGCCCTGTGATGGACTTACGGGTCCAGGGTGTACCCCGCCCCTCGCACAGTGATTGCTGGACATGGGCACCCCCATGACCCAAAAAGGAAGAAGCGGGTAAAAGATAATGGATGGATGGATGACTGTTTTTGTCTTGATCTTTTTTGAATTTGTCATTATAACCACTTTTACCAATTACATGATACAACAGCATGCCTTACTGCTACTACTTCGCTACTGCCATCAAGTGGCTGAAAGTGGTACTGCTCAGTTTTTTTTACAGTCAGAACGATTGAAAACAGTCATATCTCAGCCAAAAATTGATTTATTTATATATATATATATATATATATGGTTAAAAAAAAACAAACAAAAAAAAACATAAATGCGTCACTTCAGCCTATAAGTCGCAGGGCATGTAAATTATGCACACACACAAAAAAAAAAAACCTGCGACTTATAGGCTGAAAAATACGGTAGATATGTTTTATGGTTTATCATCAATGCAGAATAAATTATGTTCCCCATAAAACTGAAGTTTGTATTCATTTGCCTATTTGTTCATCACATCTGAACAAATAAACCGTTGTGGACTGATCAGCACTTGACTGAAAACATTTCATGTTTTTCGTGCAGAAGAGTGCGAGGCGCGGCCCGGCCAGCGGGAGCAGGCCGAGGCGGTGATGCTGGCGTGTCGCTACCTCCCTCCCTCCTTCCTGTCGGCACCGGGTCAAAGGGTGGGAATGCTGGCTGATGCAGCCCGCACTCTGGAGAAGCTGGGAGACAAACGGACCCTCCACGACTGCCAGCAGATGATCATCAAACTGAGCAGCGGCACCACCGTCACCAACAGCTAGAGCCAAGGGAGCGGAAAGACTTGCATGGACGCTTGTATATAGAAGCATCTCTTATATACAGAAGCGCACACAAACAAAACCAACAGGGGAGGGGGGGAGGGGCAGTTTTTGTTTTATGTTCTGTCTTTCTTACCGTTCATCATCAAAGTACGCTGTACAGATCCCAACTGTAACTCTGGATCATCAGAACGCACTTCTCATGGAGCCGATCTGTGAGAATGCACTGCAGTGTTGCACTTGGACCACAGAGAGGAGCCACCCCCTGAGGTTACTGGTGCAGTCGGTCATCGTAGTTCCACCCCGACTAGACAGGAAGCTTAGCATCACTACCGACTGCTCTGATTGGCTGCAACGTGAAGCGTCTCTTTATCTATAAGAGAATAAACAACCAAACGTGATTTGACCGTTGGGCTTGTCCAACGAGAACCTGCTCCACGAGCTTCTTACAGTAAACCGTCTGAACTCCATGTCTTTATCTGCACTAGGCCTGTGAGGCTGCTTTTAATGAGCTAAATTAACAATAATATGGCTTTATAAACTTATTTTCGTAGAAGTTGTGTTTTTGTTTTGCTGTGTACATATTTACTATGTATTTATAATTTAGACAAACTTTTGATTTGGCTGTTTAGTTGTTTTTTATATTTTTTATGCATAAGCAGAGTTATAAATGCTTATTTTGCCCCTTTAAATTTGTTCTACATGGTCAATAGTGTCATTACTGTATCATATCAGATAAATGTCAAAATGGTGGCATGATCAAGTTACTGTCTTCGACCCCTGAGCTGTTGGACCTTCATCCAACTATGATTTCAAAATCAGTGTTCGGTTCTGCGGCTGGAAACTAACAGAACTTTAACATTTCTCATGGAAAAAAATCATTTTATGTTTGAATGATTAACGTTTTTGTTTCCAGAAAAGCACCCTTAGTAACTTTGTATGTGTAACTCCAACACAAAGGGCAATATTTGCTCTTTTTAGCTGTTGCAGTTTCATACTTTCAGTGAACCACATTTTTCATATGATTTTTTAAAATGAAACGTGGAATTGAAATGACCATGAAGCTGCCAGAGTTTAAAGTCTTGGTTATATGTTCTGTAACTGACATCAGTTTCAACTATCACATGTAAATATTAAATCATTTTGTTAAGAAGTTTACTGCAATGCTTTCATATTTTTTACAACAATGTGTTGAGACCAGAAGATTAAAGGAATACAAATAGAAATGCAAGAAAAAGGACATTTGGACCTTATTTCTTAATTCTAGTTGCAGATATCATTGCTGAAACTGACATCTCTTTCTATCTGAAATGTATTTCTGATATTTGGAAACAAGTTACTTAAAGGGGAGATCCCACTCTTCTAGAAAATTACTCTTATTTAAGCTTCATCCTAATCATAGTGATTATAAATGATCAAGGATACTTTTTTTATATTTCATTTCCCCAACAGTTCGACTTGAGGCAACTGAAAACGCTTTCTCTAAAAGTTTAAAAGGTTCTTTTGGAGATGCCAAAGACGCCAAGTATGCAACTGAAAATATTTCAAGAAGCTACTTCAGCAGCGGCTCTGAAGGACTTGCTTTTAACAAAATATCCATAATGGTGAGGAAATTGATTCAAGTCATCTCAAGGTTGTGTTCAGTTGTGGGGCAGAGGACAAGCCAAGCCTGCAGTGTATGACATCATCTTCACCCAGGGTAAGATGTGTTTTTATCTTGGTTTCCCTTCAATCGCTCCAAGAGTTGGGAGTCAGGCCAGGCAGACTGACACGTAAGATACCATCTTTGTTTAGCACAGGAGTTAATGTGATTATTTTTTTGTAATCAAATCATATTTAGGTTGGTTAAAGTTCTGAGACACATCCTCAGAAGTGGACCTTGGGTTCATTGGGTGTTTTTGTTAATAATTAATTGACACCCTTATTAAAGACCAACCTGAGGAGCATCGGGCTTTGTTTTGTGCTCTTTGGCCAGTCGGGTTTACAGAAGAGTCAAGGTTAAAATAAAACGTCAGGTTTGTTGTTTAGGGTTGGACAGTCAAGTTTAGGTTAGTCAGTTTGCTCATTGAATTCTGTCAGATACTTTATTTGAATGTTTCAGTAAGTTTTACTGCAGATTTTTAATGTCCGTCATTAAAAACCAGACAGAACCACGTATGTAGATCATAACTTTCTGAGTAGGCCTCTTAAACTAGTGGTTAGTTTTTAAAACATTTATCTAGTAAAGATGTGTAACTCAGCAATTTCTACCATTACCTATCACAAAAGGCGTTCCTCAAGGTTGTGTTTTAGGACCTATTCCCTTTACAGTTTTCATGAACAGTGAGGCAGAATGTTACTAATGTGTCTTTATGCTGATAACAGTTTATTGTATCACTAGGACTGTTGTTCTTTAATTTGATTGTCTATACTTTGAGACTGTTCATCTCAAGCTGATACTCAAACCCAACAAAACTAAAGATAAGCAGTTCTTCCTACTATGAAATCCACTGGAGACTCCCATCAGAGTATGAGTGGGGTGTTGTTTAAAATGCAGTATTAATTGTGTGTTCAGTGAAGACACAAAGAGCAGGCGTTGGTCCATAGCAGCATAGAAAGGTGCTGGTATATTTAACATTGGCGTTACAAAAAACATTTCAAACAAAGTGATGCTGTGTCATCAAGTTCAAACAGATAAGACATGGAAATCAATAAAATGGCATGCTCCCACTTAAGACAAGTGACATCCCCCACCCCCAAACAAAAATGTTTAGTTTTTTTTTCCTCCTCATCCATGAATTCTTTTAATAACATTTTATAAGCAATAACATATTCCATTTTATAGAAAATAAACATCTCTAGGAAATACTATACACAATTATATTAGTACATCACATCTTACATTTAAACAGCATCAAATACTTATGTACACCATTAAATAACGAGCTTCATAAAAGAGAGTACGGTGTGGCGTTTTTGCACTTTCTTTTCTGCTTTAAATACTTAAATATGTCTCTTTTTGATATGACTAGAACTTTGACCGACACTCTGCACAGTGTTTTACAGAGTGGGGAAAAGAAGAGGCTACATTTTAGATACACAAACAGACGAAACGTGGCGTGAAGTCTACCTCAAATGCACTTCTTCCTGCGTGGCTGCGGCGTGGGAAATGTTTTACCGGTTAATACTCCTGAACTGTACATCGTCATGAAGTGAGATGGTCTGACTCGGAGCCCTCATCTGCGTCCCGACAAGTGACGATGGCTACTGTACATACTGAATGTGCACACGGTTGAATTTTAACTCTTCAGCAGAAGTCTCTTTTTTTTTTTTTTTTTTGTCATTTTCATATCGATGTGTATACTTTTTTCTTTTTATATTTTCTGAAGAACACAAAGCGTTACATATACCAAGGGTGACGCAATGATGTTTAATGCACATCAAAATACACTTTTAAAGATAAGATATTAAAATACTGCATCTGTTTTTTTCATGTCAGAATATTTAGAACTTGAAGAAGCACATCATCATCATCATCATGTACAGATTTAGTTTTGTTTCTTGTTTTAAACACAAACATTGAGATAGTACATCCAGTGGTTTGCTGTGTTTTTTTTTTGTTTTTTTTTCTTTTCTGATGGATGACATCCTCAGTTCTGAACACTCAGACACACGGACACATGGTGATGGAGTGGCTGTAGAATGACAGTACAAAGGTCCTCTTTCACACACACACACACAAACGCATACAGAAACTCGAGCACACATGGATGCACCTGTTGGCCCACAGACAAGGTGGCCACAGGGATGCTTCAGTCCAATCAATGGCCGCCAGCTGTCTGAGCATGATAGCAGCCCATCAGAAGGCAGAACACACACACTCACAATCCTCGCTGTGCATTTCAAACAGTTTGCACCAGGCTCGAAGCAAAACGTGTCCTCCCTCTGCCTCGCAGTAAAATGGACGCCGACGACAAAATACACTTCTTGTCCGGTTTCAGGAAGCGGCTGCGATCTCTGCGGAGCAGTTTATCCAGAATTCACTTGTCGGCGCTGCCTCCGGCCAACACACCTGTCCATCATCAGTCATCACTGCAGTTTCAGTCGTGTGCTCGCCTCGCTGGATGGGTGGCAGAGTGATGGTTCTGGTGGTGAAGGTGGATCATGGGAATATCTTACAGATCCTACAAGGAACAAGAAAATGATATAAGTCATAAACACATCGAACATAGCCGTGTCCCCATCTTCCTTTATTATGGCCTGCTGTCAACTGTGTGTCTGTTAGCAAAATATTTCATGAACCACTAGATGGCTTTTAATGAAACTCCAAACGTAACCAGTGGACATCCTCAGACAGCTGGCAATCACAGACTGGACTGCATATTTGTATACTGTATTGTTTTTATACTACTAGCGCTTATCATATTTTTAGTCTAATGTTTTTCTTAGTTCATATCTTACATCTTATTACTGTTTTTCTTTTACATTTTTGTTGGATGTACCTGGGACCCTGTGAACCCAATTTTGTTCCACTACATGCACCACATGTGGTGCGTATGACAAATAAAGAAACTCTGACTCTGATATTTACTGATTAAGTTTCAGAGTCACCCCAATTCAAAACGGGCACAATGCTAACATTACCCTACATATAGATGGCTTTAAATCTGTTAATTTTACTGGTATTAAATTTCTTTTTGATGTGGGAGTAGCTGAGAGTCGTCCTCAACGCATAATCTGAGTGCTAATACCAAGATTTGACAATATCGCAGGACTGTACATGACCTCATTTACAAGGTTGGATCAACACAACTTTTCTCAGCTAATATGCTAATGCTGCTAATGCTAATGCTGCTTAATACACCATATTATTTACATTATTAGTGTTTAGCGTATGTCTTAGATTTTGTAGCGCAGGGGTTCCCAAACTTTTCCATGCCATGGCCCCCACAAACAGCATTATCTTCTGGCTGAGGCCGACGTTGCAAACCCACAAACAATGCTACAAAATATGTAAAGAAACATCAACTTTTAGAATGTTTTAACTTTTATTCACTATATTCTATTAATTTTTACAGCTGCTGAGCATAAAAATGTGAGCTCCCATGTTTTAAACACAGAATTATATTCCCACTGAAAAAAACAACAACTTTTCAACAAACTGTCGACCAGAAGAACAAAAAATAAATCTAACCTTTCTCTCAAGTGTGTTTATCTGGAAATGACAGATACAGATTGCCCTAGTGGGCAATTTTTATTGTTATTATTACTATATTTTATTTTTGCTTTTTAAAATCTTCTTCTCTCCAGCTTTCTGAGACCCCCCCATGGCGCCCCACTTTGTAAAACACTGTTTTAGCGTACCGTTTAGTGTATATCAGTGTATATCTTAGATCCTATATACTGTTTCTTTTTATACATTTTTTTGTAATTTTGTGGTGTAACTGGGACCCTGATGCACAATTTCATTCCACCTCATGTACCGCATGTGATGCGAATGACAATAAAGAAACTTGAACTTAAACATGATTTTAGTTTCAACTGTCTGAAAGGTGGCGGGTGATATGCATTTCTTTGAAAGGATGCCAAAGCTTGAATGTTTGGTTTGTCACCGTGCAGACTTCCAACATCAGGTAGCCATGATGCAGAAGAAGGGACTCTGGTGAGGATGGGGTCACTCAGAGCCTCTCTGCTGAGTGACAACATCAAAGCTGCAGGAGTGTGGAGAAGCAGAGCAGCTTCTCTGTGAAACAAGGAACCATCTTACTGTGCTGGCAGAGGAGCACTTATATTCTGTTTATTTTCCTTTCCTGTTCACCCTATCACTGCCAGCTGCCTCTTTCTGAGCCCTGAACTCACAGCTGCTTCGCTCATCATTTCTTTGTTGTTCCTCTGCATTCTCCTCTTCTTTCTGTTTACGTCTCTGGAGTAACACGTTCAGTCTCTCCACCACAGAGGTCCTCTCCTCTTGCTGCTCACGCTCTCTCTCCATTTCTGTCTCTTTCAGTCTGCCGCTCTCTGATGTAACTGCCCCCGTTTGGCTTCTGCTCAAATTCAGCACCAAATCCTGTTTCTGTCTCTCTCACGCTCACATGCGCACATATCTCACAGGTAACCTGCTGATCACCCTGCATAGACGCGCTCAGATCATCCGTGCTTTGGAGAATGTGCAGCTGAACGCTCTGTGTTTGTGAGCAGTATTTTTTTTTTCCCCAGCTCTAAAGTGAACGCAGGCAGAGGGAAAATTTTCTGATGGGGGGACCCACGGGTGGGGTGCTGCTGTGTGTATATGTGTGTATGTGTCTCCTCTTCCCTTTGATTAGGCTGCTCAGCCTAAATTGGCTCGGCACAGACCCAAACGCACGCACACACACACACAGACCTTCAGATCCCTCAGCTGATGACAGCTCTGCCTCACCCCGCTAACAACAACCTCTCTTCGACTCGCTCTCGTTTCCTCTCTGCTTCTCACACTCTGTTTCTGCTGCTCAGACGTGGGAGTTGAGGTGGGGGGGCTGAGGGGAGAAGATGAGAAAGAAAGCAGGAGAATGGGATAAGGTAGGATGAAGGAAGGATGACTGAAAAACCAAAAACGGAGCTCATATAGGATATGAGAGGTGAACAGAACGAGAGACTGAGAGAGAGCTGGAAGCAGCGGGGGAGCAAAGAAGCAAAATAAGGGTAACGGGAGGGAGAGGAAAAAAAGAGGGTCGGGGGAGAATTAATGAGAGGAAGAAGTGGAGAATAATGGCAGGGAAAGAGAAAGCATGTGGGGAGGATAACAGGCAGTGATGGTGGGTGGGGTGTTTTGATCACTTGCCAGCTTTTTATCCCCTACCAGTCTGCACAGAAGAGAACAGGAAAGGAAGAGGTAGCGAAGGAGGGAGGAAAAATGCAGATGCAGAGAGAGTGGTGGTGGTGGTGGTGGGGGGGGGGGGTGCTACTGCTGCCTCAATGCACTGCTGCTCGCTCTGCTTGAATGTCAGCATCTCTCACTCTCTCCACCTCCCCGCTCGCATTTGACCTTCCTCTCTGCGCTGCAGTGTCAACAGATCACCACTAGATGGAGTCTTTCCCTCAGGAAATGTGATCTGAGCTGCTCATTAAAGTGGGGCTCTGCGGACAGGTCATGAACAATTAACATCTTACCTGTTGTAGATAGGTCAGACAGTCTCAGCTCAGAGAAAAGAGTTTAATTCTGAGTCAGCCGACAAACTAATGACTAGTCTGAACAAGGCCAAGACCAAAGGTGGATTGATGGCATGTTAAAACAACTCAAATTATAAAAGTTTATAAACTTTTACACTGCTGTCTCAATTTGCACCGATTTTTATGTACTTATAATTTTTGAATACTTGTTGGCTCAAATATCAGCAGCAGCAGGTAGCTATAGCTTTACTGGCACAGCCGGTGGCACTTCCAACAGGAATGTCTTGATATTTTTATTGGAACACTCATATAATTCAAAACCGACAGTGATGCATCAGTTTCTAAAATAACATTTTCCAGAAATCACCATCTAATATTTAGAGATTTGGATTGATTTTAAAGGTCTTTAATATATTTTGCTCTTGACCATGTTAGAACTAGCTGTTAGCACGTCAGTCTAATCAGAATTAAACTATTTCTCCAAATTGAGGTTGCTCAAAGAGCTACAACAGGTAAAATATTTGAAAACATTTCCACAGAACCCTACATCAGAACATCTGAACTATGGATTCAGTATCTACATTATATAAGTTTTAAAAAAAAGGCTTCTTTTTTTTACCTCATGTTTTGGACATTTGATGGAAAAATCATCCTCATGGAATGTGCAGCCTATAGGGGAAGAAAGAGAAAGAAGAAAAGGAGATTAGAAGTTGATGTCACATATAGAAGGTACAAATAAATCAAACACACTGTACCATAGAAAGGAAATACTGAAGCCCCTTATGAATGGCAAAAATCCATGTAAGTGGCAAAAAGGTAAAACTGTCTTCAGATAGAAAAAAAAAAGAAAGGGAGTGGAAAGAGAGACTGAGTGGTTGAGTTGCGGAGCATATATGGCTGATGCTCTCAGCAGGATTAAAAAAGCCTCGCTCTGCTCCCTGTGCTGGCTCCTCAGACGTGGCAGGCCTTCTAATCTTCACACTGTACCTCTTTGGCACGAGGTAAAACACGTCACAGATGTGCTGACACTTGGAATGACAACAACTGGGAACATACACGCATAAGATCTAAGGAAACACACTTACTGTACGTGTAACATGATTGGAAGAGGATCATAGATGAGCATTTAGGGAAACATCACACACATCAATATGTGCGTGCACACACACAGCTCACTGACAGCAGCATGGATGGAGTCACAGGCGCTGTGATCAATAATGGCACACATACTCTCCCCTCTCTGTTTCTTCCCTTTCTTTTTTTTTCAAACTCCAGTTTTCTTTATCTCATTTTTATACCTTCTTTCCTTTAGTTTGGCTTTCTCCCAGTGCTCAAATATATCGTCTCACACTCAATAATGTTACTCTTCGATGTGCTCCCTTTCATTTTACTTCTTTAGACCCTTCTATCCTTTAACTTTGTTTGTGTTTTTCCTCATATTTTGATCTATCTTTACCCATTCCCAACAAAACTCAAGTTCACCTGCATATTTACCTCCTTTCTACTTACATTTTTCTTGCTTAACGCTCTCTTCTCCCACCAAAGTCTCTTACCTATCTCTTTGGCGCAGACATAGTGGTATTTATAAGAGCAGCCTCTCCAACAGCAGCTGAGGGACGCCCCCACAATCTGGCATTTGTAGCAGCTCTGGGGTCCATCAGACAAATGGACATATGGAATAAGACCAATAAAGAAATAAACAAATAGACCAATGGAGGCAAGAGAGAGAGAGAGAGAGAGAAAAATATATAAGCAATTTCATACATTAGAAGCCATTTTAAAAGTATTTCTAAATAGTGTCTTTTTACTTCCACACGTAGTTCAGAAAAGTTCAAGACCAGTGGTGGGCACAGCTAACCAAAAATTTCGTTTCACTATTCCATTTTCCGCTAACTAAACAAAAGAGATTGGCTAATGCTAAATCACTACACAGGTAAAATAATAATAATAATTTGCGGAAGCTAATGCTAAACCACTAATTGCTAAGACATCTGTCACTCAGTCTGTGTCACGTCTTTGTCTCCTTCGACCAATCACATCTTGTCACGTATAGGCTACATGTAGTAAGACAACTGTGTGCCTAATGGACTGTTTGAGACATGCCCACAACAGACTGGAACAAGCTTGTGAATTTTGTTAGTGGACTTAAAGTTGGCAAAACTTAATTTAGCGGAAGCTAATCCCACTGTTTCCAAATATAGAAAAAATGCAAATCCGCTGAACAAACAATTTCTGTAGCTGTTGGGGATTAGCAGAACTGTGCCCACCACTAAAACTCATAGGTAGTAAAAGCTAACATACCATTTGGGCTGACTTGTTGGCAGCCTCTTTCAGTCCATATAGCCTCCCAGATACCATAATAATTCCCTTGGTCCAGATGGTACAATTTTCATGAGCCCAGTGTTCCTTAGCCTCTGCCTCCATTTGTAGCCTTTGGAACTTGCTTTCATTACCCTCTTGGTCCTTTGGGTCCTCTGTGCTGACAGTATGGAGCTGCTTAATTTTCCTGAACCAATCTCTTAAAGTTAATCTTCGTGGACGACCCTCCTGACACAATCTTTCTGGCCTTTCTGGCCGTCGGTAGCGCCAGTGGTGATGCCTGCTGCCCCTTGTCTCCTGAGAGGAAGCTTCTGTATTCCTCTCCTTTTCTGAGCTGGTTGCACCTTCATTATTTGATGAGGAGTCTGGCACTTCAGTGGTGCTACTATCATTTGCGTCAATCTTTTTGGACTCTTCCCTGAAGGACCGTGTATGTGTGGCAGTCAAAAATTTGCGTGGAATGCTCTCCTCTGTGTAGTAGGGTCCACACAAGTCACCCAGGTCTTTGTAATTTGCTGGTTTTCCACACAAGCAACATGTAAGACTCCTACCGATCAGACTTGTGTTTAGCATGGGTCCCAACAGCATGGCAGCAGTGTGTGGCACCACCTTTGCAACTGTGAAGGGATTCCTCATTCTGAGTATGCCCTTTTTTCTGCGTCTCTGAAATACCACAGCATCCTCAGGTTTGTTGACTATGGCACACCAAGAGGAAAAGTCTCTGGAGTTGTTAATCCGTACATAGGGACAAAAAGACAATTTAGAATGTTGATGGGCTGGTTTACGTCTGATTTTTTTCACAGAAATGACCTCAGTTTGTTTGTCTGTTACGGTCACTACAGGACCCACTATGCATGTTTCCTGGTTTTCTACAGTCTCTTTTCCCCTTCTTTCTATATCTTCTTTTTCTCTCTCCTCTTTTTCAGTCTGTTCACATCCAGCTGCCCTTACAACTGCCTCAATTACTTCAATGGCATCTTTCATGCCAGGTTTTGGCCCAGGCTTTTTGTGGACCTTCACTGGCTTGCTGAGAATCTGCTCCATTAAGGTTTTGCCTCTTTTCCTTTTGCTTGGGTTCGCTGATGGCTTTCGGCCTCTTCGAGGTTTTTGAATGAGCTCTGAACTGACAGCCTGGGGATCTTCTATGATCTCATACTGGCTAATTGGTAGCGGTACTGTGGGCTCTGTGGGTGGAACCTTTTCTTCAAAATGTTCTTGCTTTTCTACTGTTTCATTGTTTGGCTCTTCCACGGTCTCTGTTTTCTCTAAAGTGGCCTCACCTTTTCTTTTCTTCCTTCTTTGTTTTAGGTGCATTTCGTGGTTATTTTTAATAGCCCTCTGTTTGGCAAGCCTTGGAGTCGTAATTATGAGACTATCTGCTTCTAAGGCTACAACTGAGGCGTCTGTACTCTCCACCATTGCCCATCTCTTCCTTTTAGTTCTGGCAGACTTGGTGTCAGCAGTTGATACACTCTCTGAAGCCTGTTGTGTCTTCTCAACTGGAGCCCCAACTTCTAATTGTGTCTCCTTTGAAGTATAAACCTTGTCATCTCCAACATCCTGCTTGATTTCTGTTTTAATATTTTTCTGGCTTGTGTCATTCTTCTGTGTAACCTCATTTTCTGCCCTCATTCCTCCCTCTTCCTGTGTTGATGTCTTTTGACCCACTTCATGCTTTTCCCTTTCTTGTGACAGCTCTTTTTTAACTGCCCCCTCATATTTTACACCTTCTTTTAGAGATTCTATGGTCTCAGTGTTGCTTAATGGTATAGAAGTCTCACCTTCCTTAAGGGCAAATTCAGACAAAGCCTTAGTTGTTACATCATCACTGCTGTCCTGTTGAGTAGCTGGAAGGTGCTTCTTTAGGCTAGGAGATGTAATTTTCTGTACCATGGCCTCATATTTCTGCCCTCTGCCTTTGCGGGGTGGGAGAACTTTTTTGGTAGGGCATTGAGGGGTCACCACTTGCACATCACTGATGTTAGTTCCACTGATATTTGAAGGAGTGTCTTTAGTAACAGAGGCTTTCTTGGTTGGTCCTCTTCTTCTGGGACCTTGAACGCTCTTATCTTCAGGTATGGGGGCAACTTGTTTTCGCAAGGCAGGTTGAGGTGGCGCTGTTTTTAGTTTTGGCTTCGGACCTCTTTTTTTTTTCAATGGTATTATTGAAACTTCTAGGTTACATTTCCTCTTTAGTGGAGGGAGTGTTTTATCCATAGATTCATTTGATTGGACTGGCAGTGCAGGTGAAGCAGGTGAGTTTTCAGGAATATCTGTTTGTTTGACTGCATCAGGGCTAGGGTTTTGCTCCATAGCCATAACCTCTTCTGCTTTTGACGTATCATCATTGCCTTTCATTTCAGTAAGTGTTTGGGTTTGAATGACCTCTTCAATAATTTTCTCTTTCTCTTTAGACACTTTTTCCTGTGAGGGCTTCCTGGACCTCAATACCATATTCTTACTTTCCTTTTCATGTACCTTTAGTTCTGAGTGTACTTGTTTTTCCTGTTGTTCTGTTGACTTTACATCCTGGTTCTTTTGGGATATTGTAACTTTTAGGCTCTTCCTGACTTTGCTTTGCAGTTCTGTTAAATGTTGACTTGTGTCTTCTTGGTTATCTAACCTGGCTTTAGAATTTGAACCTCTGGGACGACCCACTGGGGCCTTGATTGATGCGGCGTCCACTGAGGACAACACATCTGCAGGCTTAAGCACAGGCTTAGAACCTGGTT
Source organism: Nematolebias whitei (assembly GCF_014905685.2). NCBI lineage: Eukaryota > Metazoa > Chordata > Actinopteri > Cyprinodontiformes > Rivulidae > Nematolebias > Nematolebias whitei. The sequence continues at coordinate 29,809,365 of NC_056512.1, read as the reverse complement.
TTGGACCAGGTTTTGATCCTGGTCCTGGTTTTAAACCAGATTTGGGCCCTGGTTTTTGTTTTATTGTGATTTCAATTTTGGGGGACATTTCTGGCTCACTTGACACCAATTTTTGTCCTGATTTTGTTCCAGGTTTTGAGCCCGACTTCACACTAGGTTTAGGTCCTGGTCTTGGCCCTGGTTTTGCTCCTGGTTTTAGTCCAGGTGTAACATCAGGTTTTGGCCCAGGCTTAGAACTTGGACCTGGTTTTCTTTTCATGTTAAGTTCAACTTTGGGAGTCATATCTGGTGCATTGAATGATCGAGTGCACATTCTTGATTGAATAGTATCTGTTGACATTTTGGGAGCCTGGCTCACAATAGGTTCCTGTTGTGCTAAGTTGGTTTGATCTGAGTATAAAAGAGTTTTGCTTGTAGGCATGCATGCTTTTTGTGTAGGAGAGTTTGCACCTTCCTCTCCCTTTTCCCCTTCTCTTTCCAAGCTTAGCTGTCGTCGTAATCCTACACCTGAATGCACTATCCTCCTTCTTCCCCTGGCATGCTTACGCCCAAATGCCCTTGGCTGAGCAGATGGGGCCACAGGCTCTGGTTTAGCCAGTGGGGTCACAGCACTGGCACAGCTGATGCCTGGTTCTATATCCTCATCACCTTTTTTGGGAGAAGGTGGGGTATCTGCCCAGGATGGGGCAGAGGGAAGTATTGACTTTCCTGGCAGCTGAGGAGAGTCTGGTTCAAGAACTTTAGCATCGCTGTGATCAATATGATCCCTACTCTGACCTGAAGATGTCATCTTGTCATTGAGAGCAGAGAAGACTGGTGTTGCAGAATGAGACTGAGGAGCTGTGTCACCAATGGCTGACTCCATAGTAGAAGCATCTGTTGCTGTGGTTGCTGCTGCTGCACTTAGATGTTCAGGTGCCCCTGCAAAGTTGCTATCAGTAATAAGCACAGAATTTGTACTCTCTGTCTTGCTGTTGTGATCTCCTGAATAATTCTCTTGACTATCACTACTTATGAGCTCTTGAGTCAATGACTGGCTTTCTATCTCCTCCCCCTCTTGTTCCTCCCCAACCTCTCCAGTTGAAAGAGGGGAAAAAGAGGTTTTTATTGTTTTCTGTATATCACACCGCTTCTCCTCAATAATATCTTTACCTCTTCCCTCTTCCTCTTTTTCATTCTCTGGATCTCTGTTCTCTCTTTTATCTGAGCTACTGTCGTCCAAGGCTTCTACTTTGGGGGTTGGAGATGTGTTTTCTGAGCTCTCCTCTTTCTCTGTGAAATATTGATCCTGCTCAAGGTCTTCCCTTGAAGTGAAAGGCAACGTTTTCACAGAGCTCTCAGATGCAGTTGGAGATTCTGATTTGAATGCCTCTGATTTTATCTCTTGACCAAAGTGGTCTTTGTTGCTAGAGTCAGAGAAAGCTGCTGGGGACTGTTCAACTGAATATCTTGCATCAGAGTCATATTTACCCTGAACATCTTGGTATGCTGTTTCCTCATAGCAATAGTTTTTTTCTGTCATCTCTGTGTTTACTTTGCTATAAGGAGCTGGAGATTTGTCTTCATCTGACCATTTCTCATGTCTCTCTGTAAGGTTAGTTGTGTCTGAATCTCTTACAGAGTCAGAAGTTTTTACTGTTGTTAGTTCATCTTTTTCAGCGGATTTCTCTGTCCATGCTGACTCCTCAAAATTTTCTTTGACAGGCTGATTGATATGATGAATATCTGAAGGAGAATCTCTTTCTTGTTTCAAAGGACTTGAAACTGTAATGCTTGTTGGAGAGGTCTCATCCCCAATGCTCTTCGCTGGAGTACTCATGCCATCTCCTCCCTGCCCCATGTGACATCTAGTAGGATCAGGGGTAAGGTTGTGCAGACTTGAGTCCCCAGACCTGGTGGACATATCATCTGGAGATGCGATAGAGCAAGAAGAGGCTGTGTCCAGGCTGAGTTGTGTATTGTTATGAGCCTGGGCTGGACTTCTGCCCTGGCCAAAGTAATAGTAGCCCCTGTCGAGTGGTTCATCACTACTGCTGGAGTAGCCACCCTCATGGAGTTCCATGGGCAGAGACGGGTGCTGTGGGGTAGAGTAAGGGTCTTGTATTGGCCCTCCACCCACATTACCACAACCATCTGGATATGGAGGACTTTTGTATTCTTCACCCTTTTTGGAGGACACGCCACTCCCACCACTGCTGTTGCTCCCACCACTTGTGCGTTTACCGCCTTTCTTATTTGCAACCAGTGCCTCTGAAAGCAGTAGTTGTTGGACATTATTGGAGATATTTTCCACCTGAGAGGTGAGGGCATTCAGGCTCCACAAGCTGGGGTTTGACAACAACTTCTCTGAGAATCGTTCTTTCATGGTGGGTACTTGTGGTGTGGTTGAGTAGCTGTGGGGGGTTGGATGGGGAATGTTGGGTGAAGGATGTGACCGTGGGGGCATCAACATTGTGTTGGCACTGGCTTGTTCTTGCATCCCAGCTGAAGAGGATGAAGAAGAGGAGGTTGCCCCAGGTGTCATGGGTGGTTGGCCATACTGAAATGACTCTGGATTGGTCATTAAAGGTGAAGGGGTGGAACTATATGAGGGGGAGCGCCCTACAGAACGTGCAGGGGAGTGGCTTGAGGAGGGGCTACAAGTTTGATAATACTGTTCTGGAGATCTGACAGGCAGCTCTGAGAGACAGTAGTTTGGTTGGGGTTGGTTGTAGTGTTGATATTTAGGATGGGATTCTTGGGGGTTGGTCATTGCCTGTAAAGGGGGCTGTTGCTCATACCCTCTTGGATTTGACTGCGGGTACCCATAACTGTTCTGAGGAGACCTATAGACTGCCTGCTTCAAACTGCTGTGGCTACTCATCTGCCTGCCATACTGGGAATTTTGAGGCATGTTATAACCTTTATAACAATGGGGAAGAGGACTGCATTTTTCCATATATGATGATGGAGAGGGAGAGTGCTGGGGATAGTGCAAGTGACTCTGGGGATACATGAGAGGTGAGGGGGCAGGGTTAGGAGGGTGGGGTTGGTGGTGGGGACTTGTATAATTTGTGGTTGAAGGCTGATGGCACTGGGTTTGAGAGTGTCCAAGGATATTTGAGTCCACAAACTGGGAGGAACCAGGTGCAGGTGTGGCACTAGCCTCCAAACGTCCCACTATTTCCTGGTCATACTGTGCTAACTGGGCTGGGTCCTCCCACTTTTGCTGAAGGTGTCCCTCATTCATATACTGAGCTGAATAAGTCCCGGGACCTAAGTGGTTACTGTAGCCCCCAGGACCCTGCAAGTGCTGACTTGGGTTTGGTGGGGGTACTTTGCTTCCTCGAAAAGGCTTTTTTGCCTGAGAGACTGTAGAGCCCCCGTTTCCATTCCCGTTTCCTCCACTATTTCCTTGGTAACCAGCATAGTTTTGCTGGTTGTAACAGTCTTTGGGTCCTCCTCCAATTCCCGCTCCACCAGCTGGAGGCATGCTAGTAGTGTTTGCCAAGGTATGAGCCTCATAAGCCAATCTGCTCTGCCCTGGACCTGGGCCTGGATGTGGACCGGGGCCTGGGTGCGGGTGCTGGGGGTGAGGATGATGTGGGTGTTGCCGGTAGGTCTCCAGCCGAGATAATTCATGGGGTTCCTGCTGGTAGCAGGGTTGGTTGCTGTGGTAACCACTGCTGCGCTCACGGAAGGACTGCATAACGCTCTCAGTCTGTAACCTGTGCAGGGAAGGGGAGTTGAAGTGAGATGGGACAGGATGGGATGGGAAGGACGGGTGAAGGGTTTGAAGGTGGGGGTACAGGAAGAAAAGAAAAAGTCATGGTTAGTGGTGTTGAGCCTCAAGTTGAAACATTTAGCATTTTCTGAATTAATGTTTAAAATTCACCAGCAATAAAGTCAAAATTCTCCCACTTTTAAGTTAAAAGATGGAAATTCTGTTTTGTAAACTTGCCCAAACAGTTTAGACACTCACTGGTGGTCAAACCCAATGTAGACACAGATCTATTCAGGTCAGTAATCTAATCTGATAATTAAGACTTGTTAAAAGTGATTCCACCTATTTTGTTGTTGTAGAGGTTCAGATAAGTGATTTTATGTTTGTGTATTAAGGGTTTCAGACCTCTTTTGTCAGTGCTGGAAGTTACAGAGTTAGTATTATGATGTTTCTGGAGTTCACAAAATAAAATTCTATCTTTTTACTGTGTGTATTGAGCAAACAAATCTTGTGTGTGTGTCAAAATGTTGTCATGCATTCAGGGCCATTACACTATTTCTCAGTTTGAACTAAGCTCCTTTATATAAGTATTTTCTTTATATTTGATTGTCTCTTCTATTTACTATGCCAACACTGATGTTACAATTTATTCCTTAAACAAACAATGCAAGAAATGCTTTTCCCTTTGCATTTGATCCATTTTAAACTTCTCTCATGTTCTGCTCCAAACTTCTCTCATGTTCTGCTCCAGTGCAAACTTAGGTTTCTTCCAAGTGTAAGCAAGAAGTATTACAGTGTGTATCTGTGCATGGTTTCAGAGCACGAGCCACAGAGGGTTTGTGTTTGTGGGGTACGATGTTTGTTCCGGTGTGGGGACTCTCTTGTTTTTCCTGCATGCAAATGTACAGTATGTGTGTTCACTAAAGCATTTATACAGAGGAGAAAGGAATAAAGGAGGGGTGGAAAGTGTTCTTACTCTATAAAAGGAAAAGAGTCACCTGGAGACAGAACATTGAGCATCTGTGTGTGTGTGCCGTTTCAACACAATATCCCAGCTTTCAATCCACTATGGAGACAGTGGTGCATCCCACCAGACACACAGCAGCATTATTCATCTCTGAATACACTGTATGTGTGTGTGATGATGGATGGAATGTGTGTATTCACTCTTTTGTGTCCATGCTCAAATAAGAGTTTGGATCAATTTGTGTCACCCAAAGCAAGTTTTAGACTTTTTTGGGGGAGTCTCTTCAATGTACACACATTCATTTACAAATAAACAGATACAGATTTCCATGGAGACTCTGCCTGCCCTCCCACCTTTCTATTTCCCCTGCCTCCAGCTTTGTACTTCCTCACCCCAGAGAGATACAGGTATATAGTGCATGTGTGTGTGTTGGGATTCTTGTTTACTCAATAATAGGAAGATACAGAGTAGGATTTTCCTAGTTTGCTGAGAACAGCACATGGGATGGATTAAAACATACATTATTTTCAAATCCAGAGGTTTCAGCCCATTGTTCTCTGCTGCAGTTAAAGCAATGGTTTAGATCTTTGGGTTCTGGAAAGCTTATGAACAATTATAAATTTTTCTTTTTTTTTTTTTTAAATGCTAAAAATAAATGCTGCAGATAAGTCTTTGATCAATATCAATGTGAATAAAAAGAGTTTAATTCTGTCCGGAATGATGAGCTAACATATATACTTTGTAGTTTGAGCGAGGTGAAGACCAACCACTGCCAATGTAAAACAACTCCAATCTCATATGAATGCTATTTTATCAGTGTTATTATTTACACAGAGTGCTGTGATTATTTACAAGTGCAAATAATGACAGCAGCAGCATTTACAGTGCTGCCTGGGGCACTTGAGGCAGGAATATCATACAAAGTATTTCTATTGGAATGACCTACATTATATTTACCTTTTTTTAATAACTTGTTTTTTTAATAATCTTTGAGTTTACATTAACTGACTACCCAGCCAATGAGAGGAAATTTCATTATAGTCAAAGTCAAGGTAAAAGTTTCTTTATTGTCATTTGCATCTCATTTGGTATATGTGGTGGAAGGAAATTGTGTACACAGGGTCCCATTACATCCAACAAAAGTATAACTTGTAAAAGAAAAACAGTAATAAGATCTAAGATATGAACCAATAAATACACCAAACACTTAATAGAGCAAAAACAATATGCCAAACAACAGCAGCACGAACACGAGTGTGTGCGAGCAGATGAGCACGAATGAACACAGCAGCATGAAACAAATCAGCAGCATGAGATCAGCAGCAAGTATAGTCAGCAAAACATATCGACTATCAAGTGGCATTACAGTGATCCTTCTTTTTTTCACAGTGATGATCCTGGTTAGAGATTCACGAGTCTAACCGCCGCAGGGTAGAAGCTGTTCCTCAGTTTAGTGGTTCTGCAGTTCCGCACCCAATGTTCCCCAACCCTCCGCCTGAGGGGAGCGGGGCGAAAAGAGCGTGCGCGCTGGGCGAGTGAGGTCCTTCATGATGCAGATGGTCCTCTTCCTGCATCTGGAGGTGTAGATGTTTGTGAAGGTGGGGAGACTGACTCCAACAGTCTTCTGTGCAGCCTTCATCACTCTCTGCAAAGCTTTTTTTTTCTGCAGCTGTGCAACCTCAGGTCATCTGGACAGTTTCCTTGGATGAAGGACGAAACGTCTCAGCAAAATAAAGAAACCGTCCAGATGACCTGACTGAACATTGTTTTATTTTTACCTGGGATATTGAGCATGAACTTTGATGAACTGATTCAGTTCAGTTCAATTCAATTCAATTCAATTCAGTTTATTTTTACAGCGCCAAGTCACAACAGTAGTCATCTCTATTGGGGTTGTGTGTGTGTGTGTGTTTGTGTGTGAGAGTACTCACCTTGCAGATGCTGATTAGCTGAGACAGAGCTCCTGGGTTGCCACCTGTTTCCCATCTGGCTGACGAGCCCAGCCACTATTTAAGCCTGTGTGGAGGTTCCAGTCTTCGCTGAATCATTGTTCACCTTGGGGTATTGTGAGACAGCCATTTAGTACTTTTCCTTGAGAATTCTGAATTATTCAACTCGTGTTCTTCTTTGACTTCAAGGCAAGCCTTGGACACACCTGGAGATTCTAAACCTGACGAACCTCCTCTGTACTGGACTCCTCTAGAAGCTCTGTCCTCCAACCTGCCACTTCACCTCCACTTCAACCCCCATCAAGAACCCTTCAAGGTATCTACATTTCCAAGTGGACTCTCTTACCTGTTGGACTTCTTCCTCCTTGGGTCTGCCTCCTCGTCATCACCCTGTAAGAAAGAAAAGGAATTCATCTTCAATTCTGATTATCAGTCTCGTCCAAGCCTCCCTGCTAATACTCTGCACTTTGCCTTCCAGGAACCCTGATTTCCCTACTCCCTGCACTGTAAATAAAATCACGTAAACTTTTATTCGTGTCTGTCATCCCTCTCAGCCTTGTCTGAA
>NC_056512.1:29779921-29800489 GCF_014905685.2 Nematolebias whitei | reverse complement strand
ACGTAAACTTTTATTCGTGTCTGTCATCCCTCTCAGCCTTGTCTGAATTTGAGTACTATTTTGTTAAACCGTAACAATCTCAGGGCACTGAACAGAAATGAATTGAATTGTTTCTGTTCAGGGTTATGGGGAGCACGTGTCTATCTACAGAGGTCATTGTGTGAAAGACGAGGAACACCCTGAATAGGTTTTCAGTCCAACACAGGGCCGCATAAAGACAAACAAGACAGATAACCATTCACACTCCCATTCAAACTTTGAGATAACTTAGAATAACCAGTCAATCAAACATGCATTTTGGGCGGTAGGAGGAAATCGGAGTATCTGGAGAGAGCATACATGGATGGAGCTGGGTGTTTAACTTGCAGCCGTTTTGCTGTGAGGCAACAGTGCTAACGACTGCTCCACCGTGCAGCGCTGAAATGACCTCGTAATGAAGAATTCCTGGTAGTATAATTTTTTTTTAAATACTATTTGCAGAAATCACAATGTTTTTTGCAAGATCTGTCTTTAAACTTGGGTTCAAAAAGCTATCTACAACAGGTAAGACATTGTTTGTTTATAACCTTTCCACAATATCTTACTTAAAAAGAAATCTGAATTGTCGCTTTAATTGTGTTTTTCACTGATTGTGTGCTGTTTGAAACTAACCAGTCCAGAGACACCTCGGTCCAAATCAGTTTACTTCCCCCAGCTGCTTCCATCTTTTCCCTCTTACACACGCACCCCCCCCCACCATACACACACACAGACGTGTGTACGGCACTGTCTACATTCCAATCACGTCTCCTCTTCACCTCCCTCCTTCCACAGTTATCTTCCTCACAGAGCCCGAGTGCCGTGGCGTCGGCCGATTGCTGTATTTGTGGACGCACTCTGTCTCTGCTTCAGCGAGGAGCAGAAGATGAAGTATACATGCTGAGATCACCAAATCTTCCCTGTTTATTTGTCTGTCTATTCTTCTGTCGGTTTCTTAGGGCTCACATTGATTCCCTGCTGCCTGAGCACAGAGTAGGAGGCTTGAAGGAGAAGCAAACTTACACACTGCTCACTCTCTTTATTGTTGTTTTCTGCTGTGTTCAGTATAACATTGCCCCCAATTTTTTTCCATTCATTCTTTTCCTCTCTTGTTTTTTTCTTCGGCATTTCTCAGCCCAACGTTATCTGCTAAAGAACCCCTCCTTCCTCCATCTTTCCTTTACTTTATTTCCTCCAATCTCTTGTTTGCTCTGATAGAGGAGAACGCCAACGAGAAGAGAAAGACAACAAGGGGGTCTAATGGAAGAAGGGAGGAGAGGGGAGAGATGGACCGTGAGGAGGATGCAACAGCAGGGAACGAGTGATCGAAGGATAAGTTGGGCGAGGAGGAGGACAAGAAGAAGGGGGTGGAGGGGTGCAGAGGACAGAGGAGGATAAATGATTTACAGAGTGGGCTTTACAGCCTGGGCTCATGGGAAATATGAGCTGTAGCAAATCCCACACATGCATTTACATGCTCTTTTACGTGCACATGAGCCTCTGCATGCAGAACTGGAGATTTAAAATTTCAAGGTGTTAATTAGTAAAACGTTTCTGCTCTGCGGGCAAGCTGCTACACAAGTGATTGATTACAGCGGCGGTATCAAAGCTGCTGCCTTCATGATGTAGTTTGAATGTTTTTGTGCTTCATCATACCCAGGAGGACCGATTCATCCCATCTGAAGCATTAAAACCTATCTGTTGCCATACAAAATACTGTCGGGAAGGATGGAGAGAAGAAAAGGAGAGGGGTGCAGATGGAAGGGTGAATTTGATTGTTCCGCTGGATGGTTCATAATGTGCGGAGCTGTGACTGGTTCATTCTTCTTTTTTTTATCCTCTCTTCCTCTCTTTCATCGCATCATCTTCAGAGGCAGCTTGAGATGGGATTTATCTGCTTTCTCAACACATACACACACACACACAAAGGGGACAGAGAGACAGCTCGCTCCTTCCGTCAAATCTGGCTCTGAAACACTTTGAATCTTTCTTCTGCTCCCTGTCTGTCTGTCTGACACCAATAAACATGCACATGCAAATGCACAAAAACTCACAGACGTGCGCAAGTGGAGGCAACACAGGAGGAGAGGAGGGATGGAGCGTCTCTCTCTCTCTCTCTGCGTGTTTACCTCCCCAGTCATCCTGGTTAATTATGCATGCAGAGGCAGTTTGCAAGGAAGGTGGAGCGGCCTGGGAGGAATTACACACACGCATATCCCATCACACCAAAGTCACACTTCTTCACCACCACCATCAGAACCATTCTGGCACGATGAAGCTAAGCTCACATGCTCCGAGACAACCTGACAACGCACTTAAATAAACACGCCTCGCTCCCTCTACCTTCCCTGTTCCAGCACACACACACGTCTAACACATCTGCCATTAACACTCTGCTCAACATAGCGTGCTCCAAAAGAACACAGCAACCCGCCCTGCCGCTGCTCCCCAATCAGTGCTCTGCTCTCACCCCCCAATTACCCACACTTCAGTGCGACACACACAGCATTCAGATGCCCTCACTTTTCCGACTTCCTGTCTGCGTCCTTGCCTCCCCGTGCTCTTTTACTGATAACCCCAGGTTCAGCACAGAGACAGACAGACAGACAAGCGTCCCTCTGTCTCCCTCCTCCTCTCCTCTTCCTGCAGCGTCTCTGACCAGACTGCGTGGGTGGTTTCCTGCCCAGGAGAGAAGCTCAGGAGATTGAAGAAGCCAATATCTGCTCCGACATTTGTCAGTGTCCCGTTGTCATGACACTCAGCTGGAGGTTACGGGGGGTCACAGGCAGCCAGTCACGTAAGATTATTGGAAGACACATAGAGAGGGGGCAGAGATGTACTTCTGATGATTTGAAGCTACTGGAAAGGTAGCAAACAAGCTTAGATAAAAACATTACATCACGGAAGGAATGTGAAAATAAGGAAGGAACAAATGACGGAAAGACGTCATTATTTTATGAATGTTAATTTGCTAACATTTTGCTGCACTTAGCTTACATTAGAGGAGTGAGACCAGATTTTTTTTGGAGGCATGGACAAAACGCAGGAGAAAGAACTGGAAGTGGCAGAAATGAAGATGTTGAGGTTCTTCTTAAGAGTGACAAGGATGGATACGATTAGGAATGAGATGATCAGAGGTACAGCACAGGTTGAACTGGGAGATAAAGTTAGAGAGGTCAGACTGAGATGGTTTGGACATGTCCAGAGGAGGGACAGTGATTATATTGGTAGAAGGATGTTAGAAATGCAGCTGCCAGGAAAAAGACAAAGAGGAGATATATGGATGCAGTTAGAGAGGACATGGAGGTGGAGTGAGGACAGAGTGAGATGGAGGAGGATGACTCGCTTTGGCAACAACAGCCAAAAAAAGAAGAAGCTAAAGTTTTGCTACTCACCTTTATAACTGACATTATGCTACATTTAGTTAGTGCTTTGGTACTTTTAGCATTTCTCTAGTTTTACATTTTAGCTAGTATTTTGCGCCATTAGCCTTTAGCTTTAACAAATAAGTTTCAGGTTCTTTTGCAAAGTCGTTCGGCGCTCGCCGTTCACACTACAGTTTTGCAGAAAATGCGATTCTTAGTTTTGTTAGGTTGTTTTCAAACCTGATAGTCCTGTAGACTCGGTTCGATTGGGGACCAAAATTCGGAACATTTGTTTACATTTTCAGCTGGTGTGGTTCACATTCACACTGCACCAATCGAGCCAACATGTTCCCCCATGGTGGCGCTGCACCAAGAACTACTGAAGGAAACAAGATGAAAACCTCTGAAGACACTGAGCACAACTTACTTCTGGAAACAAAAATGGCATCAAATTTTAGCAGTTTTAGGATTTCTGTTTTGTCTGTGACTCGTGTGCCAAACAAACATTTTTCAACAATGGATTTAGCATGAATGGACGATGAGGAAGACCGTGGAGAATGTTGTTTTTCACACAAGGCGGCTGAGACGGCTTCATATGAGGTAAGAGAAATGCGCATTTGTTTTGGTTGTATTTACCCAGAATGCCCTTCGCTGTAGTCCACTTCCTGCTTTTGAAGCAGTTTCTGGTCTGCTTGCATTCGCAATGCATTCGAACAGTGCTAGCGTTCACTTCAACCGAACCGAGACCTAGGTATTTAGGCGGACCAGAGTTCGTTTTGTAAGTCCGTATCAGAGTTTGATTGTGCATTCACACCTCCCCAAACGAACCGGACTTTCTAGGCAAACGGACTAGAGTTCAATTAAAGTGACTGAACAGGGCTGGTGTGAATGCACCCTTAGAAACAAAATCACATCTTTTCTGGTTTTATTGTCATTACCGCCGACGATAATGTCTTTACCCAAGTCTGTGTGCTTATGAGTAAAAAAAACTCACTGGACAACTTTTATTGACCCCTTTAGAAAATAAGCAATGAGTTTACATCTACAACTGATCAACGTTTAGAGTCAACCTGATTCAAGATGGCTGCCACACAGTTCATCGCAGCAACACAAAAACGAAAACAACTCAGTCAATAACACAAATATTAAACTAAAATATTGTGTGATATTAGTTGAGTCATCCCCAACACATAATTCTAACATTAACTGATCGCATGAGATCTGATTTTAAAACTTTGCCATGTGTGTGTCAATTCAAGATGGCCGCCACAGTTAATGTGATGTGACAGCAGCTGAGAGTCACCTCGCTGCCCGAGGTTGTGAAATTGCACAGGTGATGCTTTGGATTTAAAATCTGTGAAGCCTGTATAAATAAAACCAAAAACCACTGAATTAGGTCTTTTCAAAACAATCCAATTATTTTCAGTTGTTTATGGCTCGTATTTTGTCATTTTGAGGATGTCTGACGGAGTTTTGAGACAGAAATGTTATAATTAAATCAACCCGAGTAAAACGAGCCTTGCCCATTGGCTCTGTGCGGGAGTCGGTGGTGGTGAGGTTTGTGTTAGATTGTGCGCGTGTTTGTGTGCGACATCATATCGTCTCGTCTCATCTCTGGGGTTCAGGGATGACTCATCCACAGACTCAGCTGGCTCTTCCATCACAGATGAAGATCGAGACGCAAATGTCTGCACGCAGCATACACACACACACACACACACACACACACACACACACACACACACACAACACAAGCACCAGCCACACACTCTCTGCTCAGACGTTACTTAAAATGCATAAAACTGGTTGAAGAGGAAGAAGACCTTTTGACTGCAGGATGACAGAGAGGCTGCAGCTTCAGCAGGAAAGAACAAGTAAAGGTCAGAGAAAGAGAGACAGACGTGTCCATCTTTGGCAGCTCAAAAAGCAGGATGTGGAGGTGATTCTGACCCGCTGTTCTGTAAAAAAATATCCCCTCTCTGACCGAGGTATAAACAAGAAGAAACTGACTACAATGGGAGATCTGGGTTTAATGTGGGGGTGTTAGCAAAATGTTCTATGTCATATAAGCTTCGCCCTTTAAGGCCTTCGCTTTAGTGGGTTTATCCCGTTATGCAGAGCATAAGCACTGAAAAAAATTAGTCCACGCCCACCTGCTGTGTGGGCCCTACCCGGTCCGTATAAATTACGTTAAGAGCGGGAAATCGGCTCCCATTTTTTCTTCAGCGAGCTAATATAGCACTGTCAGAAGAACAAAGAAGATAAGTTGTGTAAATGACCAACCTTGTGAAGGATGCTTGGCCCGGCAGTCGACCTCCGGTCGTCCGGTGAGTTCTCCTCCCCGAGGAGAAGATGACAGCAGTCTTATTCCAAGGTAAGCGTCGTGGAACATTTCCCAGTGACAGGTCACTACACGCTGGACAACGCCATCTTGTGTTTTTTCCTCTTATCGCCGACCCTCGGGGCGAACCGGATGGTTCCTCCGGGGCAAGGCGTGCTCAGCTGCAGCCCCCGCTGCTCATTCCCTCCCGGGTAGCGTAGTGTAGGTGGAGGGGGGCTGAGTGAATGCTCACCCCATCCCACCTCGTTTCGCATCGGCGATCACACCGCTCCCGGCCGACGGCGCCCTCAGGGGTTGCCCGGCGGAACCCGGGAGGAGGCTGACATGAAGGGACCCCTTTTTTCTACGTCCCTCGCCTTTTCCCGCCAGTTCGGATGATCGGCGGGAAGGTTGTTTTTCACTGGGCTCCACTGTGGCTCACCGTCTTGATCCATACGGCCTCACGTTCCAACAGGACGTTCCACGGGCGAGGCCGCAGACGGTTCTTTCCTGGTAGATTAGAGGAGTCGGTCCCCAGTCCGCTCCCATCACCAGAGTTGAGGGATTCACCGAGCGGGGCTATTCCTCGGTAACCCCTCCTGGAGCCAAGCCTCGCGGAAGCTTCCGGAGCGAAGCTGCCCAGGCCGGAGCAGCGTCCCGTCCCTCCGGAGGAACACGAACCAGACGGCGAACACGCTCTCGAATCGAGCCCACCAATGTGTTTTTCAGGCAGCCGCAGTTAGCAACAACGCGCGCTGCTAGCACATAGCATGTCCAAGGGATTGAAGGCCGCAGACCTGCCTTGGAGACAAAGAACTCCCTCTGTCAGGCAGCTGACGCCAGCTCAACATGTGTGCCTCTCCCACGGTTTGCCTGTCGAGGACTGCAGCGCGGAGGACGACGACCCAACGACCCACCTGGCTTCGTTACTCCCCTCGCTGCCGGAGAATCTGCACAAGACCTGATGAAACATCGCGGACGCGCTGTTCAGAGCAGCTTCAAACCATGCTGGCGAAGTGAAACAGTCGGAGGAGGTGCCAGAGGCTGTGCACCACCTCATCAAGCCGCGCGGCCCACCCTGTCCCGCTGGAGGGACCGTCGCGAGCAAGCTTCGACTTTTCCACGGCCGCGGCTCTCGCTGAGTTCCACCACCAGCCCCGCCCGTCAGAATCCAGCCCTCTTCACTCCGGCAGCCTGCAGCTCAGCGTTTCCCCAGAGTTCGCCTGCAAGACAGCGCTCTGGGCAAACAATCGCAGAGCTCATGAGAGAGAAAGCTCTCAAAATGACGGTCTCCGGAGGGTGTGTGTAAAAGTGACACGAAAGTTGAAATAAATCATCATTAATGATCAAGTGTCTGTTTTTTTAGCCAGTCTGTAAGCCCGGATGAGCTCACAGCGGCCGCACACATAAGAGCCGGTGTCCTTTATAAGGCTTTTTAAACTCACCGCCGCTCCAAGACATTATTAATCGCTTACAGGGCACGATGGTAAGTGAAAATAACTCGTTATAATCCCGGGCTGCACGTTTTTCACCCAAGTGATGTCAACTCGTACCCGTGGGATGAAACAGCCCCACACACGAGCCGGTGTCCTTAAATAAAGGTTTTTTAACTCACCGTCGCTCTAAGACATGACGAGTCGATCACAGAACAGCCTCCACACATGAGCCGGTGTCCTTAATTAAAGGTTTTTAAACTCACCGTCGCTCTAGACATGACGAGTCGATCACGGCACAACGGTAAGCGAAAATAACTCATTACCAACTAGAACTGCACGATCCTCACTCAAGCGGTGTCAACTCGCACTCGTGGGATGGAACAGCCTCCACATGAGCCGGTGTCCTTAAACAGGTTTTTAACTCACCGCCGCTCTGACATGACGAGTCGATCACTAAGATGGACAGCCTCCATCCAACGGCGCTGCGTTGATGCTGGCGCACACACACAGCTGCCGGCGCTAACCAGCTCACATCGGTATGAATGTGGTCCGCAGGCTGGTCCGGGTGGGGGTCCTTCTCTCTCAGCTTTCGGCAGCTCACCGCAGCTTAAACGTGAAGCAGCCGAAGAATCCGGTAATGAGTCCCACCTCCCTCTAGCGCGCGCCCCTCCAGCGAGAGCGGCGCGCGTCCCTCCAGAGAACAACGTGTGCTCCCGCGGGGCTAAGCAGCCTTCACTCCAACAGCACGGTGTAAATGAAGTCACGCCCTCCGCCTTTCAACGTTCGCACAGCGACGTCAAACGCGCAGCCCCACCGCGTCATTAGCTGTCACACGCTTCGCCTTCAGCTCAAGTCTCGCCCGGGGTCACACAGAAAACATTCCCGCGACGCATGACGGCGGTTGAGGGACGGACTGCTGACAGCCGTACAAAACATGACGCATCATTAACGCACGTTCATCCACGAACGTTACGTAGAGTGGCAAAACATGCTCGCCGTTTTTCAGATGGATGGACAGGGTTTATGCAAATGGTACAAGTTACAGTTTGCAACCCGAACCCCTCCATTCAGAGGAGTTATATAAACGGTCCCGTCATCATCATCAGACTGATTCTCTTCCCTAAATGCAGAAATCCAAGTGTTTTCTGATAAAAGTAATCTACAGAGTTCCCCAAGGGAGAGAAAACACGAGGGTTTTTACTCACGGATCGGAGGGGTGAGACCGTTCTTGGATCTGTTGTTTAACATCCAGAGAACGCATACCGATCATCCTAAAACACAGAGACGAGAGTTTTTTGTTTTTACCTGGATGATCTGCGGATCCTGTCACTTCAGACAGGAGGCGCTGATGCAGGATCAGGTGTTGACATCACACCTGTTAATCTGGGCTTCGCCATAAGTGGAAGGAAGCTCGATTTTCCCGGCCCAGACATTTGTTTTTCTGGAGTGGAATTAAATTCAACCACCATGAAAACTCATTTATCACATGAGACGCCTCTAGAGGTGTTTTTGCACGTCTGCATGTGGATCCAGTAAAACAACGACGGATGATCATTGTCTTTTCCTCTGTGGAAGCAGACCTCCGACTCTGGGGAAACACCTTGTTTTTCTATCAGAGGGAGTCCCCCTCAGCAGACCCACGTCATGGGTCAGTCTTCACGGACACGTTGCTGTCAGGCTGGGGGGGGGACATACCTATCTCAAGCAGTAGGGGCGCTGTGGCCCCACTACACATCAGCCCACATCAATGTTTTGGAGTGTCGCACAGTACTGAATGTGATTCAACACCTTGCTCCTGTGCTACAGAATCAACACGTGTTGATTCACACAGACATCATGATGACTGCTGCATACATAACCATCAGGGTGTGCGTTCAGCCAGATGTTACACATTGTGCGAAAGCTACTGAGTTGGGTTCATCAAAACCTGCTTTTATTAGAGCGGTTTACATATCCGGTGTTCTGATGTGACGTCCAAGGGCGGCCCACGTTACGTGGACCGGATCCTCCATCCGGATCTGATGTTTTTCAGACGCAGCAGAAGTTGGCAAAGCAGCTGTGGACCTGTTTGCGATGCGAGAAGAACGCTCAATGTCAACTACGGTTTTCCCTGAGCCCGCGAGACGATCCATCGCTGGGGGGGGACGCATTTGCTCACAGTCGGTGGCCCAAAACGCCTTTTACGCGTTTCTTTCCCCCCCACCTCCTCTGTTTTTTTACGGTCCATGAACCGAGTTCAAGAGGAGGGATTGACAGCCCTCCTTGGTGGCTCCCGGCGTGTGAACGCACTATGGTTCCCAGGCCTGCAACGTCTGTTGTTGGGTCGCCGTGGAACTGTCATGGAGGAAGGATGCTCTCCTTCAGGCAGGAGGAGCGACCAAGAGTTACCCAGAAATAGGTCAACACCGGTGGGTCTGACCGCTGAGCGGTTCCACTTAGAGGATGGGTCTCCCTCAGGAGATAGTGTGCACAATTCAAGATTCACGTGCTGCATCTACCACAGTTCTGTACACATCAAGGGGACGGCTTTTCAGCGCTGGTGCACAGAGAAGGTTTAGAGACCACCTCATGCCTTTTAAGCGGCGTGTTGTTTTTCTACAACAGCTGATGGATAGGGAGTTGGCTTTCAGTACGCTTTAACGTACGATTGCAGCCATCTCTTCCTGCCACAAAGGGTTTGGAGACAGAACAGCTTTTATCACCCGCTGATGAAGCGGTTTCTAAAAGGTGTACAGAGATGTAGGCCTGTTTTTCACGCCCACTTGTTTTCCACAGTGGGTTTAACGCTGGTCCTGCGAGCCCTGATCAAAGCTTCAATTGAGCCTCTGGATCAGGTTTCATTTAAATTCTTGTCTCTTTTAACAGCCCTGTTGCTGGTTTTAACACCCGCTAAGAGGGTAAGTAATTATCTGCCCTCTCTGTTGTTTCGTCATGCCTTAGAATTAGGCTGACGGGCAGCTCAGCTGATTTAAGACCAACCCAGCTTTTATGCCTAAAACATCACGAGCTCTTTTAAATCAAGAGTGATATCGTTGGAGGGGTCTTTTCCCCCCCACAGATCAGAAGAGGAAGCATCTTTTCATCTTCTCTGCCCGGTGCGGGCGTTGACGTGTTACATAACGCGCACAGCTGCAATGCGTTTCAAACTCAACAATGGTTTGTGCATTATAGAGATGCTTTCTACAGGTCGCCGTTATCCATCCAGCGCTTGTCACACTGGCTGTGTGAGGCCTTTTCTGAAGCCTACAGAGCATCAGATTTAGAGCCTCCTGTCAACCTCTAAGCACACTCGACCAGGGGTATCGCATCTTCGACTGCTCTGCATAATGGTATGTCAATGCAGGACATCTGCACTGCGGCTGCATGGTCAACACCCTGCTCATTTATTCGCTTTTACCTACGTGATGTAACGGCTCGTTCCATGACACATTCTGTCCTTAGTGCTCTAACAGAATGAATATTATTGTTCTCATGGAACTCTGTTTAAGCTCACTTCTGTCTGCATGCATTACAGTGTGAGATGTTGTTATCAGTCACAAGTCGTGTCTGTGATTTTGGTTATATTGTCACTAATCAGTTCATGATTATTGTTACCAATCAGTTCAATTGATTTATAATCAATTTATGGACATTAATCTGTTTATACTGTTCAGCCATGAACCAGTTGGTTCATGCCCCCCCCCCCCCCTCTTTTCAACTTCTTCTTCCCGTTGAAAGTTTTCCGGGGTATTCATGCTTTGTCAGAACGCATAGCTACACAACATGCGTCTGTGCATGGCACATAATTACGCGATGCGTAGTTATGCACATGGGGAGCTGAGTGACAAGACGTTTTTTGGGCAAGCTTCCGCTTCTTACTGTGTTCGAATGGACCCAGTGAGGCGAGGACCACATCGGCTTCGCCCTTTACCCACTAAAGCGAAGGCCTTAAAGGGCGAAGCTTATATGACATAGAACGTTGGTTACGTACTGTAACCCCAGATTCTATGAATATAAGCGTAGCCCTTTAAGCGTCGGGCCTCACTGGCTCCTAAATGGCTGAAGAAAAAAGCTATTTTGGGAGCCGATTTCCCGCTCTTAACGTAATTTATACGGACCGGGTAGGGCCCACACAGCAGGTGGGCGTGGACTAATTTTTTTCAGTGCTTATGCTCTGCATAACGGGATAAACCCACTAAAGCGAAGGCCTTAAAGGGCTACGCTTATATTCATAGAATCTGGGGTTACAGTACGTAACCAACGGTTTTTTTTTTTCCCCTTTGGCCCATTTGACTGACATTTACAGGAGATGTCCTGTGACCTTTTGGGAGACGTGCAACTTTGCAGTGGGACGTTGTCAGAAAAGTAAAACAGCAGAGTCTACAGTTACCATGGCAACAACAAATCATCAGAACCATGAAGGTAAAAAATAAATAACTAAAAAAAATCAAAGATGTAAATGTCATAAATGATTGAATAAAATGGTTCATATTTACGTAGGGCCTTTTGTATTTTTTTTTGCCATACATGATATCAATGTGTTTCTGATTCGTTCGTTCTGTCCGATCGCACTCCAAATACACACGGCACGGGGAGTGGTTGGTCCACTATGGCAGTGTGCTGCTTGTGGACTGAGTTTGTTGTGGCTCCTTGGATTAATGAAGTCCTTTGGATGAAGGATAAAATGTCTAAAAAACAAACAAACAAACAAACAAACAAACAAAGAAATGACCTGACTGAATTTTTTTGGACTTTTTTAAAACCTTCACATTAAGCAGTTATCCTGGCTGGAATTCAATTCTAGTCCAACTGGAAGTGCTACAGCTAGCTGTTGCTGTCTCGATTTGCACGTGGAAATAACCATGAAATTCTATGTAAATATCTGCGTAAAGGACAAATGTTTCTGAACTAGTGCTTGAATGAAACCCTGAAGCTTTTAAGACTTGTTTCAAGATGGTGAGAATCCACTTTGCTAGAACGAGCTCTTCGCTCATCAATCTGGACAAAATTAAACTGTAGTTTTCCAAACTGACAAGTAACATAACTAACTGCTTTTTACAAACTCCACTTTAAAGCATTTTAACAATTTGTTTAAAAAAAAAACCTTCAGATGTCAACATAAAGAAAGAATGATTCTAAGGGAGCCTCACCTGTGTTACTTTTAAAAGCAAAATTCAAATTTTGTGTTTCCTCTCATCTAAATTAAAGCTAAGGTCACTAACTTTAATTATTAGACTGAGGTTTCATACAGTCCTTCAGTTGATGAACAGGTTGGGATTTTTCTAAACTGTTTCTAAAATGTAGCTTATTAGCGGCTTGACTCATTCATTGAAAATACTTATTGGTTTCAGGCTTTTATTTTGTAGCATCCACTTAGAAACAGCAGCTTATTCACACTGAGTCGTTTATCCAAATTACTGGAACGATCAGATAAACTGGGCCTTTCAGAACTGTGCCACAAGAAACTGAAGCAGTTTAACGTATTTTCAGCCATAAACGTCGCACCGCCCTATAAGTCGCATACATCCAAATATGTCAAATAAAGTGGAAAAATCCATAAATACGTCGCTTCGCCGTATATGTAGCATACGTCACATCTATTATGTGTTACCGCTGACGCGTCACATTTGTTACGCGTCATCGCTGACAACCCGGAAATGTGGGCCGGTTTTGTGCCAAAAATCAATTGGCTGCCAAATGGCGGTTGCGGGAGAATGCACAAGAGGACTTAAAGAAGAATTTAACAAGATTAACACTTAAAAACAATTATTTGTTTGTTCGAAATTATAGTAAAAGGTGTGTCTCAGTCTAACTTTTGCTTAATAAATGCACTTTGACGGTCAAATCAGCTGAATTTCAAAAGTATTTGCTGCCTCGGTGCTCAGAGAGCACGCAGACAGGGAGGAAATCAGGAAAGAGGAACTCTGCACATTTCTTAAAAATTTAACAAGATAAGCACCTAAAACAATTATTTGTTTGCTCGACTTTATAGCAAAGATGAGTCTCAGTTGAACTTTTACTTAATAAATGCACTTCAATGGTCAAATCAGCTGCATTTCGCCAGGGCGGTGCAGAAAAATGAAGCTGATTTGATTTTTGCTCCAGGCGAGCTGGACAAAGGTGGCAGGCTGTGGCAAGCTGATTGTGTCACTAATAGCCACTTTTACCTATTACATGACACAACAGCATACCATACTTCTCTAGTGCCATCTAGCGGCTGAAAATGGTAGTGTTCAATATTTTCAGTCAGAATGAATGAAATGGTCATATCTCAGCCAAAAATTGGTATAAATACAGGAAAAAAAATCCATAAATATGTCGCTTTGGCGTATAAATCGTAGGGCATGCAAATTATGCAAAAAATAAAAAAACGCGACTTATAGGGCGAAAAATACAGTAATTTAGAAGACCAAAACCTGAGATCATCAGTCTCAGCTTTAGGTTCGTTTACGGTTTCCTGGAAAGAAGACGCACCGTTTAAGAAAGATTGTTTCTGCTGTTTTGACGATTTGTCTGAAGAACGTTCGTCACTGTGTAAACGGGTTAGTTTACTTGTTACAGAAAAGAGTGACAAAAGGGTACAGTTCTACAAAGTCCAAACTCAAACCAGCAACCAAGTCCTTGAAGAGTGAAACACTGACTTGTGCTGAACAATAAGCAGGAGATGAGCATGTGGGTTGCAAAAGGACAAATCCTGCTCATCCATTTCTTTGTGTGCCCTTTATCTTCTCTTTTTACAGTCTTCTATAGCCTTGACCCAAAAATCATTCAGCCCTCCCTTCTTCTGTTCCTCCACACAACCGTCATTTATCTCGTTTTTCAATCCATCTTTTATTTTCGTCTCTCCCTCCGTCTTTCAGTGCGGTCACCTCCAGCCGGCAGCTGCCGCGCGCTGCCCTTTGAAGGACTAAACCTGGCTTTGTTGACATGGTAACGGAGCGATGAGACGGGTGGGGACCGACCCACTGCGAGTGATGACAAGCACACACGCGCAATCAAAGAGCCCGCACGTGAAATTACAATCAGGCGTTTTGATTTTTCACCAAAAGGCTTTTGTAGCTATTTGCACATGAGGCAAGAATCAGAAGAAGAAAAAGCTGATGTGATGTGGGTCGCTGCTGCTGATGTGAAAACGTGTTCGTGTTTGTGAGAGGACAGGTACACACATCTACTTCATCTCGTGCGAATGTTTTCTAATACGTGCTCGAACGTGCGAGCACTTAGTGGGGATGAGTTTGTGTTTATGTGAGCAGGCTTGATAAGAGTTTTAATGATCAAGGTTGACTGCCTGCAGTGACCCCTGCAGTGTGTGCATGTGCGCAAGCATGTGTGATGGCATCGGTGGACTGGAACATCGGGCCGTGCACGAAGAGAAACAAAGAAAACAAGGTCTGTGGACTCATGTTTTTGTAGTGTAGATAACCTCAAACGTGCCTGCACAATTTCTGCTCTCACACACACACAGGAGTTGGGGTCTTGTAAAGTGGGCCGCAGAGCTACTTGGTATTCCATCAGAATCTTTCAGCAAAGGAGACTGTGCAGAGGAAAGAAGGGATGCAGAAGGAAGATTAGATGGAAGAAGACAAAGCAAAGCAATCAGGCCAAAGAGTGGTCGGTAAGTTCTCATCTGTGTCACAGGCTGACTTCAAGCAGTAGTTTGGACCTTTTGAAGTGGGCTTTTGTGAAAAGGTTATGAACAATTAATATCTTACCTGCTGTAGATGGTAGTGTTGCAGTCAAGACCACCTAACCCGAGACCAAGTCAAGACCAAGACCAGAGTGTACCGACACCGAGACAAGACCAAGACTTTTGGGGTCTGAGACTAAGTCAAGACCAAGACCTCAAGTCTTGGAGCACAATCTTTTCACAGATTGTACCGGATTACTGTCACTCCTGGTTGCAACATTACGTTCTGTTGTCTGTATTGTTCTGTTGGTACAGAACCACGTGCGAGTGAAAGGGGGTGGGCGTGACTGCGGTAACAAAAACATGTACAGTATTTAGCAATGAGTCACGTTGGATTTAAATCGGTACGTTTTGCATCCAATAAAAACAAGGATGTCAAATAAACTGGACAATATTCTGACAATTTAGTGATATATCCACAGTTGTGGTCTTGAAATAAAATCCTGAGTCCTCAATGTCTGAAACCGAGACAAGACCGAGACCAAATGCGGTCGAGTCCGAGACAAGACCAAGACCATCAAAAAGTGGTCTTGAGACCAGTTGTTGTCTCAAGTACAACATTAGTAGATGCCCCCTTAAAACATCTCATCTTGGATAAACAAAGTTTATTTTTGACCAGATCTATGAACTAACAACTCATTCTAGTGGGGTCAAGAACAAAGAGGACTTCTGCCATCTTTAACCACTTCCAAACTCAACATTTTTATGGCATACTATGCAAACGTTAAATTATAAACCCAAACATCACAATCAATTTTAGATTTCACAGTTATTTGGACTGGATTTGATGATCATTTGCAAGTGAAAATAGCAGGAATATCATGTTTACATGTTTACAACAATGTTTAAAAGAACTTCTTTGTATATTCTATTTTTTAGTCAGAAATAAACTCCAATCCTCCAAACTGGTATCAATTCAAAGAACTATCTAAATATTAGTTTCTCATTTGTTTTGTTACCTTTTCCTTTTAGCCATCCTATTTGTTAAAAAAAAAAAAACTGTAGTATGCTTTTTTTTAATAACTGTTTATTGTTGTTGCTGTTGTCCATTGTTGTCATCTTTCTTTGTTGAAATCAGGTCTCTCTTGTAAATGAGTCCTCAAGGCTCAATGGGATTTACCTGTATAAATAAAGGTTGATTGATCATAACATTTCCAAATATTCCCACTTTAAAAGATCTGAGCAGTTGCTTTAAAAAAGATGTGACATACTAGCTTTTATCCAGTTGATCTTCTGAAAAACATCTTGTGATTTTCCCAACTTAAAATAATTTTTAATTTACAGCATTTTATCAGTGTACATATAAGTGTGCTTTGTGTGTCTTTCACTCATATATCTGGTAAATAGTTTTAGTGGTCATCTTGTTTGATTTCACCATTAATTTCAGAAATCACCTTAATTTTAAGGACCTTCCACATAACACTGCTTCAAAAGATCGGAACTATCCCTTTAATTCATTTTTACTGTTTTCCACCTACACGTGCAACGATTTGAGGTTGGGCAACCTGCAACAGGCTTATTCGTTGCAGTGACCCGTTTTTGTTTGGTCTATCCAAGCACTTGTTTTACACATGCACACTCACACACGCACACGCACACACCTGTCCTTTTCCAGGTAATGAGATGCAGTGTCGTACCACGGCAGAGGGAGCCGGTTGGGACAGGTCTGGTGTGACCTCCCTGCTGGGGTGGGGTGGGGAGGAAGCCATGGTGTGTTCCACGCTTGCTGTTTTCCATCCCTCAACTCATTTACACATACCCACTGCCACACATGTACAAATGTTCACAGATTCACTCGCACACGCAGAGACGTGCGCAGTGATCTGCACCTGCTCCCACTTCAGTTCAAATGAATCGATGATGCTGTGACACTCCTGCCTGTCTCTGACACATATTCTGTCTCGTCTTGTCTTAAAATCAGGTTGTCATATCATCGTCCTCTGACCCTCTCCTTGCCCTCAAACCAGCTGCTGTTTGTGTGTGTGTGTGTGTGTGACACATTTTTTGTGTTTTGAAGAGGACAGACTTATTTTTCATGTGACATTTTGAACTCAGGCTGACGGTGACGAGTGTCCTCAAATGTTGTTTGTGTTTGTAAAATAAAATGAGTGTCATTTGGTGTGCGTTTATTTTTCATTTTTTAATTAAGAAGCAGCAGAAAACATTGAAATGTAACCCTACAGATGATCTGGAAACATGAACGAAGCACAAAATGTCTGCATCCAGAGAGGTAGATGCAGCCAACTGTAGATTAGGTTTTGAAGTTTCTGTCCTATGATAACTTGAAGAATGGAAATTATTAAACTGCAACAGCGTTACTTGTTGGCACATGAACTCCATTTTCATGCAACTCCTATATTTGTTTATAATATAGCTGACATTGCAGAAAACCTGTTAGGCAAACTAAACTGGGACATTTTTCCACTCTGAATTTTTTGCCATGGAAAGTTGGGTCAACCTCAATTTCTTGATCTCAAAATCCAGCATGGCCGTCTCACGCCTAACGTTCCAATAATGCTGCATCATTATAAGGTTGATAAGCACATCCTTATAATGATGCCACATAAAGCTGGTCACACAAGTGTAACAACCACAATATTTGTGCAGACTGCACGTAATGCTTTGTTTTAACTGACCTGGTCTCACTGGCGCTTGCCTTTAAAAAGAGAAAGCTCTTGTTATCAGAGCATCACGTTCCCATGATTCAGTTGCAATAAACTTAAATGTTTTTTTTTTGTCTCATTGACTTTCGTAGAAATTTTACTCTAAGCCAAATCTTATATTTGCAGTTTGAGGGTAAAGTGGGGGGTTCAGTTTCTTGCTCATGGACACTGTGATCATCGTTAGAAGGTAAAACAATTTCAGAAACTAATAAAAACAAAAGCCAAATCCCATCTCTTGCCCCCTATACCCCTACTTCAGTGTTTTGCATATTTACAATGGAAGGTAGGAGTGTGCTAAATCTTTTTATGATGTTGGAGAAAATGAGTTACTCATATTACATCAAAAGAAACAGACGAGAGCAACATGTTCGGCTAAGAAAGGAGGCAGACACAAACTCCAGTCAAGGCCCTATTTACACGGACACGATGGGGGGAAACAGGTAACAGGTTTTTTCGTATGTTAATTAGAGGAAAAGATCCGCGTTGACACGGACGGATTTTGTGTTTACATGCATCCGGAGTAATCCCCCCGGCCCACTGAATCCGCTGTAGTTACCATGCCAGGTCATTAGATGGCACTGTGAATTTTGTACCTTCACCTTGTGCGCATGCGTGCTGCCTCGGGCTAAAACTTCAGCTAACAACAATTTAACAAGTTAAAGCTGGATTTTGGCTGAATTTTGGATGAGTCGACAGATTTGACGCCAAGCGGGACCACTTCAGCTACACACCGGTCGCTGAGTGGACCAGAACCGAGTCGACGATGTTGGACTTTACTCCGTGATAATCAGCAGCTGATTTACAGCAGGTAAATCAATGTTCTTAATAATGTTTGCTTGTGTTTACGTTGATCACACAACAACCAACTGAGTTTTTATTTTTATTTTTCCTGAAAGAAGAAGAAGCTGTCCTCCCACCAGGCGGACCGGTTCTGAACAAGGCTCGGCCCAGGTGCAGTGCAGGAGGACGTCGAAGAGAGAGATGTTGGATTAACGATTTCTTTAAAATTCCCCTAATTTTTTTTATTCGATCCATTAAATGTTTTAAGCTGCATTAATCAAAGGAGTGACAGCCTGAACGAGCCAGATGAACAACGTGGGACATCCAGGATGAAAACACGAGTCCAGTTCATTAATGTAGTTTACAGTTAACTTGTTTTTAATAGTGTGTTCAGTTTAATTATCAGTATTTGTGTGACATACATTTTGTGGCGTTAATGCCCTCGGACATTCAGCTGTACGACTCTTCAAACACACCAAATTAGTTAAATGGCCAAAAGCTCCTGCAGACATCGTGCATGGAGGAGTCTGTCTGCTGGAAAGTGTGGCACTGATAGATTTGTGGCCAAACAGTGGATGCAGGGACGAGTGGAGACAAGTGGGAAGAAACCCACATGGTGACGTATACTGCAGCGGCAGGGGTTTCCCAGGAGCTCTGCATCTTGTGCCTCGTGGACTATGAAGGTATGTACGAAAACAAACGTCCCACAGCCGCGTGGCCGCACGTCGACTGCTCGGTTTCGGATGGAGTACGTCTGAGTGGCCTCAACAGCCAAACTGCAACATCTCTTCTTAAACGTAACATCTTTTTATAGCCTCTGGGCCTCTCCTTTTTTTAGCTGCCTGAAATCCAGACTGGGGAAAATGTTATTTACAGCCACAGACAGACTGACACTAAACTGAGGCAAGTCGTAAACAGAGCCACGGCAAAAAAGTGAAACGAGAGGATGATAGGAAGAAGACAACCAACAGACGAGGGAAGGAAGGGACGGTGTGAGACAGATCACTGAGGCCCCAGAGGCCAAATATAGACGAGAGGAAAGGAGCAAATTAGGGGAGATTGGGAAGAAATAGAAGATCAGCAGGGGGATAGGTGAGAAACAGTGCAGTGATGGAAAGGGGGTGGGGGTGATATGAGAAAAAGCGAGGGCAAAAAAAAAAGAGAAAAAAGACAGAGAGCAGCGAGAGATAAGTGGCAAGATATGAATTTGGGTGCAGAGTGGAAGAGAGGCAACGAAGGGCAAAAGGAGCGTTGCTGCGAGATCAAGGGAGGTGGGGGAGAAAAAAGATGCCAAAGAAGAAGCGGAGGAGAGGAGGGATGAGAGGATGTGAGATTGAGGGCACACAGACGAGGGAGGGAGAGAGGGGAAGAGACAAGTGTGGGAGGGTTAGGGAGAGATAGATGGAACCTGCGAGATCAAGGCAGATGTGAGGGAGGACGTGAGGGAGGAGACGGGGGAGGAAGAGGAGGAGGAGGAGGAGGGGGAGAGGGCGTAGCATCGATGGGGAATGGAGGGATGCGGGGAGGAGAGGAGAAACGGAGATTGTTATCGTTGGGCCGTGCTGCCGATTGATTTGCGTTAGCGTCCTCGAGCCGGCGCTGAGTCGCAGACTCGGGCGTCATTAGAGGAACACGGCGCCTCCACGCACCTGGGTGTGCAGCGTGCGTGGCCATATGGCACGTTTGATGTCCTCATGAATGAGACCAGGAGCAGCGGAGAACAACATAGAGGGGGAGAGAGAGAGAGACAGATGACAAAGTTTGAGCACTTTGCGGGAGAGGAAACAGATTGCGAGGGAAGAGCGAGGCAGATTGAGGGAGAGAGCAGCAGATTGTGGCAGGATGAATGATGGACACCGAAAGATGCTCAAGAAGGAGAAGCAATCAGGCCACGGTGTTTCAGGTGTCAAGCCTTTCACTTCGGGTGACACATCTATCGGTCATTTCTCACAGCGAGATGAAGAAAGACAAAGTAAGCTCCCCGGGCCTGCTCCCTCTTTTCCCGCATGTGGTGCAGTGTGACGGTGGCGGTGGAGGTGATATGTGTGTGAGGAAGAGTGTGTCTCACCAGGGACTGGGAAAGTGTGAATATGACTGTGGAACTCTGCCAACTGAGCAAAGTGGGAGGAGGAGGAGAGGAAGGGAGAGAAGATGAGGAAAAGATAAAGGGGGGAAAAAAGGAGGGGAGAGAGATCCCATCCTTTGTTCTTAGCTGATGAAAAGAGGAATCAGATCCTGTACTCCCACTCTCACTCTCTCTGATGAGACTTGGTGCATGCCCCCCCGTCCTCCCCCCACCTACATAGAATTGGCTAGGAGT
>NC_056512.1:29774319-29779821 GCF_014905685.2 Nematolebias whitei | reverse complement strand
CCCCCCCCCCCCCCCCCCCCACACACACACACACACACAGCTGCCTTATTTCACTCAAGAAAGACCCAAATGACTCCCCGCTCACTAATTAAACTTTAATCTCCAATAGTGCACAAATTACCTGCCACACAGCCGAGCGCTAAATTATGTGACGCGAGCAGGATGGACGGAGGAGAGGAGGTGGAGTGAAGGTCATCCTACCTGGAGGAGAACAAACATCTCCCCCCTCTGTTTCTGGGTCCTGCATTATCTGTGGCTGAGTCCTCACAGTGGTGCCTCCTGTACCTGAATGTTATCACACACACCCACACAAGTTGTCAACAGCCAAGTCCTCCTCTGTCTGGCCTCACTCTGCTAGGACACACACTCCGCCATTTTGTGCCACATGCACAGCAGAGGGCAGCACATCAGTGTGCGTGCGTCACATGGTTAATCACCAAGAACTAACGATAATGACTTCCATTTTCCAGCCTCTTCTCCAAGTGTGCGTATGGTTGTTGGTGTGTTTGTGTGTCTTCAGTGAGACACCGGTGAGTAAAATTACCGACATGGAACCCTGAAACACTTCCCTACATGCCACATTAGCAGCTGTACAGCTCATATAATCCCATCATCTGCAGAGATGGAGGCTGTTTGGACAAAAGTTCACATGAAACGAAGCCATGACTGGCTGGCGGGTTACACAGAGCTGCAAATTTAGCTTAATGCGGTTTAGAAACTAAGTTTAAAAAAAAAATAAATGAAAGCAAATATGCTTTGATCATTTGACAGACATGCAACCAAACCCTTTTAGTTTACAAAATAAAAAAGAACAAGAAACCTCTGTAAGAATTCCACAAATGCCTTCAATCTTTTATTCTGAAAAGACTATGTTTAGATCAGAGCTATTCAACTGGCGGCCCGGGGGCCAAATCAGGCCCACAGGTGAGCTCAGTTCAGCCCAACAATGGGTTCATTTTTTAATAAAACTATATTTTAAACTGTAAAACAAACTTAATTAATGACAATAACTGCTAGATGTCTGGCCCCTGAGCGCTAGTCTTTCAGTAGCCATGCTCCCCTGAACAATTTAGTTGAACAGCCCTGATTTAAAACCTGCTGCATTTAGTAAATGTCAATGAGTGAGGTGGTAAAAATAAAGGCATATTTTCCCCAAGTAAAAAAAAACCAAATTGCTTCCTCAGGCTATATTAGACTTCACTTTTTATTGATGATTTTTTAACCACTTATTTATTTTTGCAGAAATATTTTCTGAATGCCAATAAAAAGGTTTGAGAAACATTTTTTTTCTTCCCTCAGGTGACGTTGGACTTGTCTTCTGGAGTTGTCTGTATGTGTTTGTGCGTCTGTTACCAGAAAATTTCATGAACTAAAATACAAATTTTAATGAAGCTTGCAGAAAGTAATCACTGGATGTACAATTAATCACCTTTTTGGAGAAAGCTTGATTCAAGATGGCTGCCACAGCCAACTGACCTTAAAAACACCAGAATGTCTGTAACTCTGTCACGTTTACAGACGTTGACCTTAAACATGTGCTCATAGCTGAGAATGATTGCCAACACAACTACTGAGCGCTAACAGATTGTAAAAAAAAACTTTGTTTAAATATGGAGTCAACTATGTCTGTCTGTTAGCAAAATATCTCATAAAACACTCTGTGGATTTGGATGAAACTTTCAGTAAATACTGTTTGGATGTACATATATGACTGATGAACTTTTGGAACCCACCAAATTCAAAATGGCCACCACAGCCCTCTGAGCTTAGAAAACACAAAATTGGCTATATTCAGTCAAATTTACAAATTTTCTTCTAAAATTTGGTGTGCTTGTAGCAGAGAGTCGTTTCACGGCTAACTTTATTTGAGCTGATTGTGATTTTATTGCAGCCGAATTTTCCAAGATGCTTCTGAGTCGACGCTGCAGTGCAGGATCTGGGAACTGAGCATACTGTGCGTAGCAAACACATTTATCTCAGCTACTATAGAAGTGAGTGAACATATTTTTAGTCCGTCCAGCACGGAGGAAAATGAAAACCTCTAAACTGATTGTCCTGCCACTGCTTGTCATTTATGCGTCTGAGTCACAGGCCAGAACAAAAGGCAGAGGAGCTCCATCGTCCAGCCTGCTTCGTGCCAGCTGTTCATGCAACACAGTTCCCATACGGCCCACAGTTGGTGGGGGGTCTGCAGAGGGGACAGTCAAGGATATGCCCGTCATGCAAGGATGGTGGTGTGTGCTTTAGGTGCGTCTGTCCTGCCTCTCGGTGCGCTGCCCGCCACGCGTCACTAGACAGAGTCAGGTGTTCTGGGCGGGGCCTTGGCACAACAGTGGGCCCATATGTGTCTGAGGCGCAGGGAGGGACCTGCACTACGCCTGTGGAGCATGACTTCATCCCTCCTGCAGGCAGAGAGGGCACTGAGCGACGCTGACTTACTAAAAGGAAGGATTATTGTAAAACGCAAAACAACAGCGCAAAGTAGAAAGAAACAAGAACGACAAAATGTCTTACCATGAGCAGACCTCCCTTTTACCCAAATCTCTCATTTGACTTTGCAACAGCAGAAATAAACATTTTTGACAGCATGCGCTGAGCTCCAGTAAGAATCCCTAATGATCAGCTTTGAAGGAACAGTTCAGATCCCACAAACTGTCAACAACTATTTGAATAGTTTGAATCTTTGAACAACCTCGATTTGGAGAAATAGAGTTTATTTCAACTAAACTGACGAGCTAATGGCTAGTCTGAGCAGGCCAGAGCTGTTGCCTCTCAACAAGAAGGTTGCTGGATCGAATCCCAACCGGGGACCTTTCTGGGTGGAAACTGTCCAGATGACCCGATTGAGAATTATTGGATTTGGTACCTGGATGATTGAGCATGAACTTTGTTGCTTTCTGGGTGGAGTTTGCATGTTCTCTCCGTGCACGCGTGGTTTTTCTCCAGGTACTCCAGTTTCTTCCCACAGACCAAAAACATGCATGTTAGGCTGATGGGTAACTCTAAACTGTCCCTAGGTGTGAGTGAGAGAGTGAATGGTTGTTTCATTTGTCTCTATGTGTCTCTGTGATGGACGGATGGATAAAACCGGTTCACCCAAATCCTGTTTTATAAACTTTTACAACACAGGTCACTGTATTTGCATAGATTGTTATGATTATTTGTGAGTGCAAACAGTAGCAGCAGGTAGCTGTAGCACGTCCACCTGGGTCACTTCTGGTTACAATATGTCTCCCAGAATGTGCTAAGGAATTAATGGGAGTAAATATTTATTTAAAAAGTTAGAATTACCATATTTTCTGGCATATAAGTCACAGTTTTTTTACATAGATTTGTCAGTCCTGTGACGTATACGCTGAAGCAACCTATATATGTTTTTTTTTCCCACATTCATAACGCAAATTTTGACTGACGCTTTAAATTTTGAAGAACTGCAACAGTGAGTCCTCCCGTGCACGCTCGCTTCATTCAGCTGGTGCATGTGGAGGAACGGTGGAGAGCTAGTGGCTCTGGCTGCGATGGATGGATGGATGGTTCTGCGCCACCCAGGCGAAATGAAGCTGTTATGACCATTAAATAAATGCATAATAAACACGACAGAGTAGCAGTGACGCATAATAAATGCAACTTATACGCTGAAGCAATTTACATGTTTTTTTTCCTCGTCATGATGCTTTTTTGACTGATGCGACTTATACTTTGGAGCGACTTATACGCCGAAAAATACGATATTATCTTACCTGTTGTAGATACGTCTTTGATCGACATCAAGTTTAATTAAGACCAAATTGAAGAGCTAATGGCTAGTCAGTATGGGGACAAGACCATGGTGAATTTTAGCCATCCTAAAAGAAAAAAATCCAACATATCAGTTACAGTATTTTCTGGCGTATAAGTCACTCTGTAGTATAAGTGCAGCAGTCCCAAAAAGCATCATGACGAGGAAAAAAAACATTTATGTCACATTTATTAAGCGTTTATTTAATGGTCAAAACAGCTTCATTTTGCCTGGGTGGTGCACCATCCATCCATCCATCCATCGCGGCCAGAGCCGCTAGCGCTCCAGTTTTCCTCCACCTGCACCAGCTGAGTGAAGCGAGCGTGCACGGGAGGACTCACTGTTGCAGTTGTTCAAAATCTAAAGCGTCAGTCAAAAATTGCGTTATGAATATGGAAAAAAATATATATATATATATATAAGTCGTTTTGGCGTATAAGTTGCAGGACTGACACATCTATGCAAAAAATTTGACTTATACGCCGGAAAATATGGTAATTGTTCCTAACTGAGGGGATCAGTGTGTTCACGTTTACGTGTGAGAGATCAGCTGACATCGCACAGCGACACTGTTTGCATCATCTACAGACAACATCAGCGACTGACACACACGTTTTTAAATGTGTGGGAGGAAGCACTTGGATCGCAACGATTGCTCAGCAGGCAGGAACTGCACAATCTCAGACCTGATCCTCGCTGAAGACTGTTGAGAAGTAAAAGGACAAAAACATAAAATATTTATTTTTTGTGACGCTAATTATGCTAACTTCCATCTATTTAATATTTAAGGTCAGTCTTGCTCCAACCAGCGCCTAGCAACCAACTCTCAGCCAATCGGTGACGGTCCTCCTCGTATCCTTGACAACACATCACAGTTCGCCAAATTTATGTCCATGTAGGCACCTATAGCACCTTCGCTGTTTACTAACAGTGAGTGCTCGACTTGTCGCTGCATTTTTACATCAGCTAATGCTTCTTAAACATTCATCTCGGATGTCGGTATAGTCATGACCCGTTCAGAGAGGGGCCGCCGCTTCCAAAGTGTTCAGTAGGGTTGACTTCGACAGAGACGCTGCTCTTCTGACAGCAAGAAGTGGGGCCGAAGCGCTCAGAGTTTCTCCCACAGGCAGATGGTGGAAGGAAGGAACGCGCTGATGGAAAAATCCCTTCCAACATGTTTATCGTTTTCAAGAAAACAAAAGTGAAAACAAGTGCATATGGAGGGAGGAGGAGGTTTGAGTGGGCACGTCTTTGTCAGCAGACTGAGCGTGCATCCTTTTATTAAAAACGGCACATTTAACAACAACACTTGTTTAGACTGAAGTTAAGAGCTGGTATTAGAAATGCTATGACTGGATGTTAAGGTTTGAGGCATTAGGAAGTTCCTGCACCTAATTCACAAACTTTGGGTTAGCCAAAGTTGAGCTTCGCGCTAACAGGAGGCCAAGAACTGATCAATTCCTTTTCCATCCTTCTGTTCACCCCACACCCATTTCTTCTTCCTCTCTGCTGCCTCTTCCTACCTGTCTCATTTGCATGGGATGCCTAATTTGCATACATATGAGCTAAAGAGAAAGGGGATTTGTGAGCTGGAGGAAAAAAAAAGGGAGGAAAGGCGAGATATGCAAGCAGGCGGCCGCTGATGAAAAGAAATGAAAAAGGGGGCCTATCACGAGGAAGCTGCATCCACAACCCCTCTCTCTCTCTTTCTCCCTACCCCCCCC
>NC_056512.1:29772492-29774219 GCF_014905685.2 Nematolebias whitei | reverse complement strand
CCGCAGCCGCCCTATATATATAAAACGTCCCTACTTCGCATTTTTTCACTTATTGCGGGGGGTGGGGGGGACGTAACCCCCACAATAAACAAGGGACTACTGTATTTATTTTTTTACCAGGTTGACGAGCTCATAGTTTAGCAAGGTCAATATGGATTATTCTAATCTAAAACCAAATTAGTAGTTCCCAAACATTCCTAAAAATCCCACTTAAAAATATCTGAACTATTGCTTTAGAAGACAGAAATAGGTTATATCTACAGAAGGTGATATAAAAATATCTTTATATGTGTTTCTGTCTCACTCAATGCAGGAAACAATTAATCTCTCTCGTCTTCCTTCTTTGTAGATTTTTCTCATTCTATCTTTTATTTCTTCTTGAAGAACGCTAAACAGCTGCAGCGCTCGCTTTCCTGCTTGCTCGCATGCACAGACACGTTCGAACTCGAGGATCTTAAAAAACGCACTCTAAAATTACTAGATTACAATAATTACAGCCCTGCTCTGCTTATAGGAGGCTGAGCAGCTGCGCGGCCAATAAAATGTGTCCTAGGACTGCACGCTCGCCCCCAAAACGTTGATAAAATGGGAATATTTTGTTCTGCAGACGCCTGCAAAACAGAAAGCGTGAGTGAAGTCACCGCCTTCAGGTGCGTAATCACCCTGCTGCTGCTGATGTCGAATGAAAGGCATGATTATGCATTTTTACAGAATCACTGGAAAACACTGTACTGAGCTACTAACAAACACACACCTGTATGTGTTGTTTATGACAGGAGCAGATGTTTGATTTTGGACACATCTTTGCAATTTTCCAACGCTGAACACAAAAAGCATTCATCCAAGTCACACGTGAGGCATCTTCAAGGCCTCACATTAGCATGGATGCACACAAATGTGTTGATTAATCTTTCAACAGCACTGTTTATTCATCTCTGATGATATATGTGATCACATATTCACCAGTAATAAAAGCTGGCCCCCTCCGAGTCCTTTGACTCCCTCGTTTCCATCCAGCAGCAGCAGCCCGGGTGTGAAGCAGTGTTTAGTTGCAGTAAAACCTGGGATGAGATGATGAAGTGCAGAGAGGAAAGAGGAGGAAGAGGCTGAGAGACATGAAGGACAGTTGATGAACTGCACAGAGCTGGACACCAGCCAGATCCTTTTAATGAGCAAAGTGCTGCACCCAACACACACCCACACACATCCACATACACACACACACACAAACGTACACACACTCTGCAGGAACCTTATTTTTTGCCTTCCTTACTCTGCTGCATCCCGCCATCCAGCACTAAGTACTCCCCCAAGATCAAACAAGCAGCTCACAGTAACCGGCATACAGATGAGCCTCTCCACTCCGCCCTCCTCCTTCTCTCCCCTGCAGTAACCTCTTCCTCACTTCTAACCTTCCTCTTCCTCCCCCCTTCTTCCCTCTCTGAGCTAGATGTCCCCCCTCCAACACCACCCTTGCAGAAGGGGATACATCAGCCATCACTCATCAAACACACTGCACTGACACCAGTAGTCCAATAAAAACATATTACCTGCAAACTGCATTAGGCCCAAGTGTCGACCAGATGTGCACACACATACAGAGGTGTATGCACACACATCCAGAGGTGTATGCACATCCAGAGGTGTGTGCACATACAGAGGTGTATGCACACATACATCCAGAGGTGTATGCACACACACATGCAGAGGTGTATGCACACATACAT
>NC_056512.1:29768065-29772482 GCF_014905685.2 Nematolebias whitei | reverse complement strand
CAGAGGTGTATGCACCCACATACAGGGGTGTATGCACATACAGAGGTGTATGCACATACAGAGGTGTATGCACACATATACAGGGGTGTATGCACATACAGAGGTGTAAGCACATACAGAGGTGTATGCACACATATACAGGGGTGTATGCACATACAGAGGTGTATGCACACACATACAGGGGTGTATGCACATACAGAGGTGTATGCACATGCAGAGGTGTGTGCACACATACATCCTTAGGTGTATGCACACCCACATGAAGAGGTGTACGCACACACACATAGAGAGGTGTGTGCACACACACATACAGAAGTATATGCACACACACATGCAGAGGTGTATGCACACACACATGCAGAGGTGTGTGCACAGATACATCCAGAGGTGTATGCACACCCACATACAGAGGTGTATGCACACACACATGCAGAGGTGTGTGCACACATACATCCAGAGGTGTATTCACATACAGAGGTGTATGCACACACACATGCAGAGGTGTATGCACCCACATCCAGAGGTGTATGCACACATATACAGGTGTATGCACACACACATACAGAGGTGTATGCACACACATACAGAGGTGTATGCACACACACATACAGAGGTGTGTGCACACATACATCCAGAGGTGTATGCACACACATACAGAGGTGTATGCACATACAGAGGAGTATGCACACACATGCAGAGGTGTATGCACATACAGAGGTGTGCGCACACACACCTTCAGATGTGTATGCACACACACTTGTGTATGTGGGAAGCAACTGTGTGCAATCAGATCTGGGTTAGCAGCTGTAGTCTACTGATCCTTGGAACGGCACGTACCCTCTTTCAAGATGTAAACTTTGTCGTCTTTATGTGAGTTTCTGATGCTCATAAACATGGAGACAAAGTGTCCCGTTCGTGTTGGGGGTCAGGCGTGACGTCATGCTGCACACCATGTGTTTGCACTCTTTATGAGAGTGTTCATGTGCGTGTTTATGCTTTCTGTATCAGATTACCTGTGATGTTTCAAACTGTAATAAATAATTTTGTGCTGGCAATTCTAAATTTTTTTTCATCAGTTTTTTTTTGGAAACATCTGAGTTGTGCTGGATCAGCCAAACAGATTTTATTGCTCGCCCTCAAAAGCAAAGGTGGATGATACTGTTTGTGTGTGTGTGTGTGTGTGTGTGCAGGTGTTTGTGTGTTTGGAGTCAACTCAATTCCAGATGGCTACCACTCAGCCCCGACCTTCAAATACACAAAATTGGCTGCAACTCTGAAAATTTTACAAATACTGAGCTAAGATTTGGTGTGGTAGTAGCTGGGACTGATTCTCAACACATATTCTGAGCACAAACAGATTGCACAAGGTCTTAGTTTGATATTTTGCTTTTACGTTTTTGGAGTCAACTGTCTGTTAGCAAAAAGTCTCATGAACCTGATGGACTTTAATGAAACCTCCTGAAAGTGATTATTGTACGTACAGCTACACTTTGTTAATTTTTGGAGACAACTCTTTTCAAGATGGATACCACAATTAATCAACCATAGCAAACGTTGGTCAAATTTTCAAATACCGAGCTTAAATTTGGTGTGGTAGTAGCTGAGAGTCCACCACAACATGCATTCTGAGCGTGATGTCTTATGATATCGGATGAGATCCTTTATAACTTTTTATTTTTCAAGGTCTGACCTAAACTTTTATAACTTATCTCAGCATTAGATGATCTTAGTCTAAAATTCTGGCACGAAACGTGAATTCTAGACCTGTACTTTTGTACTGCTGCGTCTCGTATGGCTTCATCCATTAAACGTTTGTTTGGGGAAATGACGAGACATCTTAATGCTGCTGATACTCAAAGCATGATGTGTTCAAGCAAGTCTGCTGTAGATTACCAAGTGGGTCATTGATCAGATGTTGCTGTACTACAAAGACTTTTAGAAATGTGATGTATTTAGAGAACGGGTTCTTTCCAATAACCATGAAATTTATATGTTTTTATGTGATGTTCAGTGAAAACAGTTCATGGACACACCAAAAGTGATTTAAGGTCAAATGAAGCACAATTTAGGGGAAAAAAGCAACCTACATTGTCTTTGTAAATATAAGTGCAACACCTTGACTCGTATCTTGAGTCTGCTCGCGTTTCTCGAGTGCGTGTGCGTCACGTCACCGCGGTTGCTCCCTGAAGCCACGTTCATGTTTGTGGCACTTCTCTTTAATGAGTGACAAACATTTTCTCTCCCTGATCCACTCTCTGTCTGCCTAATAACCACCCAAAGTAAATGACCATGAGCCTTTAGGGCAATTAGACGAGCACTTGGGGCTTATAGTGTGTTGCTTAGAAACACACAAACACACAAGTGTGCGAACTAAGACAAGGGCAGTCTCGTTAGGAACGGTGCACGAGAGGAAGCAGATATAAATACAGGTGCCGATCAATGAGGGGACAGGGAGATTACACATAAAGAGGAAGGAAAACCACTAAAAGTCCTAAAGGGACAGTTAAGATCTTTTAAATTGTGATATTGTGGAAAGATAATGAACAATTAATATCTTACCTGTTGAGGATAGCTCTATGAACAACCTCACTTCTCACTAGATTGATGAACTAGTGGCTAATCTGAGTGGGGCAAAGGTTAAAGCAGATTACTATCATCATAAAGTAGTCTAAAATGTTTCATAGCATTTCAGGTTGCACAACTAGTGCTACAGCTAGATGCTGCTGCTATTTGTGCTTGTAACCAAAAAAACTCAAAGAAAATGTTTGTGCCATGCAAAACTGAAGGCAGTGTAAAGGTTAAGGACATGTGATATTTTTAATGGGAATTGTTTTAGAATGGAAGCAAACTACTTTGGTTTCCATTTCTGCAAATTGAGGTCGTGCACAGAGCTATCTACAACAGGTAAGATGGTAACTGTTCAGAATCTTTCTGCAAACCCCCATCTCAAAAGATCTATTACTTTAAAAATGATGCATATTTGCTGTTAATTTGTGCTGCTCCTGGTTTTCTCCCTTTTGAACATTTGTCCCTCTTTTCCTTTGCTTTCAAGCATGACCAAGTCGCAGGAAGCTGATGGAAGAATCACAGAGAGGAGCGTTCACCTTTCATGTCACCACAACAGTCATGGCGTTGCCAGTTCTAGTGGAGCCTTTACTGACGACTGCACGCACCTGGAACACACAGACCTGCTTTACACGCTCCTCCCAATCCCTGTGATAATTAGCTTCCTTTCATTTTGTTGCATCATCCAGGAGCAGCTAAATGTGCGAAAGAGAAGAAGTCAGAGGGGCAGAAAAGGAGAGCAGGATCTCTTTGGGCTTTTAGTGCACCTGATCTGTGGTACTTTGTACATTAGCTGTGGACATGCTCTTGTTTTGTCTGTGGCACAACACAAACATTGCTTCACGTGCCCGCAGGCATAATGTGACACGCAATCATTTTGCTGTCAGCTGAAAACAAACCACCAGCAGGAGCTAATTTAAGGTACAATCTCATCCGGCCGCGTCTTTTCATTCACAAGTTCTTCTGCATCTCTTTTTCTTGCTCCTGTGCTCCATGCTTCTGTCTTTCCAGGGACACAAACACACCATCTCCACTCTGTTTTTTCTCTCTGACACTTTTCTACACCCTCTCTGCGTCACCACCCTCCTCCCTGTTGCTCTGCGCACACACACACACATTGCCAAGTTGCACTCCTCCTCCCTCCTGCTTTATTTACTCTCCCTCTCCGTCTCACCTCTTCCTCTCAACTCCCTCCTCTTCCCTGCCTCGATCCATCTCCCCCTCGCTCGCATCCTCTCGTTCCCCTCTCCTCGGGGCCAGTTATCCTGTGGGGCAGCATCACTTTCAGTCAGCGGTGACACTGCAGTCTCCGTGCAGCTTCTAATGGCCTCTGAAGTGCGACATGTTAGATGTGAAGACATGTATGACCCCGAAGCGTGTGTCCGGAGTCCGAACATATGAGGCAAGGCTGGACTAAAAATAGCACGAGCTTTAAAACTCCACATAAACACGCAAGATCCTTTAAAAGATTTAGAGCAATAGAGGCAAACGCTACAAGTAAACACATTTTAGAGGCTACTTGTTTACAAGTGTCATGTTTTTTTTTGTATGCAGCTCCTTATGCAACAGAGTAAACAGCGTGGTGTGACACATCGATGCTCTGATGAAAAACTACGCAACGCATCCGATCAGGCTCTGGATGCAGCAAAAGAAGCAGAAACACACAAACTGCAGGAAAACCAAACGGTTGCAGCTCATTCCATCTCAGCGTTGATGTGTTTTTATAACGGACTGATGAAGAGGCTGTGCTCTGACGTTGTTTGGACAGATGCTGGTGGAAAACAAGGTTGAGGCAGGTGTTGGGAGTGTGTGTTTATGTGTGTGTGGGAGGAAAATGTTCTGCCCCAGCAAA
>NC_056512.1:29753320-29767965 GCF_014905685.2 Nematolebias whitei | reverse complement strand
GAGGGGGAGGCGGGGGTGGAGAGAGTGTGATGAAAGGTGGCAGGGGGTAAGGAGGAGAGATAAAAGCGTGGAGGGGAGGGTGGGTGAGGGTAAAAGTGCAGAGGAGAGATGTGAGAGGAAGAAACAAAGCTGGTGTGTATGTGTGTGTGTGTGTGTGTGGGGGGGGGGGGTGCAGCAGAACTGGGTTGAGGGAGAGAGGGAAGGACAGATGTGCTGACTGCTGATTGGACGGAGAACAAGAGGAGAAGCGAGGGAGAGGAGAGAAGAGAAAGAAAGAGCCTGTCACCTCCAGTCAGCGGCTATTAGCGGCAGCGGCAGCACAGAGACACCATCCCTCATTCTGCTCTGCCAGCGCTGGCACAATTAGACACACACACACGTGCACGCCATGCACATCTTTTTGTTTCGTGTGTGTGTGTGTGTGTGGAGGGGACTAATTGAGTGTGTGTCTGTCTGAGCTCACTGTTATTCTGTCTGTGCTGTGTGTGTGTGTGTGTGTTCATGTAATGAGACGGGAAAATGTCCTTGTTTGATCTGCTTGTGCATGTCCATCCATGTGTGTGTGTGTGTGTGTATGTGTGTGTGTGTGTGGTGCCACTGAGGGCCCCGTGCCCAGGCCTGAGAGTGACTGATAGAGCCCATGCCAACTGGAGCTGCATGCCACAGTCTCCACGCCTGCACCCCTCGTCCTGCCACTGCCAGCCCCTCCGTCCTTTCTCACTGCTTCACTCTGCTGGCCTCTTCCTCCTCCTCGTCTTCCTCTCTTTTCAGTTTTTATCTCTCAGCTCACGTTTATATATATATATATTTTTTTTGTTTGGCTATATTGCTCTGTCTCCCCAGTGTGCCGTCTTTTTTATTTTTCTCGCTCATCTGATACCTCCGTCCGGCCCTCTCATCTATCTCATATCTGAAACTCAACCTGCCCTCCTCCTCTAATTTCTCGCACGCACGTCGTCTCTTCTGGTCTATTTGATTTATTAAACCACGTCTCGCAACGCTCTGCCGTTGTTTGACCTCAAACACTTGTGCCCCCACACCTCAATATGAACCACTTTACCTACCTTTTCCATCCTTCTCTCATCGCTTTCCTTCTTTATTTTTAAATGAATTATTTAGTTTCCACATGTCACCACTAGAGGCAGCTATTTCACATTTTCTCTTCCATTCATTATCTCTTTCCTCTTCATTATATATAAAAAAAAATATCCAATTGTCTTTGAGATTTCGCTATTCAGGGGTTTACTTTTCCTCTCATCAGTGTCCTCATTAGCCATCCTCCCTTCTATCTCTCTCCTCTTCCTTTCCTCCTCCTCGTCTCTCCTCCATCACCTGCTTCTCAGCTGTGTTTCTTCTAATTTCCATGGCAAGCCTGAAAAACTGGCTAGCTCATATGTGCACCTATATGAGCAGCGGCTTGAAACACCTTCAAACATGCACCATTCCTCAAAAGCATACAGGTCAGGGAAGATAAGCCCATGAAGAATTCATAAGCTTCCCCTTTTCACACTTTTATTCTGGATATAATGAGATTTTTGCATCCTCTCTATTCTTCTCTCCATTTTTGAGCAATGTATGCACAAATATGAAAACAAAACTGCTTTTGTGTCAAATTAGAGACTGTTAAGTTCTTAAAACCATTTGCCGCTTCCATTTATCCCCTTGTTCTTGGTGCTGCATGTATGTCAGCGTCGCTTTACACACACGTAGTTCATTGAGAGATTGAGACCTGCTCTTATGAAGTCTTCCTGTCAGCGATAGTGAGATAAAATTGAGAGTTCTGCCGCAATAAAAGTCAGAATTAGCTTGATCGATCTGAGCTCCTGCCCACGCCCCGTCTCGTAACGGAAGTCAGATTTAGACGTGTTTGCGCATCGGCTTTAAAATTCTTCTTGATCACTGGAAGATTTCCGTGCAGTTGTGGTTTTTTTTTATGTTTTAGGGTGCACCATCACGCCTTTGAATGCAGCATTGTGCACGGAGAGCAGAACACGGTCAAGCAGGGCGCACAGCAAGGGAGAGATGAAAAGTCGAGAAGAGAAAGGCTGCTTATTAGGCCACCTCTGGCTACAGCGTGCGTGCGCGATTCGCCAACAGGGAAGTGAAGACACAAAAGGAAGCAGGAGACAGAATGAGACAGAGGGAGATGGATCGACCTGTGAACTGGGGCGGCACAGGATCAGGATGGCTGTCGGGCGCCCTGAGGGAGAGGGCTCGCTCGTTATGTTGAGGACTCTGGTGCCTCACCTCTCGTTGAATACAATATACACACCTGAAGACAACGCCACATGTTCACACGGCCAGTAATATTTCTAAAAAAAACAGCTAAAGCTATCACATGCATGAAATCTGATTAAAGCAAAGAGTGTGACTTTGTGGGGGTGTGTGCACACGGTGACGTGTGTGCACTGGTGTGTGAGACACTGGTGCAGCTTTGTGGCTTACTCTGTGTGACATTTGACATACCAAAGTGCCTGTAGTGTCTGCTCTATGGGGCTCGGGCTGCTCTCTGCTAGCATGGCAGCACGCCTCCGCTTGAACTCGCCGCATCTCATCTCGTCAGGTTGCATCTCTCCTCTCCTACTTTCATATCCCCCTTTCATCCTCATGCTATTTATGTTCTTTGCACCAGGTATGTTTCTGTTACTCTCT
Organism: Nematolebias whitei; assembly: GCF_014905685.2. Lineage (NCBI taxonomy): Eukaryota > Metazoa > Chordata > Actinopteri > Cyprinodontiformes > Rivulidae > Nematolebias > Nematolebias whitei. Next base: position 29,765,313 of record NC_056512.1, on the reverse strand, counting down.
CGTTCATTCTTCCTTGGCTCCTCTTTTATGCCCTCAATTTCCTCACTGCCTTTTTGATGCCACGTCTGCTCTGTGACACATTTTATTCTCCCGTTCCTCCATTTCCCTCCATTTTCATTCCTCATCCTGCCCTCAATCGCCTCTCTTCTTTCGTCCATCACATTTCATCCTCTTATTTTCTCCTTTCCTCTCATCATCTGCTGAGTTTTCAGCTCTCACCAGGCCAATTAGCTTGCATCAGTCCACTCCTGGTGGCTCGATATTTTCGAGCAGGTAAGCTGGGCTTCTGTTGAGAAGGTGTGTGTGTGTGTGTGTGTCAGTGCACGTTTGTTTACAAAGAAAGTTGTGGGATGGTCAGTGTAGGACTCCCGGTGAGTCTGCGCGTGTGCGTTCGCTTGCGTCCCACAGCCACATGCTGACAAACACACACAACTTGCACACATCTGCTCAGCCGGCGAGTCCGCCACGCACGCTCCCACAGCCCACAGATAAACAAGTGTGCGCACATCTCTCTGGAAGTAACCATGGCAACCGTTGCTCCCTTCCCTTTCTTCCCGTTTTCCCCCTCTGGTTCGCTGTGTGTCGTTCAGACTGAGCTGCCTGGTTGGTTAGCCCTCCCGGAGGCAAGACAATGACGTGTTTCAAGGCCAATGTCACTTTTAAGTCCCCCGCTCCTTCCTGTCTACTCTCTTTTTTTTAATTTTGTTTTGTTCTGTTGAAACAAGAAAAACAGAAAAGAATCAGCTTCCTGAAGTGATAAATGTGATGTCACAGGTGGGACAGCAGTCATGCAGAGCAGCGCTGAGGAAACAAGTACACCGTATTCAGTCGATTTCTTGCCATCCTGCTCCATCTCTCTCCTCCTGCTCCATCTCTTTCCTCCTTCCTCTTCCACTCCTCCCTCTCTTTTACTCTTCCTCTGATGTGGCCAGTTGCTTTCTTCCCTTTGTGGAGCGTGAGAGGAAAAGGGGATTTCATGGAGGCTAACTAAGCCCCTAATCCTCTGTTTCATGCCAGTCTTCCTGTCTCACTCGCTCTAATTTTGGTTTTCGGGGGGGGGGGGGGGGGGGTTGCCTTTTCATCAAGAGGAAGTGATAACAAAAGGTATTCAGATTTATACATCTTGTAGATATATGATTGAAAATTGTGTTTAGATCATCATGATAAGCACAAAACTAGTTTTGTTTATGCTGAAATTTGACAATACCATATTACATAAATCCCCCCCCACCACCACCACACACACACACACACACACACACACACAATAAACTGTCTAACATTGAATAGGTTTAACCACAAACCTCTTGGCTAATGATTAGCTTTGTCCTGTGCTCCACAATATTTTTATCATTGCCCTTGAACAAGGTGGGAAATCATGTACAGGCCTATGTAAATATGTGTAAACACATGTCTGTTTGTCTGTTAGCAAAATATATCATGAACCACTGGATGGATTTTAATGAAACTCCAAAAAGTAAGTTGGCTGCTATAGATGATGTACATAACATACACAAAATTAGCAGTAAGTTAGCCAACTTTATAAATATTAGGCTAGTAGTAGCTCCGAGTCATTCACAACGTACTTTGAGCACTGACAGATTGTGCAAAGTCCTTGTTTAAAACTTTGGTATACAAGAATGTGGCCAATCTGCAATTTCTCAAGGAAGGATTCTTTCTTTCTTTATTGTTCTAATCCTATTTCTAATTCTAATTCTAGTTCTATTTCTAATCTCCTCCTCCACCATAACCCTCAGCACTGGCTCTCCTCAGGGATGTGTGTTGAGCCCTCTCCTGTTTACTCTGTTCACGTATGATTGTGCAGCTACCCATCCAGGCTGTCATATTGTTAAGTTTGCAAATGATACAGTGGTGGTGGGATGCATCACAAACAATGATGAGTCCAGCTACAGGCAGGAGGTGGAACACCTGGAGAGCTGGTGCAAAGAAAATAACCTTCACATCAATGTGAAGAAGACAAAGGAGATGATTGTGGACTTCAGAAGGAACAAACACACCTACACCCCCCTGAACATAAGAGGATCTGCAGTGGAAGTGGTCTCCAGCTAAAAGCTCATCAGAGACTCTACTTTCTCAGGCGGCTGAGACGAGCTGATCTGTGAAGCTCAGTCCTCACCTCCTTCTACAGGTGTGCAGTGGAGAGCATCCTGTGCTCCAGCATTAACGTGTGGCATGGAGGCTGCACAGCTGCAGAAAGAAAGGCTTTGCAGAGAGTGGTGAAGGCTGCACAGAAGACTGTTGGAGTCAGCCTCCCCACCATCACAGACATCTACACCTCCAGATGCAGGAAAAGAGCCACCTGCATCATGAAGGACCCCACTCACCCAGCACACACACTTTTTGCCCCGTTCCCCTCAGGAAGGAGGTTGAGGAGCATTAAGTGTAGAACCACTAGACTGAGGAACAGCTTCTACCCTGAGGCTGTTAGACTCATGAATCTCTAACCAGAATAATCACTGTGAAAAAATCACTTCATGTTGCTGCTGATCTGTTTCATGTTGCTGCTGATCTGTTTCATGTTGCTGCTGATCAGCTTCATGTTGATGTGTTCATGTGTGCTCATCTGCTCACACAGACTCATGCTCATGTTCGTGCTGCTGTTCGACGTAATGTTTTTATGCTATTAGTGCTTAGTGTATATTTAGTTGATGTTTTTCTTAGTTCATATCTTAGATGTTATCATTGTTTGTCTTTTACAATTTATTGTTGGATGTAACTGGGACCCTGTGTACATAGTTTCGCTCCACCATGTGTACCACATGTGGTGCGAATGACAATAAAGAATCTCTGACTCTGAGTATTTTTTGGCTTAAAAAAAACAGAAGAAAAACTGAGAGTTCAGTTCAACCTAAGAATCTTATTATGAAATGGAAATGCTATTTTTGAAACGTTTACAATGCCATTAATTTTACATTAGGTAATTATTTTAGCAGGAAATTCCAGCAGGAAGTCCCCCTTTCTGGACCAAATGTTATAGATAGCTGCTAGTTGAGCTAGCAAATAAAAACAAAACAAACAAAGAAAAAACCCCTTCAATGTAAATAATCATGTAAGGTAAAACCGACAGAAACAAAAAGGTTATTAAAGCAGCATTTACATTATTTGCTATAAAATGATCAAGATTGGAGTTGTTTTAAGACATCCGCAATCCATTTAGGTCCGGACTAACCTTTAGCTCGTCAGTTTGGTCAGAACTAAACTCAATTTATCCAAACTGAGATTGTTCCAAGAGCTATGTACAACAGGTAAGATATTAATAGTTCAAACCATCTTAACAGAACCCCACTTTAAAAGTTCTGATATTTTGCTTAGAGGACCTGGTCACTGCTTGTTTTAATATCAGACTTTAAAAAAGACTATTGTTAGTATGAAATCCTGTTTATTGCAGCTTTACAGACAAAAGCTTGGATTGGTAACAGTGCTGTACGTTATTTGGCACGAAGGGGAGTTGAAGTACTTATTTTAGACGGATATTTTTGACTATAATGCTCCCTCAGTGTCTGTCTCACATCTTCCTGAATAACTGCAGCTCAGACTTTCACTCTGTCCTGAAAACATGCGAGAAGCCAAGAGCGCAGAGAAGGAAGGAAGAAAGCTGTCAGGCTCTCTGACCAACCATCTAATAGGTTGCCAGACTGAACTGACATTTGAAGGGTACGGGGGCATTAGTCAAAAAAAAAAAAAAGAGACACGTGAGAGAGAGACTGGATATGCGGCAATCTGTCGGCAGCCCTTATCAATGCGTCCGTCTATCCATTCGTGCCACACAGACTTTTTGATCTCCACTCCAAGTCCTCGGCCTCCTCACACCGTCCCTTGGCCTGGCTCTATCTATCAATTCAGCCCAGGGAGAAAAGAGAGTAAAGACATAGATGAGAGGAGGAAGAAGACAAGATACAGGCAGGAAGTGCTGAATGAGCGCAGAAGACATGGGAGGAGGAGAAACTGAGGAAAATGATAAGAGCTGAGGAGGAGATGAAAAGAGACAATCTAAAGTCCAAAACAGACAGACATGGAGACAGATGAATGGACAGATGAGCAGAAAGACAAGTAGGAACACAGACAGGTAGAGAGAGATAATGGACAGTCTGTCAACTTGAGAGCCACTGAAGTTACACCAACATCTTCTCTCGGCCCGCAGAGCCTCAGTTCATCTTTGATCATTTCCCAGACCTGGCTTCACTTTCATTTCTATCTTCTGCGATTCAATGAAGGTAATTTATTCACAGGTCCTTGAACATCTTCTGGAGCCAAATTAAAACAGTCACCGTCAACATTAATCTCATGCATTATTAAAATAATTACACCTGAATATCAACTCATCTTACTCCCCACAAGCTATATTTATGTGAATGCTTGTGAAGCATTCACACTATTGTGATCCATTTTTCTTCAGGACGTTTTTTTGGTGCGATTCTTGTCCTGCAGTTTTTAAGTTATTTCAACAAATCATATCAAAACGTTCAGCTCGTTTAGGACAATCCTGATATGACTTTTGGTATTGGTGAAACTTCAGCTTTTTAAAATATTTAGCCTTTTCTGCCATTTTTTCCTCATAGTAAAAAAAAAATTGAACTCATATTCCATCCTTCAAATCTTCACATTTTGTTTTGCTTCAGCTTCTTTCAGCTTCCTTGTGCCAATTTAAACTTTTTATTCTCCGCTATTTTCAGCTAATTTCAGCTAATTTCAGCTAATTTCAGCTGTTTTGTGCTCTTTCAGATTCTTTTTGCTAACTAAAACATTTTTGTGCTTCTTCTAACTTCTTTCTGCTAATTTCAGCTTGTTATGCTCCTTTCAGCTTGTTTCTGCAAGTTTCTTCTTGTCCTGCTATTTTAGCTACCATTTAGTTGTTTTATGCTAATTTGAGCTTTTACAACTAATTCCACATTTTTTGGACTCATTTAAACTTTTTTCAGCCTAACTCAGCAAAAATGTGCTCTCTCTACTTTTTTCTGGTAATTTAAACTTCTTTCTGCCTTTTAACTACATTTCAGCTGTTTTTTCCACTTTTTGTGCTCATTTCTGCATCTTTCAGCCTAATTGGACAAATGTGTTATTTCTGCTTTTTTCTTGCTAATTTAAGCTTGTTTTACCTTTTCAGATACTAATGAACTTTTTTTAACCTAATTTTAGCTGTTTTCAGATAAATTCAATTTGTTCATGTTAATTTCTGCTACTTTCGGCCTGATTAACTTATTTCTGCTAATTTCAGCTTGTTATGCTTCTTTCATCTTATTTATGTTAGTTTCAACTTTTTCTGTTATTTCAGCTACTTTTTTAGCTGTTTTTGTACTAAACTTAGCTTTTTCAGCTAATTCCATTTTTTTTAGCTCATTTCAGCTTGTTCCACTTCCTTCTGGTAGTTTCAGTTTCTTTCTGCCTTTTTCAGCTACTTTTCAGCATTTTTTTGTGTGCTAATTTTAGTCTTTTTAGCTAATTTCCTAATTGTTGTGCTAATTTCTGCTTATTTAAACCTAGTTCAGCAAATATGAGTTCTTTCTGCTTTCTTCAGCAAACTTAGGCTTGCTCTTCCATTACAGCTACATTTCACCATGTTTTTAGCTACCTTCAGCTGTTTTTCAGCAAGTTCTTCAGCAATAAGTATCCATCCATCCATACATTATCTTTACCCGCTTATTCCATTTTGGGTCACGGGGGTTGCCGGTGACCATGTCCAGCAATCACTGTGCGAGGGGCGGGGTACACCCTGGATGGGTTGCAAGTCCATCACAGGGCCACATAGAGACAAACGAGACAAACAACCATTCACTGTCTCTCACTCACACCTAGGGACAATTTAGAGTTACCAATCAGCCTAACATGCATGTTTTTGGTCAGTGGGAGGAAACCAGAGCACCCAGAGAAAACCTACGCATGCACGGAGAGAACATGCAAACTCCACCCAGAAAGGCCCCTGGACCGGGGTTTGAACCAGGGACCTGCTCGCTGAGAGGCAGCAGCTCTACCAGTTGCGCCACCGTGCTGCGCAATAAGCATTCACAATGCATTTTTGCAGGAAATGCAACTTCTCTAGTTATATTTTCATGTGACATTTGTACTTGTGCCTGTGATGCTACATGATTTTTAGAGTTAATTTATTCTAAAGCCGCGCAGCAAATCTTATAAACTACTAATGGTCAATTGCTGATTTTGGTATTTAACAAGTCAACATACAAACTGCTTCCGGCTCAATGTTTCTGCAATACAACACATTTTTAGATCTTCTGAAACAACAGAAATGATGAGCACCTGCTCAAGTTAAAAGTAACTTAGGTGAATTTGTTTCACAACCTGATCCCAAAATCATGCTGTGTTTAAGTGCACGTTGAGCCCATTATTAATAAAAACTCTAATACATTAAGAAATAAATGTCAGTCATGATTTCAGGGAGAACTGGTCACTTTTACTCAACGTTTCTAGATAAAGGTGTGTGAATGGAGCAAGATGCTACAACAAGAATGACCTTTTCAAATTCTCACTGACGTTGACACTTGATGGTCTTAAAGATAAATTGTACTGTAAAAGATTATTTTCTAAGCGCACATAACGGACAACGCAACCTGCTTTATGACACAACAAAACACAACGATGCAAATGATAATTTACTGAACAATTTAGGCCCTATTCTAAATAAAAAGTGTACATATACATAGGTAAAATAAAAGATGGAGCTGAGTGTATTAAACCAAAAGCCACAAAATGTGAATAAATTATTGGTTTTAAAAGTTCACGCAAACCCTCAAACAAACAGCGACATTATTTTTACCATCTTGTGTTAAAACACACTCAGAAACATACAAATGTGTGTGTATGAACGTGTGTGTGGCTTATGTAGTGTGGTCACTGCTCAAAAAGACAGAATCAATAAATAATTATCATCATAAGTTAATATTAATAAAGCAAAGTGTTTCTGGTTTTCTGTGTGTGCATTGAGCTCGAGTTGAAGTTTGTCTGTGCATATGAATACATATATATATATATATTTGTATATATTTGTGTGTGTGCACAATGATGCATCCAGACCGGTGCATGTGGGAGTGTGAGGGCTGATGATAAGCACCTGAGCCCCGAGGCAGCCTTCAGATTTCCGCTCACGTTGACGCTGAAATCAGTCCAATCACTGCACTGTCATCTGCCCGCCACCAGAGAGAAGCCTGCACTGCATCCCGACGAGCTCATTTGCGTAGCGGTGTGTACACGCACGCACATGCACGCACACACGTTCATGTGAGCTTTCACTCACGTATGCCCTCCAGGCTTTCCACTTTCCCCCAAAATTGAGTTCAAACAGAATCACTGCGGGAGACATTTGTTGGATTTTTCTTTCTTTCTTTCGTTTTTATGCACAGGTGGGAAAGAAAAGCTTCCTGCTTGATTTATAGTGAAACTGAAGTGTCATTTTTCACAAGAGGGCTGGAGCCCCCACTGCTAGGTGAATACTTTAAGCCCAATCTCATCAACAAATAACTTATTACCACTCATATAAACACGCAGGCCTCTATGAGTTGCATTAAAAATTCATTTTCGCTGTGGATGGCAGAAGAAGCTTTGCATGGATTTCAAACAAACGAGCTAATTTTAATGTGAGGATTGTGTTTTAAACTGGAGGACTGCATTGCTGTGCTTGGGTAATGCAAAACTGAAAGTCTCTTTAAATCTGTAAACAAACACATGGTTGTTGTTGGCAGCTATTCACAAATGTCGATTACAAACCTTGAAGTTAAGGTCGCAATAACCATCAATATGAGAAATTAATAATTAGAGATAATTAATAATTTATGTGCATTATGTTTGCTACTTTATTTTGTTGACTGGTCTTCATGGCAATGAGTAGCTTTAAGTGGGCAGGAAGGACCTGAGGACCAAAATACTGGTATTTGGACAAAGAAGATTGGGGGGGGGGGGTACTATGTCAAATAAGAAAAAAACAACTTTGAATGGAAGAGGAGGTCTCAGATTTTAACTTTCAAAAGCCTTCAATGCAGCATTAAGCCTGATACCCAGTCAGTTCCACTTTAATTCACTCCATCATGCATGTGACCAAAGCATATTCCCATTGAGATAACCCCCCCCAACAAAAAAAAGGCCTTTCAATCTGTACTATGACTTTAAATCGTTTTAATCTAATATGAGAATCTGGAGGCTCTTTCATAAAACAGTTCCCTGAAAATGGCCATGCAGGCCAGTCCATCTTTGAGCTTCTTCCTTATAAAGTTCATGAATCACAGATGGAGCCGACCCCATCCCGCACAGACGTGAGCTTATAGAAACAATGCGAGCGTCGTGGAATCAAAAGAGGGTTGAAGCAGAACTCAGCTGGGCTGACGTGAAGCACAATGCAAAGTGTGACAAACGTCTCCCTTGTATCGTTTTGAAAAATACGATGAAGTAACTCAGTTCAGCAATCCTCTTTGTGGTTATCAAAATGCTTAAACTAAATACAAAGTTGCTGTGAGTCACCATCAAACTTCAATGGTATTAAATCTGTTTGATGTTGTTGCACGTGACCTGCTGGTCACACAGACCAAATCTCATCACTTCATTCACATTAGCTCTGCCTCAGTGGCTTCATGTTCACGCTATCCGATTCGCCTCTGTTACTACCCCCCCCCCCCCCCCCCCGCTGACTTGGTCTATCCAGAAGTCACACAGAGGCAGTCAGAAGACTTAGGCTCCCACATACTCGGGCGTCCTGTGTGTACTCCGTGAGCCGTGCAGACACTGTACGCACTGTCTGCAGACAGTTGAGACTTCATACATGAGCATGCAGGCTGCAGCCCAGCTCTGCAGGCAAGGGGTGTTTACCTTTGGGACAAATTGAGTTCGCCAAATGGTAATTTGCTGACACACCCACTGGACTGATTGACAGGTTGCAAAACCCCCCAAAACAAAACGAGAGCTGCCGGCAACCCTGGGTAGAGGCAGCTGGCAGCCCAGGTGCAGCGGTGTTCTGTGTTTATATGTTGTTAATAAAAAGTTCTTGAAAAAAATAAATAAAAAACAGGGAGCGCTGGCCCTGCAGCCACACATCAGACAGGCCCACCAGGAAATCTCCAGACCCTACCGCACGCCGGTATTTTATTTTATGATTTTAATTCTCTCGTGACAAATTCCTTCATTTCTCACAATTTCAGTCATGGTGTCAACGGACGAGGAGGAAGAGATCACTTGCCTCTTGGCTAAAAACAAAAGAAAAGGCCATTAAACCAGACCAGGGATGAAGAAGGGGAATTTAATACACTGGTGTTGCATACAAACAGTCCGTCACCGGGCAGTTTATTGTGTGACATGAGTACGCGTACGCGGTCGTAAAAGTTGATCTTTGCACGGACATGGCTCGAGGGCATCCACTTCGAGTGTAATCCGGTACGCGTGGACCTCTACGGAGTGAAGTACGCCTGAGTATGTGGGAGCTTAGCTGCCTTGTGAAAAAGCCTCAGGATACACAATTGAGCTTCGCATACAAAAAAAGCTTGGACCTCCACACTCTCCTGACTTTTTGAATTGAGAAAGCCTCCCAGATGGGAAGAGAAACATCTTCAACTACCAGTTAGAGGCCCTTTTAAAAATTATGTTTACATTTTTGGATTTTCTATGATGCAATTGTGATGAAATATAAAAAATAAAGAGGAAATCTGAACTAAACAGTTTAAGGGGAAGGTTTGTGTGCGTGCGTCAGTGTGTGAGTGTGTGTGTGCGTGTGTGTGTAGGGGTTGTGGGCGATACCTGTACACTATTTTTGACATAATTTTAAAAGCATTTGTATTTCTGCTTTAACAATAAGTGCATTCTAAAAGCTACAAGTTTCATTGTGCAGCAGCTCTTAAATGTTTCTAACACTTGAAGCTGTCAAATGCAGAGTACAATGGCACTTATGTCTTCAATACAGTAGTAAAATCTCCTATTAAAATAATTGTTCTTGAAATTGCGCTGAATTAAAGCACTTAGCTTGCTCCATTACTGATCTAAGTTTAAAGCCCATGTTCAGATCTTTCCATGTGGGGTTCTATGAAAAGATTCTGAACAGTTAATATCTTACCTGCTGTAGATAGCCTACCCTGTTCAACAACATCAGCTTGAAGATGAAGAATTTAATTCTGATTGTCGATATTTATTCTAACACAGGACTGGAAGCTGGAATTTAAAGCCACAAAAGATGAGAACCTCCTTTTAGGCTGGCTGCAGTATCAGTTTTACACTGATCTCATTGTAAACAAATAAAAATATTTGGCTAAAATACATTTAAGTCAAGTGATAGCTTTGTCTGTTATACTGTTACACAAGTTAAACATTAAAAATGTTTAGATTTAATTAATTATTTGAGGTTTTAAGAAAAGTGTCATGTTACACTGACTGAAAGTGTTGCAGCCTGTTAGTGAGTGGGCGGGACTTTCATATTGAGGGTACCGCCCACACAGCATGGCATTAACTGTAAACTGTTGCTTTAAATTTGAATGATGGAAGATAAGTTGCCTTGTCTATCTGTATTATTGATGATTCTGACCACAGGGAAGAGCTAGTGCCTCATCAAAGATGTCAAAAATCACAATGGATTGTTGCAAATTTAAAACAACTATGATCTCAAGGCATTCACGAAACTGCACTCAAATGCATTTTTATAAACTTTTACATCGGCATCAGTATTATGGTCCACTTCTTGTCAGTCTGGTCAAAATTAATCTAATTTTTTTCCAAATTGAGGTCCTTCAAAGAGTAATCTACAACAGGTAAGATATTAATTATTCATAACCTTTTCACCAAATCCCACTTTGCAAGATCTGAACAATCACTAAGCAAGCAGGTTATTACACATTGATGTGTGGCAACCCTGCTACCTAAAACTGTCCCCCCCAAAAAACAACATATAGAGACAGACAGTGGACATACTGGGAGATGGACGCCTTAACACCATGAAGAATTAATAAACAGGTTAAAACGGGAATGTCTCGCTGTGTCTGTTTGTGCCTTGAAGTTCATGACGTGCAGGCTTGAGGAAGAGGAAACATGCAGAATGTATAAATTCTGCATGTGTTTATGTGCGTTGCTCTGCATGCATGGCGGCAGAAGCCACACAGAGCGCTGCTCTCCTGTCAGTGTGATTAGACGGCTGCACGGTAAGAGCAGAGATGGAGAGAACAGAGGGAGAGATAGAAAGCAGGGTGGGGTGGCGAGGGGAGACTTTGTAGTGAGGCGGGGGACCTGAGGGAGGAAGCCTTCAAAGAGTTAGAGGCCAAGCGCCTGACACAGACAACGTTCCTGTCTCTGTTTTTCTAGCTCACCCACCCACCCACACGCAAACAGTCACCCGAAGGTGCAGCGAGGTCATTTCAGCCCAGGCTTCCCCCTCGTGCAAATGTCAAAGTTTGGATTTTGGATACTCATCTGCACACACTTCACCTTGTCTGTCCTTTTCTTACCCCTAAAATAGGCCACTATATTCATTGGAGGGCTTGCATGTCTCGACTTATGATGAGAGGTTGCCATGACAACAACAACACCAGCAACCCCGGTGGGCTCCTCTGCATATTCAAGGAGAACTTTGTAGTTGAATTACGGTCGGAAATTGAAGGGTCGAATCGATGAGGTGGTCAGAGGAGGGCCGAGGGAGAAGGGATTAATGGATGGATGAATGAAACGAAGGACGGACGAAAGAGGCGGATAAGGAGGGGGGGGGGGGATAAAGGAGAGAGCAGAGGTGCAGATGATGCAATGGGTCATCGTTTTGTGCGTGAGCTTGTGTCTATACTTCACTTTTTGGACGATCAGGCTTTCCTCTGGTGCTTTAAAAGAAAATAACGTGACGTGATCTGTGAAAGACTGTGTGTTCATGTGTGTGTGTTCATGTGTGAATGTGTGTGTGTTTGTGTGTGTGCGTGGTGACAGAGACAGCTTTCATTTTGATGCTGAAGCTGTCAGAATCAGAGCAACATTCAACATGCCCCCCCAACACTTTTATCTCCACTCTGCAG
>NC_056512.1:29741739-29753220 GCF_014905685.2 Nematolebias whitei | reverse complement strand
CCCCCCCCCCCCCCCCCCCCCCCCCCCCCCACACACACACACACTCCTGGACATTAGGGATACCCAGGAAATTAGAGACAACACCTTCAAACTGCAAGTTACTCTCAAAAAGAGGAAATGATGAAAATCGAAGAGAATATAACTCACAGTTATGATTTTTGTATTTTGTAAAAGTTGAGACATTAAAATGAACTTTATTCTAGATATGAAGTCCATTTAATTGTAAAAAATAAAATAATTCAATTTGGTTTGAATTATTTTTTAGTAAAGTTTTTATTTTACTTTAATGCTAACAAACTTTTTGATCTGCTATTCATAGACCAGCTAAGTCTGATTCAAATCTTCTGTTTAAATCAAAATGTTTGCTTTAAGATACTGCTCTGCTTTTTATCTTTCACCTACGAGTCTGCTACTTTCAGCTTTTACAAATTAGTTTCTTTTAACTTTAAATTACGGTTTTGCTCAACAAACTTTTCACCACTGTTATGCAAATGCTAGCTTTTAGCTCTGGGTTTGGCCATTTTACCATTTAGATACAATTTTGTTAAGCTTAGCTTTCAGATACTGTTTTACTCATTTTATTTCTGTTTTGCTTGTTTTAACTTCAACTCGTTTCATCAACGTTCTCATTGCGTTTCCTCAGAAAATGCAGTTTCTCTTATTGCTCCATTTCTTTCAAGCTTATTTTAATTATTTTTTTGTTTAATCACCAGCTTTGCTAGAGATGCAAAATCCAAAGGTTCTGTAAAGCCAAGTTCACAGTATTTTCTTTATAAAAGAAGAAGAAGGCAATCCTCACGTGACCTGTTCACCACACTCTCCTGCAGACCACACTGACTCAGAGGAAACACAACAACACGGGGCCCACTTTCTGAAAGGCCCCCTGCTCTCCGCTCCACGGCACTGCAGTGCGTCTGAAGGCTGAAGATAATCTGAGCATCAGGAAGCCACAAGGATCAATCATGCTTTTTATTATGTTGAGTGTGTTGAGGTGCAGAAAAGTAAATGGCGCTGCATTATGCAGTGCAATAACTTTTTATAACGGGAGGCGGGCAGCACAACATGTTTACACCAACACAAAGTGCTGACCGTGGACATCTGCTGGGTTACGAAGGTGTGTGGAGGTTGCAAAAACACAATGCTTAACATTTCACACGTGCACTTCTGCTCAAGAACTTCTATCGTATGATAATGACTTTGCCTGTCTGTGTGCGTGTCAGCAAAATATTTAATGAGCCAGTGGACTAATCATAATGAAACTTTAAGAAATTATTTATTAGATTCACATCTGCAGCTAATTAACCTTTAAAGTCAACTTCATTCAAGATGGCCGCCATAGTTAGTAAACCTTGGCAAACACAAAAATGGCCCTAACTCAGTAGATGTTACAGATAACGAACTCTAATTTGGTGTGGTAGTAGCCAAGAGTGATCCACAGCACTTCTTCTGTACGCTAACAGATCACACCAGATCTTTGTTTAAAATATTGGCAACAACGACTGCAGTCAGCTCTATCGGTCTTTTAGCAAACTACCTCATGAATCACCAGACGAATTGTGGGATGCACATCTACAACAAATATCACAATTTAAGATTGGACGGCACAAAGGCTTAGTGGTTAGGACTGTTGCCTCACAGCAAGAAGGTCCTGGGTTTGATCCTGTGGTTGGGTCTGCAGTCTGTGGAGCTCTCCTTGTGTTTGCATGAGTTTTCTCCAGGTACACTTTCCTCTAACAACCCCAAAACAGGCATGTTAGGCTGCCTTCAGGCTCAGGCCTATCTTGCAAAAGAGATCTGTGATCATGATGGGATAAACAAGTCGTCCACCACAACTAACTGACCTTAAAAAATGGATACAACTTGGTTAGTATCACAGATTTTAAGCTAATTTGGTAAAAAAAAGTAACTAAAAGTCAATGGGGGAGTGGTGGCGCAGAGGTTAGAGAAGGTGAGCCTTTAATTGGAAGGCCGCCAGTTCGATTCCCCGGACAGACAACATCAAAATGTGTGTGAGAAAGGTGAAGCACCCACACCTGCCTCCATTTTCATTTGCCCCATTTTGGGCCCTTAACGGCCACCATCTGCTCCACACAGATGGCTGTGGTAGCTCGGTGGTCTGTGGTTGCATCAGGAAGGCCATCCAGCGTAAAAACGATTCCCAAATCTTCTTGCAAGTTAGTTCGCTGTGGTCACCCCTGAAAAAGGCAGCAGGCGAAATAAGAAGAAGACGTAGCTAAAAGTCATTCCCAGCACAAGTCCTGAGCGCACATGCTCAAGAAATCACAAATTTTTAAGGTTTGACCAAAACAGTTAACAGTAACGCTGTAGTTTCTTGATGATCCTAAAATAAACACTGCCATGAACGTTGGTGTTTTAAATGCCTCCTTCAAGGAACGCTAAGCCTTTCATTTATTTTTGTAATCTTTCTTGTTCATATAATTTACTGCAGCAACAGAAGATGAGGACTGTTTTTGGGAGCTGAGGTGATGTTAGAGCCTCAGTGGTCAGAGGGACCGAGGAGGAGGGAGAGCAGGATGGGGGAGGGCATGAGGTCTGCTGGGGGGTGGAATCAATGATGAGGAAAATGGATGAAGGCAAGAGGAGTGGGCGGCTGTAATGACCCGAAGACTCAGCTGGCTGCGGACACCGAAAAGAGTGAGACGCAGACAGAACGAGTTCAAGCCGTGGAGGCAGCGTGGGGGTGCAAGGACGATCAAAACAGAGGGAGAAGAGACAGCGATAAGCAAAGCCGAAGAAACATATTTTTGTTTTAATGCCTGCATCTGCTCGCAAGCACAAAAACACAAACACAGGAATGCTGCTGCCATGCATGTCAACGAATCATCAATGAAAATTACCTTAATGTGCTGTTGTGGCTTCTTATTTTATAAAAGATAAATGACATGACAAAACCAGAAGGTGCATGAAACTCTAATTACCATTTGATGTGAAGATTTTAACTCATTTGTCAATATTCTGATTAATGGATGTCATAAATTACATCAAATATCATCTTTTCTGCAGCAAAATACTTGATAACTTTTGTCCATCGTAACAGTTAAATAGCTCAAAACATAATGTATTAACCATAAGCTCTGGATCATCTTAGCATTGCACCCCAGCTGTTAACCTTGATGATGACATCATCAACACTGAATATATTAATAAGGGAATAAGGAATGTGTGTCATGTTGACGTATGCAGCGTGATTTAGACAGAAATATGTAATTATGCATCTTGCCAGGGAGTAATATGGGTAAAGAATGACAAGGAGGGAAAAAATACATTTGTGTTGAAATAGCAGATGTAAGCTGAAGATGGAAAAAAGCAAAAGGTGGGGAGGGAGAAGGGAGGAGCTGTGGTGTTGACGGAGCGGAAGAGTGAGTGATGTAAAGACTAAAACAGGGAGCTGAGAAACACTGAGAAGCATCTGTGTGCACACCAGCGAGAGGAAGAGAGGAAAAGCGAGAGCACAAAAGGTTAAAGAAAGGGGAGCCGCAGAGAGAAGGATGGGTAACGGAAGAGGCCGAGAGGAACAGAGAAAGATGTAGGCTGGGGGGAGCCGTGGAGATTATAAGGGAGTAGGATGGGGATAAAACAGAGGAGGAAGGGTAGAAAAGCTGCAAAACAGAATGCTACATGGAAAAAAGAAGCTGAACAGGCTGAAAATGTAAGACATTAATGCATGTTGAGGAGGTAGAAGGTCTCTCCAGAGTGAAACTTCACATTTTATTTAACATTCAAAACAATTAGTAAAGAAATTATGATTTTTTTTAAATAGTTTTCATTTATAAGTAAATAATCAATAATACACACTGTAAAACTGGATTTTGCCAGTTTGTTACTTCAGTTTATCTTTTATTAGTTAGCTTGACACTCAAAAAAATAATTACAAAATATAATTCTTAAAATTGTTTCCCTAAAAATGAAAAATAATGAACATTACCTCAACTTTTACTGATTAAAATGTTTGGATCATCACTGTTTTGAGTTTTATCCCTCCCTTCCATGCTAAGGTTATCGTCAATGTTTTTTGTTTTTTTCTCCAGACAATAGTCTGTGACATCTGAAGCGGCTGCAGGATGAATTAAATATTTTCCAAGAATTAATTGCACAAAATAAAGTTATTTCAACAAGTTATCAATATTGTTGAAGTGGACATAAAAGTTGTTTTTAGTTCAATGTAATATATTAGTTAGCCTAAAAAAGACCAGACCCATTTAATAAGGTTAAAATAAACATACACATTTTTATTAAAGTTAAAACAACATGTTGTATTTTACAGTGTAGGAAATGTTTACAGCAGCATTACAGTCTGCATAAGAAAATTAAATGTCCATCTACCACAACCCATCAATATTGTCTTTAAAACCTAGAGAATCATGGGACTGACTTAATTCTTGAATTATACATCTGATTCACCTGCATATCTGTGCTCTACTTTGTGTTTATGTTCTGTTTGGGCCTTTATAAGCTGTATGCATGCGTGCGTGCATGTGTGTGTGTCAAACTGCATGAATAAATATGGCCACAGAGATAGCCCAGGGTTTGTTGACTGCTCTGATGTTTAAATTTGCGCCATGGCTTCTTCCCGCAAAGCTCGTGACTCACTCTCTGATATAAGCTAACACGTTAAAAGCAACACCGGGTCAGCGCTCACCTATTTTAATTTAATGCTGATGGGGAAAAACTGCTTTGGTAGCTGTGAGCCGTTGCTGGCCTGAACTAATCCCATCACCCTTATGACTGTTCAGGTCTTATGCATTATTTTGTTATTTTTTAAAGAAGATTGATGTGAGATGTTGCGTCATCGAAGATTTTGCTATTAGCCAGCTAAGCTAATGCTCTCTAATGTGTTATTCTCTACTGCATGTTTTATTTTCTGTGCAGGATTGGTGTGTAGCATCCTGTCTGACTTGCAGAGATCTCATTACAGATCTCACTGGCTGTATAAAACCCTGTCACCGGCCTCCTCTCCTCCATCCATCTATCGCTCACTCCATCCCTCGCTCTTTTGATCCATCTCTCTTTGCTCTTTGCCCTCCTTCTACCTCAATCTTTTTAGTATGCATTGCTGCGTGGCCTGTGTAGGTGAGAGTCATGCCTCTGCTTGAGTCTATATATGAATGTGTATGCATGAAAATCCAGGCTTGAGGGCATAGTTCAGATTTGTTGAAGCGAGGTTTGTAGGAAAGTTATGAACAATTAATAACTTACCTGCTACAGATAGTTCTTAGAACAATGTCATTTTGGAGAAATATAATTTAATTCTGACTGGACTGATGAGCTAACGACTAGTTCGAGCTGGGCCAAAAGCAAAACGGATTGCTGTTTGAACACTACAATCTCAGAACATTTTGCCACAGTTTATAAAGCCATATTGCTGTCGGTTTCACACTGAGCAGTTATTTACATCAACTTCTTTTTTTTTATATCAACTTCTTTGGTTTATTTATAAGGTCAATAATGGTAGCAACAGCTAGCTGTAAAACTTCTTGTGCAGCCTGAGGCTTTTCAGATGGATTTTCATAAATCTCTGCTAAGATAAGTGTATAATGGAAAACTGACATGAGTTTAAGTTTATGTAACACTATTTTATCTTGATATTAGATGGTTTGTGATCATTTTTGTTGTTTTTAAAGTACGATTATGTACTTTGTATTTGCTTTTAAAATTTGCATATTCTCCTCAACATGTTTCTCGTCGATGTCATTGTTTCGCTCAAATACGTTTTCCTTCAGTTGATCGATCGTACGTGTTCATCTGCTCATTGGCCTCACCTGCACTCACTCAGTAATCATCTGTACTGTAATTTTGCTCATACATGAAGATGCAAACATAAGAACAATACTAACACAATCACGCACACTTACACCCAATACTTGTTATTTACCTGCAGGTAAATTTGTTCATGTTTGAATGTACAGCACAGTAGTCCCGGTTTTTCAAAATAAGATTGGACATGACAAACAATTGGCTGATTGATGGACGAGCTGCGCAATCGGCATGGAATTTTTATTTAAAATAAATTATTTTAAATTATTTAGCACCTGCTGCACCTTTTATGCAGCCCACAATGCAGGATAAGCTTCCTGCTGCAGCTGAGCAGCTGATCTCCGTGCAGAGTGGAGAAGTGGGCGTGGCCGAGAGCAGTAGGTGGGGAGAGCAGTGGAGGCAGAGAGTTGAGTTCATGACATTCTGTGCTCTTTTAGGGCATTTAGAGTTTAGAAACATTGTTTAAAATATTGCAAGAGTGTGGGAAAGGTTATAAAAACCTTTATATATATATATATATATATACTAAAATAAACTACTACTTACTACTTGTACTTCTATACCTACTTCTTGTTTTTTTACTTATCGCGGGCCTTCAGGGTACAGAACTCCCATGATAAACTAGGGACAACTGTAAAGTGAATATTCTTTAATTTCCGGACTATTGAGCGAACCGGAATATAAGCCACGCCCACTAAATGAAAAAAATATACATATGTAGGTAGCACTTGTCTATAAGCCGCAGGTGACCACATTGTAATATGAGATATTTACACAGAAAGATTTTCAAACTTAATTCAATATGTACCGGTACATACACAAAATGTACAGTAAATGTTTTTTCTGAACAGAGTCAGTAACACGGTTGGTTAAAAATAAAAAAATACAGTAGCCTCATCTTTCTCTTGCACATTGTGCCCTTGAGCTCAGAGTGCCATTTTGAATGCACAACTTACACTTATTTTGAGTGGCTGCAAATACTTTGTTGTGCCCCCAGCGTCGTCTCCCCCCCCCCCCCGTTGTGCCACCAGGGAGAGAAGGAGAGAAGTGAACGAATTAATCCAAGTTTCATTGGTGTACTGTGACCTGTTCTGTAATTTCATTGGTCAGATTTTTTTTACCTTTATTTATACAGGTAGTTGCATTAAGTCATGAGGACCCACCCTCCAAAACAGACTTGTATTGGGCAGCTATGTGAGCGCCCGGAGTGCCAAAACTAAATGTTTTGGCGGAATGAAGCTTGTTCGCATGAACAGATTTACACATTGTGGTAATGCAAATTTAATAGAGTCTTCCTATGTTAATAAATAAATAAATAAAATATATAAATTATCTGCAGCATTGTATAAGCTGCAGTGTTCAAAACATGTGAAAAATGTAGCAGCTTATAGTCCAGAAATTACGGTACTCTTAGGTGCATGTGCAGTTCAGCAGCCTTCGTTTTTCCTTTTTATTCCCTTATTGTTCTAAGTTGGATTCTTTCCCCACAAAAAAATGTATCTATATTTTAAGATATTCTCAGTGGGGTGAAAATGCTTTGTAACAAATCACAAATTTGATGATATCAGAATTATAATTTAATTTTAACTATTGGTTTTTCTTCAATGTGAGCCTCAGGTGAATCATGTTTTGTGTGTGAAACTCTTGGTGCGTGTGTGTTTGTGTACTTTCATGCGGGCTGCCATGGCTACAGCTCGGCCAGTTGATAAACACGTGGTAGGAAAATGTATTAGCATCTCTCTCATGTTTTCTCTCTCATGTTTTCTCTGCACGAGAATATCAGCATTTAGCCAGGTTGTAAACTCTGCTCAATCCCTCCATCTACAGCGGGTGACTGAACAACCCTCCTGGGGTACAGGGCCATGAGTCCATCTCTGACGTCCATTTTATGATTGTTTTGTTCATGTTGAAAAAACAAATCACTGTAATGCCACTCGATTGTTGATATGTGCTGCTGACTATCCATGCTGCTGAGCTCATGCTGCTGATTTATTTCACACTGCTGTGTTCATTCATGCTAATCTGCTCACACAGACTCATGTTCGTGCTGCTGTTGTTCGGCGCATTGTTTTTGTACTACTACTGTTTAGCGTATTTCTTAGTTCTTAGATCTTATTACTGGTTTTCTTTTACAATTTATACTTTTGCTGGGACCCTGTGTACACAATTTTGTTCCACCTCATGTACCACACGTGATGCAAATGACAAATAAAGAAACCTTGACCTTGATATTGACCTTCGTGGCTTCAAACGTGTGTGGCTTGACTATCTATCTATGCTATTTGATCTATATTTGATATTTGTGGTGCAGAAAGACATGTAGGTGTGTGTGGATGTATACTGTATATATGTGTCCAAGTTGATAAAGCAACTCAGATAATTTAACTCTGATTAAAAAAAGGAAAAACATAAACCAAACTCCTTTGCCCCCGCACTACATCTACCTCCGCACTGCTGCAACCTCTTCCTCTGAGAGGTACAGGGAGAGAACGGAAGGGGAAAAAAAAGCAAAAAGAGAGAAAGAAAGTAAACAGAGAACGAGTCAGAAAGATACAGAGAAGCAAACTAAAATAGCAACAGAGGAGAAACAGCAGCAAAACAAACTGAAAGCGTGTCGGGCTCCATTTTCACACAGTCTGCTGTTTGCGACTGTCTTCCATCCAAACCCCAACACACCTGCCCTCTTATCAACGCAGCAACGCCGCGTTGTCTGTGCCCATCGACATGCCAACGTAGCCACTATCTGCAGACTTGGCACCAAGCCTCATACTCACTTTCAGATCACACAAGCGGAGCGGCGTTCATTGATTTCACCACCTGGCTGGCTTTCTGTGTGGCGCCGGTTGCTATGGAAGCTAATTCACAGGCGGCTAACGCACTTTATGTTCACAATACTGAGGCAGGCTCGTGCGCACACACTGACACACACACAGCAATTAAGGACACACTCAACAGGTTACCTGGGCACTGGAGTCAATAATATAATTTAGTTCACAGAAACATATGTTAAAGATATGGTTCAGATTTTTTGAGAAAGGATTCTGTGGAAAAAGTTATGAACAATCAGTATCTTATCTGTCACAGATAGCTTTTTGAACAACCTCAGTTTTGGGGAAAACCGTTTAGTTTTGACCAGAGTGATGAGCTAACAGCTAGTCTGAGGGGACTAAACCAAAACATGTTTTTATTTTTTTTATTTTCTTGTTGTTCTTCTTCTTCTTTCGGCTCTTCCCTCTTCAGGGGTCGCCACAGCGAGTCATCCTCCTCCATCTCATCTTATGTCCTCATTCCAACTGTTTGAAAGTTCCTGCCCATCCCTAACACAATTAATTTGGCAAAAACATCATGAGATTCTCGGCATAGGCTTCACCAGATGTGCTACAGCTAACTGCTGCTGCTGACTCTACTTGAGCTTGCAAATAACCACAAAATTGTATGTAAGGCAAATCTGATGTTCATATAAAGATTTATAAAATGGCGTTCGCACAAAAACAAGAGCTATCTCCAACAGGTAACACGTTGCTTTTTACTTCCCTACATAACGCCCATTAAAATATTAAAAAAAGATTTATCATTTAGTGTATAGAAACCCGGTCTTCCAAACACTAACGTAATAAATTCTCAGTAATTTGTGACTATAAGTTTATCAGCACATATGGATGACACAGAATATATTTACTTTACTGTTTCTTTAAAAACCTTCTCACACAAACATGTATGTATATTTACGTATTTAACAATATCCATCCACCCATCTTTGACTCCCAGTCCACTCGCACAGACACATCCCATCTCTTTTTTCTGAATGAAATAAAGGTCAGGTCAGGTCATAAGCTCTCCAGATCTTTTTATAACCTTCATGAGTTGCAGATGTTCTAAATTTAGCCATCACAATATCAGCAGAGTCACGGTAAAAATTAAGTAAATGTGTCGTTAATGACTTGCAGATTTCTTCCTCCGACTTCTTCTTACCTTCTTTGTGTGTCAAGTTCTGTAAAAGTTATCCCCTGTGGTTCCTTTAACTCTCTTCTGCCTTATTCTTAATGCTGCATTATGTAACTGCGGCAGCTGTTTGAAGTGGCAGCAGCCGAGGGGGTGGGGGTGGGGAGAAAACTTTTCAAAGTGCTGCTGTTGTGATCAGAAGACGTGGGCGAAGCAAATCACCGAGGCTGCTCCCAAAACAAACGCCTGGTCCCATCACACACGCTGAGCTTTATTTGTTATTTTTACTTTTCCGTTTCATGCAATGGTGATACAGATTAAAAAAAAATCTCAGACATGCTGTCAGTGGAAAAGCACGCTGCATATGAAATAGTCACTGTTTTATTAAAATCCATTTTCTCATAAAATACTAAAATAACATTGTTTCCAAAAACCTATGATGGCATCTTTATCTAGACTCATTTGTCCTGTTCAGTGAGATGAGAGTCTTCTTTAAAATATTTCTACAATTAAATAAAAAACACACAGCATAGCCGTCCTCAAGGAAAACTATTTTCATCTTTTGCACTAATAGTTCAGATCTTTTTAGTAGCGGTTCTAGGGAAACATTATAAACAGTTAATATCTCACCTGCTGTAGATAGGTCTTCAATTTGGAGATACAGTCCCTCACTACTTCGCGGTTTGACTTTTGCGGACTCGGCTCTTTTGTGGTTTTTCAAAGTAAGATTGTACACGAGAAAAAAAAAGATTGTACACAACACACAATTGTCAACTTTAAGATTACTCACAAGATTGGGACAGTACGGGATACAATACAGTAAACAGTGAACGAAAAAGAAAAACTTGGACAGGTGCTGCCATTTTTGTAGTTTTCTCTCAATAAGCCTATACTGTATCGCCACTCAAAAGAACTACACTAATTTCTGCTGAAATGGAGGGAAAGTTTTGATCCGATCTGAAAAAGTTTGGTCCTTATTCATAGTGACTTTGGCGCTCAGTGGATGCAAAGAGCCATACGTAACTGACTGGGATTTGGACCAGGACTACTTCCAGCCTCATCGGTCAATCTGAGTTAGAGTTGCATTCGGGCTTAACAAATCTGACCCAGCCCGGCCTGAACCCATATAATTTTTCCAAGCCCGACCCAAAACCGACCAATTAACTGTAATTACAGGCCCGAACCCGAAAAAAAATGACTTTTTTTTTTTATTAAGATTTTACTGCTTTTGTAAACAAATCAGTTTGACATGGTTTAAAATCATATTTCGAAGAAAGGAAGATGTAAGATTTCTTGTTTATTAACAAAAGTCAGCGGATTATTATAGGTATTACAATATTATAGTTATAGTTATTAACGGTTGGTGGATACGCAAGGCTGATTGTCAGACAGATCGTTGCCGGCCCAGGGAGCTGGTGGGGAGGTGTCCGTTGGAGGTCCGGTGTTTTCACTGGTGTTCACCGGGACTTTTTTCATCCGGTTTTGGACTCGATCGGGACCATTATGTGGTTGCAGTACGTAGCTACTGTGCAGTACATATACGTATGTTGTTAAAATGACGTAGGTTTAAGAGTTTAGAACATTGCAAGAGCGTGGGAAGGGTTTCTAAAGCCTTAATACAACGATACAAGGATTTTTTTATTGCCATACCAGCTCACCTTTTCATGTTTATGGTACGAAATTCTGACTCAGATCCCAGATCAAGAAGCCTAACAATAAATATATATAAATACAATAATTTACTTAAATATATATATATATATA
>NC_056512.1:29724122-29736739 GCF_014905685.2 Nematolebias whitei | reverse complement strand
GAGGGGAAGACTCATGGGGATAAGAAAGCAATTAGAAGACAGCCCCTCGTCCCTTTCCAGTTAGGAATGTATAATGGAATTAGCTTTGCGGGACGGAAGAGCAGGAGGATGATGATGGGGCGGAAGTGGGGTGCTGGAGGTCAGGGGAGGTGTTGCAGGGTACCAGGTCTCACAGTCTGCTGGGGAGTCTAGCAGCTTGTTCGGCAGCCACCACTTGTGAGGGTGAGGGAGTGGGAGACAGCAGATGGGAGGAGTGATTGCCATCATCGTGCATGTGTGTGCGTGTGTGGTGAAAGATGGAGAGATTGCTGATGTGCTGTTGGGAGGGAGGAGAGGAGTGGGCTTCAAAGTCTCTCCTTCATCTCAGGTTTGCTCTCCCTCCTCCTCCTGTGTGATACGAGGAAGCTGCGTGTTAGTCTGGAACGACAGTCGTGTGTGTGTGTGTGTGTGAATTTTATGTCTGCTTTTAGTTTAACTTTTAGGAGTGGGGGGTGCTTGCTGTTTCTTATTAACTGGAATGTTTGTGTGTGTTCCTGGGGGAGAGAGAGAGAGAGAGAGAGAGAGGACACACACGGTCTGTTTGCTCATGTATGAAAAGAGATGATCCTGTGTGAACGGCAGCGATAGGAAGAGAGGAGTGGGAGCTGCCGTGTGTTTCTGCGTTTATGAGAAAATTAGATAACAAAAGGAAAAAAAATGAGCAGAGCGTGTTTGTCCCTGTGCGTCGTTTGATGCTGCCTGGCTCTGCATGTGGGAGATATGTGTGTGTGTGTGTGCCATGAATGAAAATAAGAAGGGGAGAGCTGGAGGAGGAGGTGATGTGTGTGACTCTCCTTCTATTCAGCCTGTCCCTGCCGCTCCTCCTCTTCCTCCTCATGAGTGGCAGATGAAGGACTGCTAACAGCCTGCTCAGGCGCGCATCAATAATTAGCATCATCTCCGCTCCTCTCCTGCAAAAAGAAAAGAAGAAGAAGAAGAGGAGGTGACTGGTCTCAGTCGTCCAGAGTCTCTCCTGTGCAGCAGGAGGTTTTGTCCTCCTCCCTGTCAGGAGCTATATGTGGCACACTCGTGCAGCTAATTAAGCGCCGGCCCGTGACGGCTTCTGGCATGACATACAGGATGGAGAGAAGGAGAGGGAGAAGGAGAGAGCGGGCACGCGCAACCTCCGTGTCAAATAAACAAATTTGTGCTCCTGCGTGCGCGTGGCAGTTCAAGGGCGATTGATTTGGTGTTTAATTCCTCTCCCCGTGCTCTTGACGCAAAAAGGATGCGCTTCAGTCTGACCTTGACAACAAGCTGAAGGAGCTCTGTCTCTTTCTCTCTCTCTTTCCCCCCCCCCCCCCCCACACACACACACACTGAATCGTCCACCTGAAAATGTCAAAACCTCCTATAGATTGTTATAAATGAGCCCTATCCGTCTGCCTTCTAATTTAAGCCAGCCCATAAGAATAATCCTAATTTTAGCTGCAGCTGCGAAGAAGTCGTTTTTTTTTAATAATTCACAAGTTCAGACTCAAAGCTGCTCCTTTTTTTTTAAGGCCTTCATTGTGGAGCTGCTGCTCCGAGCACTGAGACGACAAGTTCTCTTAAAAATAATAAGACTATCTCTTTAAGCAGACGTGATGCCCTTCGTTAGTCCAACGTTAGTTTTCATCTTGTTCGCTGCAGCTGGCCTTAAAGAGATAATCTGGTGATTTGTTCAGAGGCTTCCTGTGTCCGTCCCACTGATGCCAACTCCCCAGTACAGAAAGCTGCCGCTGGATGATCTAAAAGCAACTAAAAGTCATTAAATGACATCATCACATCATTTGCTTAGTTGAACTCTGAAACTTGTGGGGGTTATGTTCCTAGAACACCTACAAATAAAAAATAAAAACAGATGTGGTTAAAAAAAAAAGAAAAAGAAAAAAAAAGGCGTATTAAAAAATTGAAACCCTAAAATTGCTCCCAAACATACGTTTTCTTTAGGGTGTGCTGTTGTTTTCATAATTCATGTTCATAAAACTGCAGTAAAATGTACTGTCCTCACCAATAATGAACTATACTGATTGAAGATGATGAATTAGCTGCGTAGCTGATGCCAAAATGGTCATTAGAGCTGAACTTTGTGTCAAAGTGTTCGTCTGTTTTAAGTTCAGGGGGTTTGGGAGGCATCTTAGGGTGTTAACAACATTTTTCCAGACTCAGGTTCTCCATTAGGGCTCTGTGTCCTGCTCATCCACATGAAGTTTCAACCATTCAGAGAAACACTGAGCTTTTGATTTAATCTGGAGGCGTTCGGACACACGATCCTGACTGTGTCTAAAGGGCAAAAGCTGATTAAAATGAACACAAAAGACCATAAGGAGGACAAAATGAAAAACATGAGAACAAAAAGGAACGCTGTTATAATATTGAAATGCTGGACTGCATCTGCAGGAAGGGACAGGACATGCGCCACAGTATTTTATTTGGAAATTTAGCTGAATTTTCATGAATATTTATATGTGTTTATAATTATTTAACATTAAAATACATAAATATAATAAAACAAACAAATAAAAGTAATAAAAAATTGCAGAGGATATTTGCGGTTTCCATGATGTTGCAGGAGTTTCCACAAAGATTTACTAAGAAAAAAATCCATGACAAACTGAGGCTGCGAACTCTCAACTGTGACTTTGTGGGGTCGACTGGCCATGTGCAAGTAACTAACGGGCACTGTAGGACAAAGGAATAATGTCTAAACAGTTATTAAAATCCTAAATTTTTTTTTTATTTTTTTATTTTTTGTGCCACAATTTTGACCCTCCTCATTTATTTAGGCATGTGACTGGCACATGTGACCCAAAAGAGACCTTTAGAGTTATTTTAGTGTCTACATTTATTATAGAGAAAGACAAATTCATATACTATATGTGTATATTTATCAAAGCAGGATCAGCCAGAGGCGGCTTCATGCAATTCAACTGCGGTCTGGACTTGGAGGGGCGAACATCTCTGACTGCCGCTGGGAGGACTGGGTCGACTGGGAGTGCTTTTGGACGGGGAAGGGGCCCACGGCAGAACAACTTTTAGTGTCTAAATGTCCACAACAGATAAAGTTGCTGGATTTGTTGCTTTTATGAAAAAGAGTCACTCGAGGGATTTCAACACTCAAGTTAAGTAATAAAGTGTGTCATGCAAGTGTAGACGTTTGACATGAGCTAACCTAGCGTTCTTTCACACCTGTATGACATTTCAGAGAAATATTTGTTTTATTAGCATGAGCCATTACATAAACGGGACCCCAGTTTGACCCATATTTTATGACCGATGAAAATAAATATTGACGACTATTTCCAAATCGTCTTGGTGTGTTTTCCTCTGCATTTGTTTTGATCCAAGCAAATCTGAGCGATGCGTGCTATCTTACCCAAACAGGTAAGATATTAATCTTTCATAACTCTTGCACACAACCCCACTTTAAATGGGCCGGAATATCCCTTAAAGGTACCTTTGCAGATTTCTGCTGAAGGTGTTGCAGGAGAGGTGGAAGGGTCAGGGTCATCTGGGATTTGACCACCTTAGTGGATCAATTGGAAGCAGGGCAGGAAGGGGTGGCTCACTTGTTGCCATGGAGACAGGAGGACAGTGGCGTTGGATACTGTTGCTAGGCAGGAGTGGCTGCTTGTGAATGAGGGCTGATGTGGTGGGTAAACAACATCAACACCCAGCGGTCCCGTGTCATTTCAGTGGTCCTGCTGTGGAGAACATAGCTTTAGCTCTAATTTTATTAGCCGAACGTGCCTTCAAGTGCACGCATCGTATGATTAAGAAAAAAAAAAAAAAAAAAAAAAACCCAAGAAGGGAATGAGATATTACTTTGGCGTCCGCCCCCAACTAAATTAGTAAAACTTTCTGAATTTACCAGTCTAGTGCGCAACCTAATGGAAAAGACTTAAAGTGCAACAACACATTTATTCGAGTTATGTCTGCGTCATCAAATATGCAAATGAGCACGAGAGGTTTGCTTTTTTTGTGCTTTTACAGCAATACATCGACTTCCTGCCTCATTTTATGACTTACAGGTTAAGCAAAAATAACCAAAACAATGATAAAAATGCTCACCCTGCGGCACAATAGTGCAATTCGCTGGCTATCATGTCAATTGAGGACGTCAAAAGTCGCCACGCGGATGTAAACAAGTCAAACCACGTTCACAGCGCTCTACCGTCACCTTCAGGCCACGTTCAGTACTGCAGCCAAAATAAAAATTGAACTCTGGCGTCCTCTGCTGGCGAACATACATCACTACAGGTTTATTTCAACAGATAGAGGTAATTAGAGCTAAGAGCTGTTGAGAAGTTGTTTGTACTTTATTGTTCTGAAGAGGCAGGTGTTAGTCTGTGAAGGATAATGAACAAATAAACAACTGAAGATCACAGCATATACAAACATAAACATGAAAACAATCTTTGTTAAAGCCTACCTGCTCCAGTAGAAGAAAGGCACACCTCTATGAAGTGCAAAAAGAACAAATGATAATGTATAAAACAGATTTATTGTACATCAACATCAGTCTCTTTCAACAATGGGCGTTTAAGTTGTTCTCTGTGTAGATTGTTCAAGAAGGAGTTTTGAATACAGCATGTTAGTGCTCCTTCACTTCTTCATATTCACAGTGGTGCTTTCAGACCACAGGGAATAATAAAGACAGTCCTCTTCTTTTATATGTCCACACCACAAGATCTGTGTCAGATTAGCTTCTTTTACAGGGCAATTTTTGTAAATTTTCTTAACATAAAGGGAAACATCTGTGACACGGTGGAGTTTAGACACCTTCAGAAATTAATCATTAGATGCAAATTTACAACTCAGTAACTTGTGGATCCAACCCAGTGCAAATTGGTCACCACAGGTAATAAACATGAGTCAACACAAAAAAGACTAGAACTTAGTCAGTTTTACAGCTAGTGAGCCAAACGTGGTATTATCTGAGAGTCATTCTCAACACATACAGCCATTTTTTTATTGTTGTGTCCTCAGAGTTCCTGTCTGTGATGTGAACACAAAAACTTGTGAACTTATCTTTGACGCCTTCCTCTCAGAAGGTTCTTTAAACTGTTGGCTCTCTGGATAAGGACTCCATCAGGATGCATTTGGCATCACAGTCAGCATCATGGTGCTTCTTCAGCACCATGGACAGCGAAAAGTTTCCTTTGTGCCTGCATTATTACAACGCTGATGCTTTAATCATTTGTCACACTTCAAACAAAGATAACATTCATTAGATGCATGCAAAAACTCATACAGCTGCAGCCAATCGCACACGTGAAAAAAACTGTCCTCTCTTTAGTTTTTATTGCACACTTTAATCTTTTAGTAAACAGATCTTCACAGTAACAATGCAAAAGCAGAAAACAGAAGCAAATAACTGTGCAGTGCAGCTTATCAGATCCTCAAAATATGTATATGTATTTACACTGAAAATATATAAAAACAGGAAAAAGAACTAGTGCCCATGGCTTTCCCTGTGTTTGGATGAGACATTTGAACCCTTAACTTCCCTTTAAAGCACTTTTTAAACTTGATTTACACCGTTTGCAGCTCTGCGAGTCCTGGTAATACTGCCAACCCGAACACATTCAAGTACTGCTGTTCTGGCATTGCACAGATACTGGATCAGCAAAAACACAGGAGTCTTTGGAGGAAAACAAAATAAAAAAAAAAATAAAAAAACAGAAAATTGCACTGGTACCACTTGTAAAATCTCCTAAATCAAACAGCTTATTAAAAAAAAAAATCATCTGAACATATAAATATCATTCAAAAGGAATGTTAGTTTCAGCAGGATCCAAACCCCAAAGTGTTCATGAAGATGAATACTGTGTAAAGCTGTTTGTGTAAAGCATCGCAAAACCAAAGCAGGAAATTAAATGTTTGGCAGCCGTGGAATTCTTTTGGTTCACCAATAAATAGTTTCTAAAGAAACAATACAGAAACTAACATATCAACTTGCATAAACTTGAAAATTACATCATAGCACGTCAACCTAACTGCTTCAGGCCTCCTTTTATGAATGCATCATTTAATTAAAAGCAGAGCTTTGTAAATTAACTCGCACATTACGGTAAATGTGGTTTATAGTCCAGCCAATTAGATTTTTGTGAGCGCGTTGCTTGCATCACCACACAAGGTGCAAAACAAACCCCCAGGAGAACTTAGGAAATAAAAAGCAATAACAAGGAATGCAGCGTATAAAAGGGAGAGTTCAGATCTGTGGGCAGTTAATATCTTACCTGTTGTAGATAGCTCTATTTTTGAGTTTGAAGTGGTCTTAGGATGCCAGTAGTCAACTTTGTTCTAGGCTTTGCTAGCTGTTGACTGATCGATGTAGCCAAAATTAAAATTTAATGGTCATATTAATGGATATTTTCACAAACCTTCACTTTAAAAGATCTGAACTGCCCCTTTAAGTAAGGCAAAGTGAGAACACTGTTTGCATTAAGGTGTGGACTCATTCTGATTTATGTTGTTTAGAAGCAGGTTGTAATCAACTGCAGGTCAAAATAAAACCAAAGACCCGAAGGAGGACCTGCTTCCTGTTTACATCATTCTCTCCCGGTTGTTTTCCGGTACGACCTCATCTTTGTAACATTCAGAGAAAATAATAAATCTCAGCGTATTTAACAAATAGGAAGATTCTCAGTCTTCTGAACCTTGTGACAACTGACAAAGCTTAATGTCTGACCAGATGCTGCTCAGCCAGCGTTGCATTTGGTTATAGTTCCTATAATAAAACAAAACAGAACCAAAGTCAAACCCAGCAGAACTTTCTTTCTGTCCCCGACAGACACAAGAAAAATATGGCTGAACCTGACAAATCCAGATTCTCTCTGTGTAAACCCAGTCTCTGGTGGAGTTAGTGGTCTGTTGTTTTTTCATACAAACACAGTTTACAGCAGTTCCTGTGGAGGCAATGATGGCAGTCTTGGAATTCACTGAATTCAGCTTGGTATCAGACGGTTCTGGGTCGAACCCGAACGGGTCAAACAGCCACAGATGTGTGGTCCATGTTTCAGTGTTGTCACGCTGAAAAGTGTGGCCCTCACTACCTGGGGCCTGGACCCCTGTGAGTGGCCGTGTCCCCGACCAGGTCCTCCTCCACCACGTTGACGTAGCCCTCCTTCTCCACGCAGCCTGCCACCACCTGCAGGACGAGCCGCAGCCTGCGGTCCATGGCGCGGAGGTGAGGCTGGATGAGGACCGGGGACAGGCGGTCCCGCAGCAGAGACTCCTCCATCAGGAGGCTCAGCTGGTACTCCTCTTTGGCAAGAAGCTGGAGGCGCAGATACGTGGACCTCCTGATCCTGCAGACAACAAACAGGTGAACAGATGACTTGAAATTAACTTAATTATTTGAGCCAATAGGAATTAAATAAACCAGATTGAATAAACTGAACCTGCTAAAAGCTGATGAATTGAATATGGTCATTCGATCCTCACTTTTCTGACTAGATGTACAAGCATTGCAACACTTATACAATGGACACGCGCAAAATTATACACCGAGGAACTTAGATGAACAAAATGATGATTCGCTGATTCTAGTTTTTATTTATTTTTATCGTAGCCATTAGATGAATTCAAACAGCTGCATTAAAGTTCAGTTTGTGAAACAAACCGTAGGACAGGAGGCCCTACAGCTTGAGAAGCCTTTAAAAACCAAAACTTTGTACCATCTGCTGAGAAGAAAACACGTTTGGACTGTCAGGAACAAACCAAATGAGAAAAATAATAAAAAAAAAAAGACGTCCATTCACCTCTCGTTCATTTTGTTAGGATTAGTGTCGTGGATGAAACAAAACGCTTGTCTAACCTGAATTATACAATCAAGAAGAATAACTTAGAAATGTTACGTCAAATCTTGAACTCTGTTTTTATATTTGAACACGTCACCGACCTCAAATATAATTAAAAGTTGCTTTGATAGTATAAATCAGGCTCCAATGGAGCTTTCTTATGATGTTCTTTCTAAAGTTCACATCTGAACCCTGATGTTCATATCTAGTCTCGGCACCGAGAAACTAACAAATATAACTTATTTCTTCAAATGACGTCAGACACGTAACAAGAATCTGACCTGCAGCACTGGCTGAGAGGCACCAGAATGGACAGCTCGTCGTGGGAGTGTTTTCCAAACCTACACGTGACCAAAGACGGGAAAAAGACATAAATATTCACAATAATAAATGTTTCTTTTTAAGATAGATATCTGATGACATTAATTGTTATCGGTGTTGGACACTTTTTACCAACACTAAACTCTAGCTGGTGGAGCTTTAGTTACACCAGTCCAAATAATGGATGTGTTTACCCCCTCCCGTTGTCAAGGTGAATGATGAAGGTGTCGTTCCCGAACTTCTCAAAAGTTTCATAATGATGGCGGTCCATGTTCCCTGAGCAGGAGGAAGAGAGGAAATACAAGGAATCAGTTTACAGTAGTGCCTCGTTTATCTCATATATATATATGGTAAGGTATTTAAAACCTTTCCCACACTCTTACAATATTTTAAACAATGTTTCTAAACGCTAAACGCTCTAAAAGAGCGCAGCATGTCATGATCTCTGCTCTCGGCCACGCCCACTTCTCTGCTGCAGTCACTGGCAGGTGGCAGAGAGCGGAGATCATGACACGCTGCAGGAGGGAGCTTCTCCCTGCACCTGTGGGCTGCACACAGGTGCAGCAGGTGCTAAATCGTTTAAAATAATTTATTTTAAATAAAACAATCCATGACGCTCGTGCGGCTCATCCATCATTCAGCCAATTGTGTCAAGTCCAATCTTACTTTGAAAAAAAACGCGAAAGAGCGAGTCCGCGAAAGTCAAACCGCGAAGTAGTGAGGGATTAATGTACTCCGAATTATTAGAAGGATTAATTTTTTTTTTTTTAAGTCGTGTGTCAGTTTCTTCTTACCCATCAGGAAATCAAATACGGTCATGTCCATGACGTCCAGCAGCCGAGAGCCGCGGTCGTACGGAGGCGTCTGCTTCACCTCGTCGCAGTAATCTGGATCCACCTCCCACCTGAGAATATCCAACAGCGCAGGTGGATTAGGTAAAAACAAACATGTATTCCAGGATTCAGAGGCTTCTTCTCGACATCCTTACTCTGCCTTTTTCCTCTTGTGATAGGAGCGTCTCCAGGGGTTCCTCCAGGTCTTCCGTTTAGCCAGGTTCAGGTCGGGCAGGAAGGCGGCCAGCGAGCCTTCGATCTGGTCTGGTTTACCACACAGAGCGTGCTCGGTGGAGCAGTAGTAGGAGCATTCACCGTAGAAGCAGACGTTGTTGGCTAAAGAGCGAAAGAGAGCAGACAAATACTGAGGAAACGCAAGCGGAAATACATATTATGAAATAATGTGTGCCTAAATAAAATACCGTCCTTAATATAAGGAAATGAGAGAAACCAGCAAAAAGTAGAGGGAAACAGAGGAAGGATCTGATTTATGTACAAAAACTTTAGGGCCTAGTATTACTGTAAGGATGCTGAAAGGGGACAGAGTAAAAAAAAGGAAGTTTTTGTGAAGCTGTAAATGTCTTTACGTACGATCTCCTGCTGTATTTTGAGATCTTGCAAAACGTGAAAGTGCTCAGAGAACGCGTTGCACCAGATACACCTAATTTTAGATCAGTATCTGTAAAAAGTCACTGATTTATAGCTGTTTTATGTTTGCAAGGCTGTGACGGCCATCTTGAATTGGATTTGGTCTGAAAGTTAAACAGTTGCAGATGCACATCCAATAACTATTTTCTGAAAGTTTCAATAAAATGTGTTTGCTGGTTCATGAGCTATTTTGCTAACAGACAGTGATAATTGAATCCAAATAGTTAATGGGGAAAAAAAAAACTAAACAAATGTCTTACACAGTCGGTAAAAGTTCATGTTTTGCATTGAGAATGAGTCTCAGCTACTAACACAGAAAATGTTAGATCAATATCTGTAAAATTCACAGATTTATCCATTTTAAAACTGTTTTTAATATAAGTTAGCTGCGGCGACCATCTTTAAATGAGTTGACTCCAAATGTCAATCAGTTGCAGATCTACATCCGGTGAATACTTCCTGAAATATTCAATCAAATCCACCTCTTGGTTCATGAGCCATTTCACTAACAGACACGAGATAAACATGGTCATTTTTCAAAGTAAAATTATCGACCATTTCCTGTTGAAAAGCAAAGTACACGAAAGTGAGTCGTTTATTTCTCTATCACTCACTGAGCTCTTAAACAGTTAAACAGAAAAATGTTAATTTATGAGTGTTCTGTAATATGATTTGGCTAAATTAAAGAAAAAACTAAAACAAGGACTGAACTGTGGGAAAAATGTAAACAGTCCCATCTGTTTCCCAATTTGTGTTCTATTAGCTGAAATGCCTGCAGCGTGAAATGGGCTTGAAGGAAATTATGTCCAAATGAAATAAAAACATAAATATTTGTATTTTCAGCCTCACTGAATGTGTTCAGGTGTTCAAACAGTCTGGTCCAGCCCCAGTACTGCTGCTGCAGAAGGGTTGGTCTGAGTCATGTGTCTGCCTGTTAGTAAAATATCTCATGAACCACTGGACACTTTTGAATAAAGCATTCAGGAAGTCATAACTAAATAAACATTTTCAGCTGAAAATGCAGTTTGTGTTACTTTATTTTTTTTTATTATATCACCCAGTCAGCCCATCCTCTTCACCTCCTTTGAACTCTTTGCTCGGAGCAGTTAAATGAAATAGTCTCTGTGCCGAGCTGCAGGAGTCTCTACCTGGTGAGATGAAAAAGGTCCTCCACAGCTTCTTGTCCCGGGTCATGTCTCGGATCTCACTCGTCATGTTGACGAGTCGTCCCGCCACCGGGGGGACTCTCCGAAAGTCAAGAATCCTAAAAAGACACGAACAAGGACAGTTGAAGGGATCATTCAGGGTTTGAAACAACAAATGTTGGTTTGACAAGGGAAGTATTTACCATTTCCCCCTCATTAAGTCATTTTAAATGGCACTGTACTGCAATCTAATCCCATGCAGTTTGGTTCTGCTTCATGATGTTTGCATCACAACTGAAATAAGACACCAGGATGATAGTTCTGTTCAGAAAAACAATCCTGGGTGATTTCAAATCCAACATGTCACGGCGTGATTGAATCCGTTTGGTTTCAGCTCACAGGCAGCATTAATAATTCCTCATGTTTACATTGTTCCTGTCTGCTGCTGATGGGACATCAGGCTGGACGCAGACGAAAGACAAATCCAGCAACATTTACTGAAACTCTGCATTTACATGACATTTAATCTGCACTCTCCGTTTTACAAGGAAAAAAGCAGTAAGCTGATGTCCCCCATCGCTGAGGGATTTGAGTAGTGAACGTTTGCAGTTTTCAAGATGAGTGTTTTTGGGCTGGAGTTGAACATGAAATGCGAGTGAACCTTAATGTTTTTAGAGCAAGGAAACTATGTGGGTAGGAGTTACACTGTGTAAAGGAACAGAGGAAGTTTTTTCTCATTTTGCTTGTTTGAAGTGGCACAGACTGACG
The DNA here is from genome assembly GCF_014905685.2 of Nematolebias whitei. NCBI lineage: Eukaryota > Metazoa > Chordata > Actinopteri > Cyprinodontiformes > Rivulidae > Nematolebias > Nematolebias whitei. Next base: position 29,725,198 of record NC_056512.1, on the reverse strand, counting down.
GATACTGGTGAGAAGAGGGAGCAATTTTACCCTCATCCAGGCACAAAGGTGGAGCTAGGGGGTGGCCAGTGGTGGCTTTGGCCACCTTAGATTAATCTTTGGCCACCTGACCGGTCACCCCATCCATTTGAGAAAACTATACTTTTAAGCTATATAAAAACTAGAAAGCATAGTTTCCTCAAATGATCAGGGTGCCCGGTTTATGTATATTTATATGGTGGTGGCCTTCTTGGATTTTGACATAGCAACCTAATTTTGGATAGTGATCATTTTAATGCCTAGACTCAGCCACATACCAAAATGGAAGTATGTAGCTCACTTGATTTTCAAGTTATCATGCTCACAAGACTTTACAGATGGAAGATCCAAGCCCCCTCTTCACTCCACGACAGGGGACAATAATAACTGGTTTTACAATTGATTAATTCTTGTAGTCAGCCTGAGTCAAGATGGTCGGTACAGCTAATCAATTTTAGCAAACACAAAAATGTCTATAACAGTTATTACCCACAAGCTATCAGATTATTGAATAGTTGACAATAACATTGTACTAAACCAGTGGTACCCAATCGTGGTCCCTGAGGAACACCATCCTGCATATTTCAATGGTTTCTCCACTCCAACACGCCTGATTCAGTGATTTAATTATTTCCTTAATTTCTGCAGAAGCTGGTTAATCACCCATTTATTAAAATCAGGTGTGTCAAAGCAAGGAACCAAGTAAAACATTAAGGATGGTGTTCCTCAGGGATCACGATTGGGAACCACTGCACTAAGCCAAATCTGTGACACCTAAAATGTTTATTGCTGCTGCACTGTGGTTGTATCATGTATGTCACTACCTTACCATCATAATTCAGTTCATCTCAATGTTACTCACTACCTGTGCAATAACCTGTCACACAACCTGTGTAGTATATGTTATGTGCATTATATAGCATGTACATTTAAGCTAATATTACTACCTGTGAAATACTTATTTATACTAATTCATCCCACATGTTCTCGCTTATTATATTTCTTTTGGACCTTGTAAATATTATATTTATTTTTCACTTTTTGGTACTTTATTTTGT
>NC_056512.1:29690445-29719122 GCF_014905685.2 Nematolebias whitei | reverse complement strand
ATAAACTAAAATAAACTACCACTTACTACTTGTACGACTATTCCTACTTTGAGGTCCTTCACTTATCGCAGGGGGCTGCAGATGTGATTTAGTCTGCGACTTGTTAGCCATCTTTACCAGGCAAGCACAAAGTTATTGAAAAATCAGAAATCAAATATGAATCACAAATGCAAAATCTCTGCTTTTATTTTGATACTGGCTTTTGCAATGCTTTTACTCTGAAGGCAAGTGCTATGTGTTTATGTCAGCAGCTTCCTTTGTGCACTGTGCAGGGTGGCCCACCATGTTTGTGACCAATGTAGAGTTTTTAAACAAGTTGCAAACTTTTATTTATTTATTTACAAAATGTCAATGGGAAAGGCACCACGCTTAGTTTTGGAAACCAAAACCTTGTTTTTAAAGATTGTAAATTGAATCAGCACCACCAGACTTAGCATAATTACAGCTAATTATAAAGTTTATATTTGGCAGATCTGATCTTCTGCCCATTGGTCCGGCTCTCAACAACAGTCCCGCTTCTGTATGTGACCCTTTGTAGAAACAGTTGCTCGTCCATAAATTAGAGATTGACTGATTTGTTTGTTTTTTTGGCCTGTGCCAGTCTGCTGGTGTTATGCAGAAAAAAGCTCACAAAAGGCACCAACGCTGTGGAAACTGCTGTTTGATTGACAGTAACAACACTGTGCTGCCCACAGATATGCCTGCCTATAAAACCAGCTTAAAAAAAAAGTTAATTATTTCAAAATGTACCATAAATGACTCAGGTAATGGGCCAGCAGCCACTCGTATTTTAAACAGTTGCAGTATCACATAAGATTAAAAACTTACAATAAACTGCACACATGAATGCTACATCTTTTAAACATTTAGGTATTTAAATATATATATATATATATATATTTTATTTTATTTTTAAAAATATTTTACAACTACTTATATTTAAGATTCTAATTAAGGAACAACATATTTTATTGTAGCACGTGCAGAAAATCATTCATGTTTTGTAAAATGAGTCCAAACCTTCTACCTCATTATTTTCTTAACACTATTCGGTGCAGCAGCGCTGACATTAGGGGAATTTTTTAAATGGCGACTCAGCAAAAAAACAATGAAAAAAATGTAATTAAATGTCCTGTTTTTTTACACACAGCATGCAGCATAGAAATAAAGAAGACCGTGTCCAAGAGAAGTAAAAACATTGTATATTATACTGATAAAGAGAATTTAAGAGAATACTAATAAAGAGAAATTGTAATTAAAACATTACATTAAGATATCTTTATAAAACCCTGCGTGTTTCAGACCTATCTTTGTTCCAATGTGTACGACTCACTTCACAGCTTGTCGTGTTCTACTTTGACCCAGACTGTACAGTATATTTATAGTAGATGTCGTTTCATGAACTTCCCTCATGAATTAGTTTTTCTCAACTGCTCAATAGAGTTATCCACTGATTTAAGGCCCAAATGACATTTTGCTGATCCTGCAGAGAGAGACAGCTGGAGGGTACGCAGGAGATCTGTTTCGGTTTGTAATCCACAGAAAGACCCCCCGCCCCCACTAAGAGGCTGCTCTGTCTCTCTCGAGTCTTAAGGCTGGTAAGACATGAGCGGTGCATTTTTTTTTTTTGATAAATACAGCAGATTTACACACAGGTCGGTGACGTTATGCCTCAAGATATGACTAAAACATCGATAAATCAGCTGTTTGTAGCTGAAGTATCTTCGATCTTGTCCTTTCATGCACATAAGAAAGACAGAAGTAAAAAGAGCCAATAATAGGAATATTTATGAGTACAGTATATTTATATTTATGTGCGTGTTTTGTCTTCCCACCCGCATCCATTTCCTCAGTTTGGTTACCGTGCTGCTAAATGAAACTCTCTGAAGCAGTCTGACCCCACTTAACACCAATTATCAAAGATCCATCAGCTTCTCTCTGCGATGCTCTCCTGTGTTTCCGTCCACTTAACCTTTTTCTGTTCCAGTGTCCACTGCTGCTTCTCAGCTGCATCATTTCTCTTCATTCTCTTCTACTGTTGTGATGTTTTTACCCCCTTATTTTAACTTCAGGGAGAGTTTAACATCCAAGAAATAAAATTCAACACATTTTTTTTTCTTAATTTCCTTTTTCAACAAGTTACACCATGTAGAGTGTGTGAATGCTTATTCAGCATTCACACCATTGTTTTTCTATTTACAGTCATTTTTTTGGACATTTTTTGGGATTATATTTCCTCATACAACAAAACGATGGGGTTGGTTGGGAAAACTATGACTTTTAGTATTTCAAACTTTTGTACTTTTACACTTATTTACCTTTATTTACAATTTTTTTCTTTAATAATGTATTGAAATCTCTCTAGTTCCTTCAGAAACGTTGTTTTCTCTGAAATCTTCAGTATTCTTGTCTTATCTTTGTAGGTTTTAGCTACAGACTTGCTAACTTTAGCACCAGTTTAGCAAATTTTACCTTTACCTGCAATTTTGCTGATTTTAGTTTTGTTCATCTTATTTTAACTTTTTTTGCTTCTTCAGTAAAATTCAGCACTCATTCAGGATTTTAACAAAAAATGTTTTTTTCCTCCCTAACCCAGTCGAATTGTTTTTAAGAGTTTTAGAGAAACAAAAGTGATCACTATGATACACTTGAGACACTTCTGGGTCAGTAACTTTGTGCGCATGATTGTCCATCACATCATTCCTTAACGTGGTAGTTCAGATTATTTTTTTTCAAAGTGGAGTATGTTCTGTGGAAAGGTTACAAACACTTACCGTATTTTTCACCCTATAAGTGACAGTTTTTTGCATAATTTGCATGCACTGCGACTTATACGCTGAAGCAACTTATGGATTTTTCCCATATTTATAAACCAATTTTTGGCTGAGATATGACCGTTTTCATTCATTCGGACTGAAAAAAAAAAGAACACTACCATTTTCAGCTGCTAGATGGCACTCGAGTACTAAGGCATGCTGTTGCATCACGTAATAGGTAAAAGTGGCTATTAATGACACAATCGGCTTGCTATAGCCTGCCACTATCGTCTGCCTGGTGCAACCGAATCAGCTTTATTGTGCTTCGTCGCCCTGGTGAAATGCAACTGATTTGACCATCAAAGTGCATTTATTAAAGAAAAGTTCAACTGAGACACACCTTTACTATTAAAGTGAGCAAATAAATAATTGTTTTTAGGTGGTTATTTTGTTAAATTTTGAAGAAATGGACCGAGTCACCCTCTGAGTACTCATGGTTCCACGTATCAGCTTTTGAAAATGCAGCTTATTTGACCGTCAACGTGCATTTATTAAGGAAAATGTAGATTGAGACACACCTTTACTATAATTTCGAGCAAACAAATAATTGTTTTTAAGTTTTAATCTTGTTAAATTCTTGTTACTGTCCTCCCGTGCATGCTCCCGCGGCCACCATTTGGCAGCCCATCAATTTCTGGCACAGCACCGGCCCACATTTCCAGGTTGTCAGCGGTGACGCATAACAAACGCGACGCGTCAGCAGTGACGCATAATAGATGCAACGTATACGGTGAAGCGACATATTTATGGATTTTTCCACTTTATTAGACATATTTGGACTGATGTGACTTATAGGGCGAAGCGACGCGTACGACTGAAAATACGGTAACACCACAACTTCTGCAGACTGTTCTCTGATCAATATTAGTTTGGCAAAAAAAAGTTTATTTCTGACAATATTAATAAGCCTTAGGCAGGTACAATTGGACCCAACACCAGTTTATTGCCGTCTTAGAACAACTCTAATCTTCAATCATTTCATCACAGCTCATGCTACCTTTTTGGTAATTTGCAAGTGGAATCAAAAGCAATTAGCAGCAGCACACCTGCAGGAACGTGACTATTTTTGGGGAAATTAAGTTAAAATGAAGCTGAAAACACTAAATATTTCTACAACAGTGCTCACATGAATAAGATAAAAAAAATCAAGAATAGAAAAGTGTTTCAGTTTGGTGATATGTCTCGTAGGCTGCACTACACTCAGAGCGAAAACTTTCAAGCCTCTTGCGCGAACACGCGTGCTCACATCTGCAAAAAGCAGCTCTCTGCGTGGATAATGTATGCATTTCTGGTGCATTCCTCTCTTCATGTCTGCTCGTTTGCCTTTATTTTCCTCCAACGCTGGTACCAGAGATTTATCTAAGAGTCAGGCCCAGGGCCTCAAGGTAGCTGTCGAGATTGAATTTCAAATCGATGTTACACAAGTTGTGTTCTAGCTTCAGCTATTTTCAACACGCAGGGTGAGACACTGCCGGGAGGGAAAGGCAAGTCATCTGCATGTGTGGGAAGAAGTATGGGTGCTGATATCATCAGAGGAAAAAGGCTTGACACGAAGACGATGGATGAAGGCTTAAGTCAGTGCCACGGTTTCAAAGTTACTGCATTCAGATGCGGTGGGAATTGGCGTGGAACTAACACGGCCATTAAAAGACTATCAGTGATTATCCTTCTGCACAGAAAGTATACATATGGGTTAAGAGGGGGAAACATCTTACAGTCACTGAACGGTCATTTTGCTTCATTAATGAGCTGCATCAAATTATATGACTGATTAAATCTGTAGCAAACGATATGAAACATTTAGTGTCGTAATGATACTAATCCATTAAACATTCAATGTTACGCTTGCAGGGATATGTCTCTTAGTCACGTGACGCCTTGACTTACACTGAAAGGCACAGAGCAGATACACACTGACTTCCTGTTCTACTTAACCACATTGAACTTAGCAAACATAAAGCTGACCTTAACTCAGTTATTTTTACAGATCATGAGCTAAAATTCAATGTGGCAGTAGCTGAGAGTCATCCCTGAGAGTCTTCAGAAGACCAAGTTTCAGATTCGCTGAAATGTCTAACTTATAGTGCGAATACAAGTCTGACAGTACTGTACCTATTTAAAGAACCAATTTAACCCACCTAAATGAGTCAAATTGTAGTAAAAAAAACTTGTTAAACAACAGAGGAGTGTAAAAAAATGTATCCACAGGTAATTTAAAAAAAGCACATCAACACCGAAGTAAGTAACAACGATCACATTTAGCCGCTTTCCATAATGCATGACTTTATGTCGGTTTGCTTCGCTGACCTTCTGCCCACATTAAAAGCTGCGGGCAAAATCTGAGGCCTTGAATCTGGAATCTAAATGTTCATAAAGCAGCTCTGCTGTGGGCTAGGTCACTATCTGTGACCACCAGAGAGCTCCCTGGCACTCTTTCATGTAGAAGACAGAACCCCAAAGAACCACTTTAAAGTGTGTGTGTCATGTCCGAGAGTCAGTTAGATTGAATGTGCCAATACAACTGTCTCATCTGGCCAGATGGCAGCAAATCTCTCCCTCTCTCTTTCTCTTTCTCTCTCCCTCTCCCTCTCTCTCTCCTTCTCTCTGTGTGCGTGCATGGAGTTTAATGAAGCAGAGTAAATGTGAAACTGAAACTAAAGGAGCAAAAGCAGTGTTTTTACTTAAAGGGGCAGTTCAGATCTTTTTGGGGTTCTGTAGAAAGGTTCAAATAATGTTTTCTCTGCTGCAGATGGAGCTAATGTCAGATTGGAGAAATAGTTTAACGCTGAATGGACTGATAAACCTAAAGGCTGGCTGAACCAAGGCCATAGCAGACTGATGTCATCGTAAAAGAACTCCAATCTGAAATACACATAGCTGTTAATGCTAATGCTAACTCGTAAGCCTTTACACCGTCAGCTTCTCATTACTTGGTTATATACAAGCACAAAAAGCCACATTAGCTTACTGTAACACAATCTGCAGAGCATGGGTTACTTACTGAAAGAAAATCAAAATACTTTTATCAAATCAAATGTATAATGCAAAACTGACAGCAATGTAAAGGTTTATAAAGTAGTGTTTGCATGGCCTGTTGAGAATAGTTGAGTTGTTTTAAGACAACAGTAATTCATACTGGTCCTAACCCCAATCAGATTAGCCATTAGCTCATCAAATCAGTCAAAATTAAACTCTATTTCTCCAAACTAAGAATGTTTGGAGCACTATCTACAATAGGGATGAAGTTAATTGTTCATAACTTTTCCACAGAGCCCCACTCCAAACAATATTCTTGTAAAGGTTGGAGAACAGAAGCTTAGTTTAAAATCTTATATAAAAAAATATTCCTCATGAAATTTATTTGCGATAAACAACAATCAATGCTGCAAGGAGGGTTATCACTTTTGCAAATGCCATCATTAGATCACAAGTCTAAAGAATTCATGTTGTTGCTGTTTAATTGGAATGTAAAAAAGCAGCTGTTTCACATTTTTTCCATCTTCCAAAAACAAACATACTATTTGTGTCTTTTCCAAAAAGCTACTACCTGAATTTAACTCCTTTATGCAGCTTTGGAAAATTGCATTCTTCCTCAAAAGACTCAGAGTTATTTCTAGCACAGACCTGACTTTTTTCCCCTGTACAGGTCTTAATAAAGTGGGAGAATATATTTAAATGTGTGTCATGATTAAAGCTTGAAGTCACTGTGGGGAACAAATGCAAAAGCTGCAGATTTATGCTCATTTTGGGATCTCTTCCCGACAATCTTCTTAACAGGCTTCATGAGTCAAAAGTGTGGATACGTAGGAAAAACAAATCGTTTTAGTATCATTGTGCTATTTTTGTGTTTTCAAACCCTTATTGTGGGTGAATGCATTAGGATTCAAGGATTAAAGGCTCTTTATTTGTCATACACACCACATGTGGTACATGAGGTGGAATGAAATTGTGTACACAGGGTCTCAGTTACATCCAACAAAAGTATTAAAATGTGAAAGAAAAACAGTAATAAGAGCTAAGATATGAACTAAGAAAATTTTAATAAAAATACACTAAGCACTAGTAGCACAAAAACCATACGCTGAACAGCAGCATGAACATGAGTCTGTGTGAGCAGATGAGTACGAATGAACACAGCAACATGAAACAGATCAGCAGCATCATGTGATTTTTCTCAGTGATTATTCTGGTTAGAGATTCATGAGTCTAACAGTCTCAGGGTAGAAGCTGTTCCTCAGTCTAGTGGTTCTACACTTAATGCTCCTCAACCTCCTGCCTGATGGGAGCGGGGCAAAAAGTGTATGTGCTGGGTGAGTGTGGTCCTTCATGATGCAGGTGGCTCTCTTCCTGCATCTAGAGGTGTAGATGTCTGTGATGGTGCATTTACAAATTAAAATAAACGGGTTGTACTTAACAGTATTAAACCATAGCTTGTTGTTAGAAGTGCTACATATGGCAGCTTTCTGAGATCAGTTGAATATGTGTATATATATATATGAATATGATGATTAAACCATATTTTATTTGTACTTTCTCAAGTTATTTTGATTTATGGCACAACAGCTTAACATTGGTGTTTGTTTCCACTACAGTCAGCTTCATTCAAGATGGCCACTACAGCTAACTGATTTTAGAAATCAAAAATATGGCAACGATTTAGTCATTTTTTCCAACATTGAGCTAAAATTTCATATGGTGGTAGCTTAGTTTAACCCATAACTTGCAATATTGCATGAAACTGTTTTTTTTTATTTTTTTATTTTTTTTATTTTTTTTTAACTATGGACCTTTCTGTGTCTGGAATAAAGATTGATTGATTGATTATAACAGTATTTTCAGCATTTGGACAAAACGACTATAACTTCGATATTGATGTAGAGTGTATTAAAGGAGAAGTTCTGGCACAATTGTGGTAGACAATAAAGTTTTATCTTATCTTATCTGATCTGATCTTATATTTCTCGGCACAAGATGATTTTAGTGTAAAACTCTGGTGGTAGATGTTCTTTCCTTCAATGAGCTTTTGGTTTTACGTCTTAAATCATTCTCAGAGCATAAATGCATAAATTGTAACCACGTTTCAAAATCCCATTCATATGCAGTTGTTTCTCTTTTAAAAGCTGTGGAACAGCAGCAGAAAATAACGAGGAGAAAAAGTATATTTAGGACTTATTTTTTCTTTTCTTCTTTGGCTGCTCCCTTCTTCAGGGATCGTCCCAGCAAACTAACTCGCACAAAGACTTGGCGATTGTTTTTACACCGGATGCACTTCCTGATACAACCACAGACCACTGAGCTACCACAGCCCTCAGTGTGGAGCAGAGAGCTGCCATCCAGGGCACCCAGGGGAGCAGATGGTGGGGGTTAAGGGCCTTGCTCAAAGACCCAGATTGGGCAAATGAGAGTGGAAGCAGGTATGGGTGCTTCACCTTTCCCAATTCCCACCCACATTTTTAATGTTGTCGGTCCGGGGGGTGGTGTCAACTGGTGACATTCCCTCTCTGCGCCACATGACATTACATTGCACAACTAAACTTTTATGTCTAGGAGCACCACTGAGTGTCACATTTCTCTTATTTCCTGGCTTTTGTTTTGTTGACTTTCTACAAAGGGCTTTAAATGAAAATGAACCTGCCTTGTTCATTTTGAACAAGCAGTAAACAGGCTACTAGCGGCTCCTGGATCTCACGGGCAGGAAGGAATTGACCTTGGAGAAGTTACAAGCTCGGCCCGGCGGTACTGACCACAAACATTTGGCTGTTTGGAGTCGCCATTGAGTTGTACCAGAGGAATTGTAAGGCAGACAGAAAATAGAGAAGTCGGCCTGACCCAAAACAACTGTTATCTGAATCTGGTTGTTGGCTTGGAAGCTGATTATCTCAAATTCTCCTGGATGTTAACAAGATGCTCTGCTTCCACTACCAGTTCCCTTCCCCAAGGACGTCTATGGACCTGTCTCAGAGAGCTCTACCGAGGCCGGCTGATACCCCCCCCGTGCGGTAACCTAGGGATACAGTGTGCAGTATGATTTTTTTTTTTTTTTAACCTCTTCTTTCCCTCATGCTGCCTTTTTCTTATCTAATGAAAAAAGGCAGCACCTCTCATGAGGCTGCAGCCTCAGGCACCTCCGTTTTCCCATGTCTATGTTGTTTGGCTGTTTGTGTTTCTTGGATGGGCTGTACTGAAATGTAATTTTGTTGTGCTTTGTTGCAATGACAATAAAGACTGATTCTGATTCTAACATCAGTATATTATGATATTTTATGCAGATCTTTTGCATTGATTATTTAAAAAAGCTATGCAAAGATAAAAATGTGTAGGTTCGTATACTGGGATAGTGTTGTAAAAGTGTGTATTCACTAAGGAGATTATCGCTTCAAAAGGATGAGACGAATCTTAAGGTTTGTTTCCTTTTGTTTTCTGTCTTTCTCCCACATTATCACCTACAACAAACACACGTTGGTTTATCCTGAACAATCGGGACGGTTCCAGCAACACAGAGCTACACTCCTGACATATTTACATATCCATCCGCAGGGGATTAACTGCGTTCAACAGTGCAAGTTTGATCCAGTCCTTCGCAGGGTGTACAATTTATGACAGGCTTAGCACAGAATTTGAACACTGAAATATGCAGAGCACACAAAAACATGAAGGGTATTCTTGGGTCAGTAGCGATTAGACATCTAAAAGCTTGAGAACGTTTAGAACAATGAAGCTTTTTAGAAAAAAATTTAACTGCGTGTGCCTCTCCTGTAGGTTTTCATTGGTTTCCTGCACATTTTGTGTTCAACACCTGCTCTAAAACCGCATTCAAACAGCTGACGGCAACACCAAACTGCAGATATAACCGGTGATCATCCATGAAATGAATCGTGCAAAGATTCACCAGGAATGCCACAGAGTTTTACTGTATCAACAACTCTTAGAACATTTCAGGGGGTGGAGGAGTCGTAAGAAAATCCTCCAGTAAACTTCAACCAGTTGTCTCCATCATTCACAGCTGCAGGACGTGTGACGGGAGGAAAGAGAAGAGAGAGTTTCAAAGCAACTAAAAGTCTGATTTGAACCTAATAGTGTGGGAATAAAAGAAAAGTTGATATTCATCTTTACACTCTGGGACTAAACTGAGAAAACAAAAGATCAGCAAAACACAGTGAAGACCAGCAACAATTCTATATAGAAACAAACTCAGATAGCTTTCATCCTGTTGGGATCAGGGAGCTTTCTCTTTCACACGTGTGCGATTTATTTTTTTCTCTTTATACCAGTATTACAAAATCAATGGGTATTACTGCGAGGCTTCGTGTCTCAGTAAGACGCCCCGGCATTCAGCCCGAGTTGTAATCTGCAGCTGAAGAGAGGAGGGAGAATAATCTCGGCCTGAGCATGTTGGTACTTTTTGCAGGGTTAGCAAAAAGTAGTCTCTTCTTTTCTCTGTGTGTGGATCAGGAAGAAGCTTCTGTATCTCCTCTGTTCTCACCATCAAAATGCATCAAAAACAAAACTGAGAATATAAAAAGTAACAGGATACGATTCAGACAAACATCTGGACTGCTGATTGTCAGCGTAATTGCGAGTTAAAGCAAATAAAACATTATAAAGTATCAATTGTTTTTATTGTATAGTCTCCTAGGAGCTTTGCAACAATTTATTTCCTCCAAAGTACTCTAACTGTTAAAAAGCAGCTGAAAAGTTAACAAGAGGAAAAAAAAAATTGGTAATGCAAGGGAAGTACTCCACTTGTTTAATTCACGGGGTGTATCTGTGTGGTTTGGGCCAAGGAACGGGAACTGGATTGAGTAAACATGTTGGACGTCCCTTATCTTTGCTCATCAGTGGGATGACTTTCCAAAACAATTATTATCTTGAATTCACACAATGCAATCCATCACGAACAAACAGCTTAAAACCATTTTTTCAGTTCACCTGCCAGTGCTGCAGGGGGGCTGCGGTAGCTCGGCAATGAGTCTTAAATCCTGAAGCTGACGGTTGGAGCCCAGGCTGCGTCAGGAAGAGCTTCCGTCGTCAAACAATTTCCACATATTTCATGCATTTTCGTTTGCTCCCCGGTTCTAAATTATGTCAACGTTTTCAATTCAGTTCAAATTCAATTCAAAAGGGAAATTAAGTAGCTCATCATTCTGGTTTCATTCAAGAGTTGTTATAGATGCTGATAGCTGTGGGCAGAAAGGATCTCCTGCAGCAAATCTGAAGAATAAACAGATACCGATCCGTCCACCTGGATCCAACTTGCTGTCAGATCCGGTGGGTCTCTCGGACCTCCTGGGCAGCAGGACTGCCTGAATGCCGAGCAGAATTCCTCCCTGAGCGATGGTCACTCCTCCCAGCAGTCTGTAGAACTCCTCGTCGCCATGGACCGACAGCTGAAGGTGCTGGGGGACAATCCTGGTCCTCCCATTGTCACGAGCCGAGTTTCCCACCAGCTCCAGGATCTCGACTGTCAGGTACTCGAGCACCGCTACCAGATTGACGGGAATTCGTCTACGGCGCCTCCTTTTCACCACGTCTTCTCTGTGTTTACAGCCACATGACTGATCCTGAAACCTTGACACATCACTGTGTGTTGTACTTTGTACTACTGGGTGGGATGTAGAGCTGTCATTTCTAACTCAGGCTCGAAGCCCGACCCGAATTCAAGGTGGGCCGGGCCATGATAATGTGTTGGATGGGTGGGCTGGATCGGTGTCGGGCTTTTGATTGGGTCAGCGGATCAGCCGCAATCCAATTATGTGGCAATATGGCTTGCCATACCTTCACCAGCTGCACGCAGCCATTTCACCGTGAGCTGACCGGCCTCGAAAGAGGTTAAAAGTTCAGTTAAGCTTCAGACGGGACTATACAGCCAGGAAGTGATCCATCAGCCCGAGTGAACATTCATTCAGCCGCTGCACTCAGCAGACGCACGCGGCCGACGACCCAAACAGGTGAGATCACAAAGCAGACATGTCAGGCAGAAGCAGGGTTTTAATGCTCTTTGACAGCCATGAAAGGACAAACACCCCATCAGCTTCGATCTTCTGCCCCTTTTATTCAGCCACGCATCCCCGACCGTTAATAACTAATTAAAAATGTCATTTTTTTTGTCCAGGTTCAGACCTGTAATTACTGTCAATTCGTTGGTTGGGTGGGGTTTGGAAATGATGGCTGTGGGCTGGGGCTGGGTTGGATCGGATGTTTTGGGCCTGAATGTAACTCTAGTGGGATGGTCCTCTCTGTCCATCTGCAGATCGAATCATTTGTATTTACAGTATTTATAAATAAAGGGTTCTTTTCCATTCCTTTCTCCTCGTCTACATAAATCACAAATTGACTGGAGGATGGTCATTTCACTCCCAGGATTACTCCTTACTCTCTGTACCATAAGTCTGCATGCAACAGAGGAAGTCATTTCACTTTGCAGCTCCATCAACCTGAAATCAGCTTCAGTCATCTAAAAATGAAGGAATTACTCTGGTTACACACGTTTAAGGGTATTTTAAGATTATGAGGAAAAGACATCTGGTTGTAAGTGTTTTATCTGATTTGGATCAATATTTTTTGGTCATGTATAGATGTACCTTTCCATGAGGAAGAGATCTGATGGTTTATTTTGTTTAAAGGCTTCATGATGCTAAGATCTGTTTTATGAAACTTTGTGTTTTGTTGCCAGGTTCAGACACTTTCGCAAGAGAGATTTTTAAGCTCAACGTGTTTCATAAAAATAAAGAATGGGGCGACCGGAAGAGAAACAACAAAAACAACGTGCTGTTTCCGCATTTCGCTCCTTGTACAAAAATGATCTTTCTTAACGGCAGTACACACAGCTGACTCTCTGAGTCTGTTGCTGGGATGGCAAGAAACATGAAACTGTACAGAACTCCCCATAAACTCCCAACTGGACTGTCTTTTTTGTGTACTGTTCATTGTTGAGTCCGCACTGATAGAAAATAAAGGATAAAATCAGCCCCATGAGCTCAAATTTAATGATATTTTAATATGATTCATAAAAAAATTAATGTAAACGTACTGTTTAAGAAGTATCTAAGACCTCAGACTTATATTCTACACTGTTTGTTTTGTCTTAAGGTGTTTAGACAAAAAAAAAAAAAAAGAGTTAGATGGAGATTTTAAACTAACTTTAGGTGTGTGTTTGTGAGAGAATGGTTGTTCCTGTGTTGATTCTGTGATGGACTAATAATCGATTCGAGGTGTATCTCACCTCTCACCCATTGAATGATGGGAAAAGCACCAACCCTCCATGAGCCTGAACAAAATCAAGTGCACAGGAAGTGAATGAATAAAAGTGCATCCCTATTTCCATGGCAGTGAACGGCTCAAGAAGTGATTTTGTGCCTGGGTTCTTCTTAAAATCAAAACAAATCTCTAGAGGTTTGTAAATGAGGCTTTTCGTTGAAATAAACTAGAATTATCCTTCAAAATGTTTTGAATGCAAACCGGCTCATCTTGTATCCGCAAATCCATCTCTATCACTCAGCTCCAATTTCTTTTGCTTTCTTTTCTCTCATCATCATCCTCATTGTGATGCCCTGCTCAACACACCACAACGACTGCTGGACGCATACACGCTCGCATTTATAGCCACAGACACAGCAGCTGCTTCACAGACACACTTTGCACGGTTTATTTCGGACAGTCACCGAAGAGACTTTTTAAAGTAATGCTTCAAAAAGTTGGAGCCGATTCATTATTTCGAGCTGAATCTTGTTTATGAATGATGACCACATAAAATCTCGCCAAGTAGTTCTTTTCCTTATTTCCCTAACGAATTAGTTAATTACCCGAGAGACTCAGAGGAGTGGAAACAACCCATTCTGTCAAAGGTTAAAAGTTACAAGCCCCATTTTTATGATCAGCCCAGAAAAGGGGAAAAGGTCAGTTTCAGTATGTTGGTTATTTTCAGCACTGCGATTTCTTCTTCAAACTGTACACAGCAGAATGAAACCTACTATAAAGTAAAAGCTTTGATACTTTTACCAAAATAAGCAATCGAGGCCTACATGGAAAGCTATTTTGTGGGTAGGTTTCAAACTGATCTTTGTTTCCTCCACAGCTGAATTTTTGTATTCAGACCTGTCAACAAGCTTGTTGTGAGCTGTGGCTTGTGGTCACATGCCGTTCCTAAATAGAAACCATCTATCAGAGGCTAAGTGGTGGCTGAGAGATGTCATTGTGGTCATGAGTGGGTGACGGTGGCAAAGGACGAAGTGGTGAAAGGACTGGAAAAACAGCTCTGAGGGCTACATTTATACTTGTGTAAGAGCTAAGAGGGATGGAACAGGTCCAGTGTTTTTGAGGATAAATAAACTTAATGAGTACGTGAATGGACCGAGGAGGAGACTTCCCACTAAAACCACAATTAATTTCTGACAACCCTCTGGACAGTCAGCATTCATCCACATCCTTTCCAGGATAAATTTCAGCCCTATTTTTAGTGCAATGAATGATGATGAGGCTTTTCAGCTGCAATGGGTTGTGTAAGCTGAGCAAACATCTGAGCAAACATCTCCTAAACTAAAACAAGTGATGAACCTCACTATTCAGGCTTTTAATTGGCAACTTCACTTTTTCAAACCAATATGCATCACTTTTTAAAAAATATATTGTAAGTTAAAGTTTTCTTTCCTAGAGTATAATTCTCATATAGTAAATTTGGGTGCTATTTACTATACGCTAGTCAATGCTTTGAGTAGGGCTACCAGGTAAACTGAAGGCCAAACGTCAAAGTTTAACCTTTGAAACAACAGCTAGCAAAAATTTACAAAATCACGGACGCCATTTACTTCTTTATTCCCCGTTTACAGAGAAAAACAAGCCAATGTCAACAAAATAACACCATTACAACAAACATGCTAAGATTATCATTTAGCTTGTGCTAGCTGACAGGCACACTTCAAATACAGGTGTTGTTACGCAAAATGTTGAGCTTGTTCATGTCAGTGACTAAATAGTCTTTTCTTCATATTAATCAGCATCACGAGTTTAGTACATGTAAGCTAATGAGTTAGCAGCAGTATTTTCCTAAATATTGCACCTCTGGAATTTCATACCAAACGGAACGTAACACACACCTGGTTGTGTTTTCATGTATCCGGGGTTTTAATCTTTTGGTGGAAAAAGCAACGCAGACCAAGAGTTTTCCATCACCTTCAACACAGAGACTTCTCTGTTTGCAACACTGGGACAAACAAAAAGAAAGGGACGGGTGACGCAGGGAAACCCCTGGATCAAGTTCCTGCTCCCCCGTCCTGGTGATACCAGACCTGGTCATGGCAGCCCCTCCTTACATCCTGCCCTGACAATGGGCAAAGCCAAGGTAAACCTTTTTCTCCTCCTCTGGTTTGATTGGTAGACAATCATTTCATTCTCCTCCCTTTTCCTAGCCTCTGTCAGCGGGAGCAGTGGGAGTCACGCACACACATCAAAACTGCCACCTTGCATGGGACGGGCCTACAATGGATGTATTGACCTCTATGTAGCTTTTACAAAGGACCACATTTACTCCAGTGCTGTCCCTCTTTCTCTCTGTCGATAAACTGTTGTTTCATTCATTCAGCTTGGACAGACTGTGATAGAGCTACCTGGGAAAGGCTGTTATCTAATGACAGTGCTCAGCTCTGAGGCAGGGCTCGTGGTGCTATCATCAAGAACAAAGGTCGACTTGGTGACAACGTATGAAGCAGGTGCGCGCTGTCATTTTCAGACAACTGCGATGAAAAGATAATTGTCCCATTTCTGCTTAAGCCCAGATAATTATCCACATTACAGCTTTACCGAGAGACTCCATACCAACATTTCATATCACATTCATGATGAGCTGCTGCCTTATTCTTTAACGCAAACCGACAGATCTAATCATAGGTATGGATTTACCACGCTGTTCAGGTAAGTCGATACCAACATTTGAAGACTCCGTCCTGCGTGCTCGTTTAAAACCTTTCACCAGGGATATCTTGTATAATTTTAGTAGCTGTACCTTCTCAAATTAAATATTCTCACCACAAGTCGACCACTTTCTTTGCCTCATAAAAAGAACTGCTCATTTGGGAGGCTGAATTTTCATCATTCCAGGCAAATGTGGCACTGCTAGTGGGAAGTGCAGGAATTTCCCCTATCCAGTATTTTTTACTATAATGACAAGATACACTTGGAAGGTTAAACAACATAACCATGCAAAGCAGTGACAAAGACATTGTCAGAACCCCACAAAAATGCACAAATGCAAAAATATGATATGTTTTGACAGAGTGCAGCACAGAAGGGCATGCATGGACTGCTCCAACCCACAACCAGGAACAGTGACATTAGTCTACACGTATGTAGGCATGTAATTAAAATAAATCCACATTTCTCAAAGTAAAAAAAAAAATGTGATGCACGATCAAAAATAACGTATTTAAAGGGAAATGCACTTTTTGCCTTCATTGTCTGCATTTTGGTATTTTGCAGATGGTGCAGGGAAGAAGAAACTAAGAAGAAACGGCCATGTGGTAAAAAACACCAGTGTATTTTACAGCAAACAAGTGATTTTTCTAAATTAAACTATTTAATCCTTGAAACATAAACAGGTGGTTCAGTTATTGAAAGTAAAATAAACCAGAGAATGGAAGTTCTGGAAATTAAAGTATAGAAAGTAGTGGGCCAGATGGGAGATTACATTTACTCTTTTGGTGAATAGCCGCATATAATTTTACCTACAGTCTACTCCTGCAACATCATGATACTTTCACAAAATGTTGTGACATTGATTTCATACAACCATTTATTTTTGTGTCCAGAAAAGCAAAAGAAAAAAAAATAAACAGGAAGATAAAGATAAATAAACTATTTTCTTAATAGTTTCCAAACTTCTGAGAGACTTGGTTGAAACATTAGACTAAAAAATGGTCATTTAATCAATAAAATGTTAGTTTTTACACTAATCTGCTACAGCCCAGTGGATGAAAATCAACATTTTGATTAAGGACACATTTTAAAATTAAAATATATGAGCTATGTTTACCCAAAACTCACAATTCACAAGATATTTTACCATTGAAATTACTTTTACTGTCACAAAAATGACTACAACAATTAATTATATATATTCCAATGTATTGTGTTTGATATGTTCAACTATCTTTCTTGTTTTTATTAATGAAAACAATATTTTACTGCAACAAAACTCATTGAAATGACTTGTTTGATGTCCATCATTCATCCATTCATCCGTCCGTCCGTCCGTCAGTCCGTCCATCCATCCATCCATCCATCCATCCATCCATCCATCCATCCATCACCAGATTTTCTTTATAGGCTTGTGGGGGGACTGGTTCCTATCTCTAGTGTTCATTGAGCATTAGACAAGGTACACACTGGACAGGTTGCAAGTCCATTACAGGGCCACATACAAACAAAGCCAGACAACCAGTCATACTTTTATTCACGGATAATTTGGAGTAACCAGTTAACTCAACACGCCTGTTCTTGGCCATGTTTGATGTGCATCAAAGTTTACATTAGACATTATTGTCAATTATCTTTTCAAAACATAAAAATGAGCAAAAAAATCATTGTTTCTCCATTTAAAAAAAAAATATTGCTTCAACAAACCTTTTTATATCTAGATTTGTGTACTCACACGTACAGTATTACTTTTGGTACTGTTGGTCCTCCATAACAAGGCTAAAAATATGTGCCAGGTCTGTTGCAGGTTTGACAACTAGTTTTACAGGGTGTTTATAGGCATGTTGATGCTGTGCCAGTGTACTTAAAATGAAACAGGGTTAACTATTTGCTCCTTGAAGAGGTGTCCCATAATGCAGTAGGATGTTTATACTGCTCTTAATTATGGACCAAGAGGTAGTAGTGGGTGTGTGGATAGGGGTGATATACTAAGAAATGAGATGTGGCTTTAATTTGTACTGGAGAATGATAGAATTTCACTTTTTATAGTTGCTAAGACGTGACTGATTAAATTTCAAACAAATATAAAGCTCTTTGTTTATAGTCCAACTCGTGATGACGGTAAAGATAATGCGGGAACTGCTGATGTGTGGGATTATGGCTCTAAAGCTGCAACATGAGCATCCAGTCAGACATCATTCACATCGCTCACAGTTTCTGCGACTCACTCGACATGTAATCACACTACTACACAGAGCTCTGTTAAATTACACTCAGAGTGCGTACACACTTGTTAAACATTGAAAGAAAACGAAGAAGATCTAAAAACACGGAGGAGAGGGGCTCTGAGCAGACGACAAACCAGGATTAGTAGTGCCTCAGCGAATCAAACAAACGAGTTTGAAAAGAAGACTGGGCGGAGATAAGAGAGGAGGATGGACAGAGCAGGAGGAAAATAAGGAAAGGAGGGATGGTGATGAAAAGCAACACTTCCCCAGGAGCTGACCTAGTAAAACATTCATGAGAGAAGTCTTTATGTCAAGTGTGTATGTGCAAGTGGGGCGGATGTGACAGGGAGCCTAAAATAAGACAGCCCTCTGCGTGTCAGTCTGTATGAGTGCGCCTGTCAAAAAATAAAGTTTTTTGAGATTTAAGACGTCACACAGGTGCGTTCAGAGCCAGATGCTGCTCTGTCGACATCCTGAATCAAGAATAGACATCAAACCGAGGATGAAGAAAAGGACTAAAAGGAAGAGGAGAGGAAGATGAAATAAATCTGTTCTGTGAATTGGAGAAAAATGACTCAGTGATAGCTATTACTCATGTGACGCATGAATACAAAGGGACTGATTTCAGAACACTAAAGAGTGTCACAGCGTCCAAATGCACGCTTTATTGACAAGACACAATTAGATAACAAGCAGAACTCGGATGAGCGCTTGACATTTCAATTAAAACACTTCACGCTGAAATTCTGTTCGAATAAAATTCACAGAGCTGGCTCAAATTTTCAGCTCCGACTGGGAGCCAGTTTGATTGCAGATTTGACAAACCACCGAATGCAGCTGGTTTCATGACTATTAACGGAGCACTAATTAACTGGCTCATCTAACAGCCCACCAGAGGTCACAGCGCCCAGACATGGATTGCACTGAACAAACGCATCATAAAGTTGAACCGCAAGATGGAGAATTTCATTAAAAAAAAGACTTTGTTTACACGGCGGCCTGGAATAGACAAACAGAAGAGAAGAAGAAATTTGATGGAAACGGACATCATGGTAAAAAGCCATGTTGAGAATGGAGACTTTATAATCGCATATGCACCTGAGCTACACAAAGTCTTTGATGGAACAAATAAAAGCAAGGAAGAATAAGGGGGGATGAAAGAGGAGTGTGGAGTGGAACTGGAAGGTAAGAGGCTGTGTAAGATGAGCAGTCTTCATCCACATTAGACCAGCTTAAACCCCAAATTAATCTTAAAGACCTAAGGAGGGAGTCAGCAGAGCGTTGAGCCTAAAGCCGAGCTGCTCTCTCTGGCTGCTTGGATGCAAGTACAAAGCTGCATGAGAAACAGATGTCGGGAAAGTCTACGACTGAAACACTGTGAATATGAGAGAGAAAGACCATAAAATCTAAAAAAGACCAAAAGGAAAATACCTTTTTTTTTTTTTTTTTAAATAGGAGAGGCTATTCTTGTTTTGTGTGTCTCTGTGCTTGCACAAACTCAATACTGCAGTTATAATGCAACTGGTAAACTATATCACTCCTCAGACAGACAGTAAATTCTTAAATTCTATTCAGAGACATCTTAAAATATTCCCAATGTTTGTTAATAAAACTCGAGTGAACATAGACGTTACAGACTTGGGAGTATAACTGATACATAAATCACATCCTATATAAAACACACTACCAAAAACATGCAGCGAACAGTCTTCACTTACTCTACCAAGCTTTACAATGCACTGTTATAAAATAAAAATATAGCCTCTGTTCATCAAGTCTGGACATATATGATTTTTGTTTTCAATATACTGTTTTGGTTTTAAAGACTCTGATTTTCAAATCCTCTACAAGGCTCAGTCTGTCACATGAGTTTGGACCCAGGAAGGCAGACAGAAAACAGAAAGGGTGAGAATGGAAAGGTTATACGTATGTACTGGGGCTGATGAAGAAATGAGCGACAGCTGAGCTGAATGAAACAGCAAACAGGTGTGAATGGGTGTGGCAAGACATAAGAAACTGACTGAGGAAATGACTGGCGCCTACTGGGAACCCAAGGAGGCGAGGAACAAAGTGA
Source organism: Nematolebias whitei (assembly GCF_014905685.2). Lineage (NCBI taxonomy): Eukaryota > Metazoa > Chordata > Actinopteri > Cyprinodontiformes > Rivulidae > Nematolebias > Nematolebias whitei. Next base: position 29,699,098 of record NC_056512.1, on the reverse strand, counting down.
AAACAAAGAAAACTGAAACTGAACACAATGAGAAACAAACATAAAAATAAAACTCAAGACAGAAAACTGAACCTTGAGAAACACTGACCCTGGAACAAACTGTTCTCCTATGGCTTATAGTTTTTTTTAATGAGATGCCAGAGACAGTAGGAGTTTTGAGACCAGTTTTAAAGATCTGCTGAGGATTTTAAGGACAGTTAGTCTGAGTATGAAGTGCTTATAAAAAGACATAGGTGTGCATGTGTTCAGTTTTGCGCTGCCATTCTGATTGCAAAACACTCAGCTGACGGTACGCAAAGTCACATCACTTATTGCTTATGGAGCTATGTTTGTGTGTGAGGTCTTTGGATGACTTTTTAAGGAGTTTAAATAAGGAGTTCCACAAGTTATAACTCATAAATGATAAACCAGTTAACACTGAGATCCGTACATTCAAAGAATATGTCATACCAGACAACGGCAACAGGTAGCTTCTATTTCAAAACACTAATTATACGGAAAAAGCATTCATTTTGCTTGGCCAGTCAACACATGCTTATGTATGAACCAGTCACATACCTTTATATCAGTTGAGTCTTTACTGAGATAAGAAAGCACCTACTCTGCAGCAGGCACAAAAAAAAAAAAAAAGAAGACCAAATGAATGTAGCTATAGGGGCTACAAGTGGCCACAGTAGTGGCATTGAGAAAATAACAACAACAAAGAAGGTGAATTACCTTAAATGGTTAATGATTAATGGTTAAAGTACTGTGAAGTGGTCCACTGTGCTCCAAAAACACCTAGATAGTTTTCTCTAGCTACATGGATCTGTTTCTGCAGGCAGCCATGCATGATGCATAGATAAAAACGGACAATCAGACTGGCCAACAGAGGAGCACCACCCACCACTCTTTTAAAGTTCAAGTTCAAGTAGGTTTATTGTCATTTCACCATGTGGTGCATGAGATGGAACAAAATTGTGTACACAGGGTTCCAGTTACATCCAACAATAGCAAAAATATAAATTGTATAAAGAAACAGTAAATAAGGATCCAAGATATAAGTTAAACAAATGCCAAATGTTATGCTAAAAGATCTTAAGCCTTATTTGCATGGGATTAGTTTTACCTAGGGAACACATGTAATAAATAAATTACTCCCCAACGTCTGCTTTTAATGTGGCGCATTCGCACAGGATAACCAAAACCTGAGATTTAGCTGAAATTTACGGACATCTTCCGGATATGATGTTAACACACTGCGTATTGCGTAACATCCGCTTGTGTGTCTGTGTGTTGTTCGTGTGTTGCTTGTGTGTTCCTTTACAGGTCGATAGGCTTTTGCTGGTCTGAGACACAAAAGGTTATTCATGCACTCCAATGAAGCCTCCATTGCCAAAAGCAAAGAAAAATGCGTCCAGGACCCCACCCCACACACACACACCTAATTATGTATCGGATCACGCCCATTTCTGTCCAAATCACAGAGATGCCTATTTTCATTGGATTGGTATTATCACAGGACCTTGGAGTTCAGCAAAATATAGTAGGTAATTTGCGGGGGAATTTTTACTTTACAAATTACTGACGGCAGATTTGCACGGGATTAACAACACAGCCAATCTCCGTAATTGTTACAAATAGCATGTGGTCGCTAGGTACAACTAATCCCATGCGAATAGGGCTTAAGACATGCTAAACACCAATAATGTAAAATAATACAGTAATAACACTATTCTGAAACTGTTTGCATCAAGCTACAAGAGTTAGCATGGGCATATGCTAACATACAGTAGCTACCTGCAGGCTCATTTCAAAGACTTATAACCTGGCTAATAGCTAACTACGGTAATTGAACAGGCATCAGTTTTACAATACAATGCTTCAACTGTCCGTGTTGTACAACACAGTTAGGCAATATTTGAGTTTCTCACTCTAACCTTTTAAAACATAATTTGAACACATTTCCTCTGACACTTTTTGTTTAGTCAAAGTATTTCTTAATCAATGCAGACTTATCAAACATACTGGTGAGACTCCCCCCCCCCCCCCCCCACCCACACACACACAAATGTGAATATGTCTAATTTAAGTGATGACACAAACAAGGAATAAAAAGATAATCACAAAATAGAAGCATTTTAAATAACCTTCTGGACACACACACACCCTTCAGTTCAAATTCATTGCCTCCTCTGTGTGTTCCCGCTCATGAACAAGCCACACCTGCGCTCTGCAGATTGCCATTGATTTGAACAGTCAGGTCAGACAAATTGCTTGGCATCCTGAGGTGCTGCTCTGTCCTCTGGCAGCTAAAACAGCACAGCAGGGGCTGATGAAAACCTGAGGACTCTTTTCCCCACCGAGCCCCGTTCAGACAGAGTCATAAAAAGCATGTGCCATAGGGTTTACACGAGCCGAAAGCATTGGGACAGATGAATGTTTCATTATATACAAAATCTGAGAGATGATCGTTATAGAAAGCTTTGTGGATTATGCAATGATGCTTCATCACTTCTGCGCTTGCAGGCTCCTCAGCTTGTCACAGAAAAATCATTAGGGGAGTGTTAAATCGTGAATGAGTTGGTTTTCCTTTGAGTTTGTAGGCAGAGTGTAGGCTTGCAGTCATCACCTTCTGTGGAATACACCCACAGTGAGTGAGCTGCTACAGCTGCAACTTGGCTCACAGCACATTTTCTAGTACCAGATGTAAGTGATGGAGGGTGTAGAAACTCCATAACCCCCACAGACTCGTTCTCTTTGCAGCTTGTGTATTTATACATACAATGCAGCTGTGCAAACAGCTGACCACAGTCACACACCTGATATGTATTCATGCACGCATGCACAAATGAGTTCAGACAGCACCACTTAAAGTGTGTCCTACTACTGACAGCCAGTGGAATAAAAAAATGGGTCAAGTTTAAAAGCTTTATGAAGAGCCGGTTTAATGGGAGGCTAGCAAAGATAAAACAGATTGTACAAAGTTCTTATTGATCATCTTTACTCTGTTAAATACAAACGAGTCAATCTATGAATAAGATTTCATAGGTTTTGTTGCACAAATGTGTATACTTTGAGACTCATATATGTGATTAAAAATTTTGTAACTGCTTTTGCATGAAGGGAAAATTAATTCTCCACTGTAAGTTTATATGAAAATATCCATGTCATTTTTATTCCTGAACTGATAACTTCACTCCAAATTAAAGTCTCCTTAAAGATATGTGGCAAAAATATGTCAAAGTCCGAGATAGGGCTCAAATGAGAGACGGCTAAGAATTGTGCACAAAAACTCTGTAGAAGAATTCAAAAATGTAATTGCCTCAAGTGTTGCAGCGATGTGGTTTCACAGCCAACACCAAAGACTTTACAAGCCCAAAGAGCTCCACCATGTCAAAACTGATTCAGTCTTTGAGGATGAGGACATATTTAGACTCCCTGCAGTGCTAAAGGTTGGTGCATATGTGCCCCGTTTAGCTATACCGTGTGCTCTATGCGCTCACACATAACGAACAGCTCTCGGCAGGGCTAGAGTATGCACATAAAACATAAAGCAATCAGTGTTATTTCTCTTGTGTTTGCAGTGCATATAGTGTTTTGAGCAGTAAGACTATAAAAACATTCAAAGAGGAGGACTGGAAACAAGGTTGTAATTTGCATACCGGAGGCTTACACCTCCTCCCTCAAACTCTCAACCCCTCATCTGACAAATCCATTTAGAGTGAACATGAGCATTAAAGCTCTGCATGTGCACCACAACCGGGATCTTGGCAGGGAAGGATGGGCAACGAAGATGTGAGCCGCAGACACAAAGATGTGGCATCAGGAGGTGTTCCTTTGGTTGGTGAACCGGCTCCAGCTGGAAGATCCAATCCTCTGACAGGTTGGCAGTGTAATAACTCTTCCTCGCCCTCTGGAAGACTTCTCATCTGTTCTCCAAAAGCTGTGTTTGCTCTGTTCATATGCCACTTCCTCCTGTCTCCCTGACAGACTTTGATCATGTTCTCTTATAGTTGTCATAAATCCCAGTACTGCACTTCAGGTGCAGTCCATTTATTATTCTTTTTAAGGTAAAGGAAGTGAAGATCAATCTACTACTCACCCTTGCTTTCTTTTCAATCAGATTAACAGAGGTTAAACTAAAATCCTTTGTGAAGACTTGGCATTTCGTTAAGGAATGCATATCACCCACTGTCTTCCACGCCAGAGTTACAGATCTATATCTGTAATATTAAATGAGTTAAAGCCGTTTGAGCGTTTGCTGTGGTGGCCGCCTTAAATCAGGTTGATTCCAAAAGGTAATCGGTTGTAGATGCGCTTCCAATGATTGCTTTCTAGAAGTTTCATTAAAATCTGTTCAATGATTCATGAGCTCCTTTGCTAATGATACAGACACACACACACAGGCAAAAATGTTACTGTCCAGAAGTAAGGCTGAAGGCGATAAAAATCAGAGATGAATTTTGTGAGGTAAAACAAGCCACAGTAGACAAAAATAAACCCAGATAAACTGCTGTTTGAAATCTAAATGAGCATCGTGTAGTTTACACTTTCAATTAAAACAGAGGACAAAGCTTGAAATGTTTTCACCGAGCTGCACAGCGACGATGTGTCGTGAAGCTGTCGGCCTGCTCGGGGCCGTGACATTTGCATCCGACGCAACAATCAAAGCTTCTGTAACGCACCACTTCATGCAGCTCAGTAGGACCAATAACAAAACACAAGGAACACTCTGAACTACCGTACCCAGAATGCACCGGCCGTTTCCAAAAGGAAAGGACAAAAGCTCATGTTGTGCTTGAACCAAAACAGAACAAAGGTTAGTTTTTTCTACAATGTGCCTCTCAGACGGGTCTTTATTTTTGCCATTCAGCTCTGAGGAGTTTTGTATAATCGCTGTGCACACTGCAGATGGATGATTGTGACAGTTGGAGCAGGGAGCCTGAATGAAATATGACAGGCTAAACAAAGAGCCGCAGGAATCCATAGCTTGTGGTTCAGAAACTGACATTTAATTACTGTCAAATTTGTCTCCAGCAGAATTTGAGAAAGACCATTTCATATGTTTCTAAAACAGAAAAATTGAGATTTATTTTGCATTTTAAAGGACAGAGGACAGTTGTCAGTGTAGCTATTTAATCTTATGATACAACTCAGAGCAGAATTAGTAAAATTATTTAACTTAGATTGTAATATTGATGAATTAAAGATGAATCCTGAAAACCCAAAATCTAAAAAGCTCTCCAAATTTAGAGAACGAGAAAGAAAGAAAGGAAAGTTTTAAAGGTGTGAGTTTGATGTTAATTGCCGCTGAAAGGTAGGCACTTCTGTGTTCGTTTGCTATGTTAGCAAAATATCTCATGAACCAGTGGATTTCAATGTAACTGAAATAGTTGTTGTACATCTTCACCTCCTTCTACAGGTGTGCAGTGGAGAGCATCCTGTGCTCCAGCATCAACGTGTGGCATGGAGGCTGCACAGCTGCAGAAAGAAAAGCTCTGCAGAGAGTGGTGAAGGCTGCACAGAAGTCTGTTGGAGTCAGTCTCCCCACCAAAACAGACATTTACACCTCTACCCAAATATACAGTATGGTTTATGGGCAGAGTTAACATTCTCAGCCATAGTAGTTAAAAACATCCAAAAAGTCCCGAACACCAATGTTTTCTAATTCAGGCAACTATCTGTTGTTTTGTTAATTTTAGCCTTTCGCTAGTCTTCTGAGGGTTTAAGCTTTGAGCTACAATTTAGCTAATTTAGCACTGGTCATTCTAATTTTAGCTTTTGTTCTTATTTTTCTAGCTTTAACAACTTATTTTTCATTGAAAAAATATTTTTTTCTAGCTATTTTCTACTTTTGAAACATTTAAATATATTTTCACGAGATCAATCTCGTTTTTTTTTTTTTGTCAAACCGAATGTTGCAGCTAGCAGAGTTGGGGTTGAGCCTACTGGTCTGTTGCCCATGTGATTCGAATCTCAAGCCTTGCTACACTGCCAACAATACAACATATTAAACATGACATGATGCAGGATGATTCAGTGACTTTAGATTTGACATGAAGCAATTTGATGCAATACAATACAGAAAAAAAAAACAGTCTCATGCAGTTTACTTAAGCTATGATTTGTTAATTTGATTAAAATGACCGTTTTAATCAGTATGAATTGTTTAATCTTCACATCTTTACTGTTGACAATGAATGACTGTCTCTTAATAAAGCACCACTCAGGGTTTAACAAGGTCCCTTTGTCTTTGACCCACCCTGCCACTAAAATTTACACTCAAAACAGCTCATGCACGTGCGCATCTCGTCCAATTGTCCGTGTTGCTGAGAGGCAACCCATGAATCATCCACAGAGACACAGAAAAACCCAGGGTAGCCTCTGTTCCTGTCAGATGATCCCTGCTGGGTGCTGTTACTTGGCAGAAATGTTTTCGTGTATGAAAACTAAAGCAGATTTATTCATCCTCTGACGTCAGGAGCATATGCTGAGGCAAATTCTGTGAACGATGCTTCGTGCGCTAAAGTTCGCCCTCTGGTTCAGTTTGCAAACGAGACACGGAGAAAGAGTTAAAATCCATGAAACTCTGATCTGCCCCTATGAAGAACAATAAACATCAAACGCTTCATTAATTAAAAACCCTCATTCCTTCAAGGAATGCATATCACCTGCTCGCTGCTTTTCATGCCAGAGTTTTAAACTGAGATCATCTTGTTAAGAAATGACAGAGTTGCAGTTGCTTTGGTCAAACTTTATAAAATTATGTACAATCACCATCAGACTGTGCTTTGTAAACACGTCTCAGCTACCACCGCACCAAATTTAACTCAATTTTTGTCAGATTGACGTAGAGTAAGACATCTTCACAAGTACAAAAGCTAATCAGTTGTAGACGCCATCTAATCATTAAGTTCTGTTTCACTGCAATAAGAGGTTGAGCTTGGTGGTGCCACGCCCTCATAATCCCGAGGCTGTGGGTTTGAACCCAGGTTGTGTCAGAAAGGGTATCTAGCATAAAACAACAGCCAAATCTTTCATGCAAGGTCACTATGGAGGCCTCTGTAGAAGTGAGCAGCTAAAACAACAACAACATGGTTAAGGAGATATTTTTCTAACAGCCAGACAAACAAAGTCTCCTTTCACCTTTAGGTGGTGAGCTGACATCATAAACCGCAAAAGAAAAAAGAAAACTATACAACCTCTCAATAAATTAGTTTCTGTCGGCCTTTCTATCATTTAAATATTTGTTTTTAGAAGATATTACAATTAAACATCTTAACTTTCCAATTCCTGCAAGGAGTCAAGAAGAACACTGTGTGGCGCAACTTTGGATGGCAAATTACCTTTTTATTGCAGGAAAGATCAAATTAAAAGATGACAAACTAGTCCTCCTGGAAGTCAGGTTATGATTAGAGATATACGATATTATCAGCATGGTATCGGCTGATAGTAGCGATAAAGTTAAATATCGGACACTCCACCAAAATAACTCACCGATATAAAAGGCGCTGTTTATAATGTCACATGGGCCGTTGAGTTTGGATTTGGGAAAATTTACAAATTTGCACTGTTTAAGTGTTGTCATTGCGTTAGAGAGAGTAAATGGCATGAATAAATTTGACATTAAACATAATCCAAGTTGAAGTGTTACATCATTTCAGCCCCCTTTTTAGCGTCTGCATTTGGTAGAAGACCAAACTAACAAAAACCATGCAGAATAATGTAGGATTTTAATTCCACAACAGAGAAAGCTATGTAGTCTCTGAAAAAAATAAATAAATCGGATTTGGTTTTGGTATCGGTAATTGGCCAAATAAGTTTTAACATATCGGCATATTGGAAATCGGCCCAAAATCCAATATCATGCATCCCCAGTTATGATACTTTGAGGCTTTCAAAGTCTCACTCCCTTCGAGCATTTCTTCTAGCCTAACCCCATCAACATCCACTCAGCCTCAAGGACTGTAGTTCTTGCTGCACCTCTCTAATGTTCTCCACAGGGGCTCTCATGCAGAAAACCTTTTTGCATTTCATAACAATCAAAACCAGGCTTTTGAACAATTACATCTGATCCCAGCGCAGTTGGCTCAGACACTGTTTATCTGCTTCTATGTGGGAATTCATCGGGAAAAAAGGGAACGGTATTCCTCTTTTTATTTCTCCACATGCAAAGCCCTTTTGCCTCATGCATTCCTCCCCAAAGACCCTTTCATGATGGCTCAGTGCTCGTTTTAATTAACACATGAGCCTGTTGATGTTAATTAAAAAGCAGACAGATTCCCCATCAGAATATATCACACTGAGGGGAGGTCTGTGAACATGATCACGCTGAACAAGGCACCAGTGTTCATCAAGAAACATATCATGAAATAAAACACATTAAAAGGTAGATAATCTGAGGGACGTTTAGTTTGACGTTCCAAAGAAAATGGCAAATGAAGTTCTGCACTCCCATTTGTAAATAAAAACAAAATGCAATGATCTTCAAACCACATAAGCCCATATTTCTTTCAAAATAGAACCCAGCGAACGCATAAAATGTTTCAACTAAGAACGTACAGTAGTACCTCGTTTATCGCGGGGGATCCATACCCTGAAGCTCCACGATAAGGGTAAAACTATGAACTAGGAATAGTAGTACTGTAGTAAGTAGTACTTTATTTTAGTT
>NC_056512.1:29687600-29690345 GCF_014905685.2 Nematolebias whitei | reverse complement strand
TTTTTTTTCTTAGCGAGTCAAATCGCTTCTTCTCATCCTGTTGTTATGTTGTTTATTTGTCATATGCAGGTTCACACAAGGTCAACAGTACAATGAAATGTTCAGGATGAGAAGAACCGATTTGACTTGCTAATAACAAAAAACAAACAAACAAGAAATACTAAAGCATGCAATAAGGGCACAAAATAAAGTACCAAAAATTGAAAAAGAAATATAATATTTACAAGATCCAAAAGAAAAATAGTAAACAACAACATGGTAGAATATAACAGTGCAAGTAGGATGAATTTATATGAATACGTATTTCACAGGTAGTAATATTAACTTAAATGCACATGGTATATATTGCACATATCTATCATGAACATTTCATTACATTGTCGACCTTGTGCTAACCTGCATATGACAAATAAACAACATAACGTAACTCAGCTATTTTTATAGATACTCAACTAAAATGTGACATGGTAGTGGCTGAGAGTCATCCCCAACCTACAGATCAAACACAGTATGCATTCCTTCAGTGAATACCAGAACTCTAATGTTTGCAGTGCTCCTGTATGAGAACAGTACACCTTTTCAACCCCTGTTTAGCTTGTCTTACTGTATGTTTGCTGTCCAGATGACCCTGAAACCACCTGAGACAAAGTGTACGCCTCCTGAGAGCAGGTAGACACACAGGCAGCCTGGCTGAGAGGGAGAAAGTTGGCGAAACTTTAGCCTACAGAAGACGGCATTCAGTCTGCAAACTGCACCGTCACGTTGAGTCCTTGGGACAAAGGAGCATCTGTGTGTGTGTACTGTGTGCATCTGCAATAAGAGCACACTTTAAAATATATTTCTCTGCTGTCTTCCAGCTCCAGACACCAGAGTCACATGGAGTTCACATTAGAGCAGAGAGCATGAGAACCCTGAGACTGCCGTGATTCAATATGAAGCAACGCAGCAGCAACCAGAGCTGCAGAGGCTCTGCAACACGTCTGATTCAAAGCCAACCCTGCAGCATTAAAGTCATCTTCTAGTGGTAATCACACGCCTGGGATAATCCGTTTGGACTTTTCCAGCCTACAAAACATGCGCCGCTGTCCTAATTTCACTAAGAGCGAGGCTGTGTGTTGGTGAGCACATGTGAAGTCTTTATCGTGCTCTCAGGCAGACCCTAAAACACCTTACACTCCATTTTCCGTCCTTCCTTCAATCAGGTTTGACTCATCTTCTTGAAGTCCTCGCCATCAAAGGATCACGGTAAAAAAATCAATATACTCAGCAGAAAGAAGATGAGATGATCCCTTCTCTGAGTGTTAGCTAATCCCTTGTGTTTTTAATCCCACTGAAACTGTCACAGGCCAAATCCACCACCTCTCACAGATATTGGAGTCAAAGTGTTGGACTATTTTTATGCAATGGACATTGAAGGATGATTCCAACATCATTCTGTGAACAGAGGGATCAAATGAAACTGGACAGAATCATTAGAGTCTTCTGATAGGGAGATATCTGGTCTGAGAACCTCAGGGTCTTGTCTCTGCTTCTTGTGGATGATTTGATTTTGTTGGTGTCTTCAAGACAAGTTCAAGTGCAAGTATCTTTATTATCCCCAAGCAGCAATTTGTTTCACAGTCAGTAGGCACAGAAAACATTCAAACTAGACAAGACATTAAGACGTTAAAATAACAGTCCAGGAATCATCATTGTTCTACAGGGATGAATGAGTTTTTCAGTCAGTTTGTCTTACATCTGGGCTGCATCCAGATGGAAGTAACCTGAACTCACCATGGAGTGGGTGATCAGGATCTGCCAGAATCAGCTTGACCTTGTTCACTTGTTCAAGTGTGAAGTAGCTGGGATGAGAGCCAGCTCTTTTAATCTGAGGTCATGGTTCTCAACATGAAATAGGTGGAACACTCTCTCCAGGTTGAGGAGTCTCTGCCACAAGTGGAGGAGTTGAAATGCAGAAGTCCCTCGCTACTTCGCGGTTCGACTTACGCGGATTCGCTCTTTCGTGGTTTTTCAAAGTAAGATTGGACATAACACACAATTGGCTGATTGATGGATGAACCACATGAGCGGCATGGATTGTTTATTTAAAATAAATTATTGTGAATGATTTAGCACCTGCTGCACCTGTTTACAGACCACAGGTGCAAGGAGAACCTCCATCCTGCAGGATGTCATGATCTCCGCTTCCTGCCACCTGCCAGCAATTGCAGTGGAGAAGTGGGCGTGGCAGAGAGCGGCAGGTGGCAGAGAGCGTTGGCAGGGGGCAGAGAGCGGCAGGTGGCAGAGAGCAGCAGGTGGAAGAGAGTGACAGGTGGCAGAGAGCGTTGGCAGGGGCAGAGAGCAGCAGGTGGAAGAGAGCGACAGGTGGTAGAGAGCGTTGGCAGGTGGCAGAGCGCACTGGCAGGTGGCAGAGAGCAGCAGGTGGAAGAGAGCGACAGGTGGCAGAGAGCAGCAGGTGGCAGAGATCATGACATTCTGTGCTCTTTTAGAGTGTTTAGAGTTTAGAAACATTGTTTAGAATATTGCAAGAGTGTGGGAAGGGTTTGAAATGCATTTATATATATATACATATACACACACACACACATATATATATATATATATATATATATATATATATATATATATATATATATATATATAGATATATATACACATATGTATACACATATACATATCTATCTATCTATCTATCTATCTATCTATCTATCTATCTATCTATCTATCTATCTATCTATCTATCTA
>NC_056512.1:29684265-29687500 GCF_014905685.2 Nematolebias whitei | reverse complement strand
ATATATATATATATATATATATATATATATATATATATATAATGTTTTAAACCCTCCCCACACCCATGAAAAATTCTAATCAATGTTTCTAAACTCTAACGCTTTAAAAAAGCACAGGATGTCATGATCTCTGCTCTCTCTGCCCCACCGGCTGCTCTCTACCACCTGCCAGCGCTCTTGGCCACGCCCACCTCTCCACTGTAAAGCGGGGATCCCTGCAGCTGTGGGCTGCACACAGGTGCAGCAGGTGCTTGCCTATCGTGTGGCTTATCCATCAATCGGCCAGTTGTGTCATGTCCAATCTTACTTTTAAAAACAGCGATACAGCGAGTCCGCTAAAGTCGAACCGCGAAGTAGCGAGGGACTACTGTATTTTTGATTTCTTTGAATCAAACAGGACAACCAGGAGATGGGTCACACTCTGCATTCCTCTCAAAGCATTGTTCAGGCATTTTGTGTCTATTTGAAAGCAAAGAAAATGGAAATCAGAGTGTATGTAGCATTTATAAAGGCTGATCTGCTGTTCCTGACTTCTCCATTCTGCCCCATCTCCCCTCCATTTTGCAGATCTGAGCTCATGAAAGAACATTCAAATTGTCTAATCAGCACAAACTGAGTCCACGTAGGCAAGTAGTTCAACTTTATCACGTTGCAGTCGCACACACAAACACACAGCGAGATTCTGCTGAACTACATGCAGCTGGTCTGCTGCAGCCGAACCACACTCTACTTTAGATAAAGGCCCTTTTTATTATCAAGGACGCTCGCTGATAAAGGCTGAATGGGGGCGTAACTGTGGGGAAAAATATGGTTGTGATTTTGCATAGCGCCATGTATGGATGTGTGTGTGGAGATGGGAGGGGGAGATATCTGTTGTTTTACAATAGGTTTTCACATCCTGACTTTGCCTCCATTCAAGATTCAACGGAGCTTTCCTCAACAGGAAATTGCATCTCACATCTCGGTGGCCATGGCAACCAAAATCTGCAGTGCAAATTTTGCACTGGGAAAATTGAAACTAGGAAGAGATGTTATACAAATTTAAAAAGCTCAAGAGGAAATGCCTGATTGTTGACAAAGATATGTGACAAGGTGGGTCTCTGCGTGCTGTGGCTCTTAAAGAAGCCTCTTTAAATGTAAAATTGAAGTGTCCTCTGCTGTTTAGTCAGCTTCCTGTGTGTTTTATCCTCCAGCCCTCCTGGCTCTGGGTGGCATGGAAAGAATCATAATGGCAGCTATTGATTTATGGGTAAACGGCTGCTTCCCTGACAAGAAAAGTAATAGGAGGACTGGATATTTTTTTGTTGTCACTGCTTTTCCAAGGACAGTGAGTGAAGAGGCAGGTAAAAATCATGCTGCGCTCAATCACAAATCCACACTAATGAGGAGGAGGAGCGGCTGAAAGATCAAGACAGCGCAAAAGGAACGAGCATTTCTTAGGCTGGTTTGTGCAAGCACAGCGTTAACAGTGCAGGTGTGTGTGCACGTACAGGTGAGATAAAGAGAAATCAAGCCTGTTGTCTGACAAGTGATCTGAGGAAGAGGGCAGACAGAAAGAAGCTTCCAGTCTTTTCTGACTCAGCTCCATGGCTTGTTTGGCAGAGATCCACATCTCCTGAATGAGTGTGTATTTGCTGAGATAAAGTAGAAGAAGTATCCCAGCCAGCTTCCCTTCAGCAGACTTGTTCACGCAGGTTTGGGTCTCATGCCTCAGCCGCCACAGAGCTGGAGTTTCACCTGGTAGGAAACAAAAAGCTCATGGGTGCTGAGAACATTTCTTCAAGTGGTTTGGTTCAAGAAACTGCACAACCAGAATTAACATACACATCTTTTTTCTTATATAGGAGTGATGTGATTTAAGAGAAAATAACTTGGATGGGTAAATTAAATGTTCAAATTTAAGAATATTTATTATTTTGAATTCTATTTTTCAGACAGACCCGTGAACAGGAGACTCCTCCAGACTTCTTCTACTTCTCGGACTTTGAAAGACACAACGCTGAGATTGCTGCTTTTCATCTGGACAGGTGAGTTTTGCCGTGTTCTTTCATCCTCGTCATTTGATTCAGATAGTTTGATTTGGGGCAGCACGGCGGCACAACTGGTAGAGCTGCTGCCTCTCAGCGAGCAGGTCCTTTGTTCAAACCCCGGTCCAGGGACCTTTCTGGGTGGAGTTTGCATGTTCTCTCCGTGCATACGTGGGTTTTCTTCGGGTACTACAGTTTCCTCCCACAGACCAAAAAACATGCATGTTAGGCTGATTGATAACTCTAAAATTGTCCCTAGGTGTGAGTGAGAGAGTGAATGGTTGTTTGTCTCGTTTGTCTCTATGTGGCCCTGTGATGGACTTGCGACCCGTCCAGGGTGTCCCCTGCCCCTCGCACAGTGATTGCTGGACATGGTCACCGGCGACCCCTGTGACCCAAAAAGGAAGAAGTGGGTAAAGATAATGGATAGATGGATGGATGGATGGATGGATGGATGGATGGATGGATGGATGGATGGATGGATGGATGGATGGATAGTTTTATTTGACTCTGTTCATCCATCCGTCCACACATTTTCTGCTGCTTATGCATTGCCGAGCTCCCAATGCATTCCCAGGCCAGAGAGGATACATAATCTTTCCTGAGATGTTCTAGAACTGCCTAGGGGTGTTCTCCAAGTGGGATATACCTGGAAACCTCCAAAGGGAGAACACCTCAGATGACTCTTCATTGCAGGAGGAGCAGCTAAACTTCAAGCTCATATAGGATGACAAACATTATCTCTAAGGTTGAGCCACCCTACGGAGGAAGCTCATTTCAGAAGCTTGTATTGGGCTTTTATTCTTTCCGTCAAACTCTGTACCTCGTTACCATAAGTGGGGGATTGGAACTTATACAGATAAAAAAAATCAAGAGCTTTGACTTTTAATGCAACTAATCGGAGCAACACATTCATTACTGCAGGCCCCAATCCATCCCAGACTCAGTCTTAGTACAGTAGTCTCTCGTTCATAGTGGGGTTTCTATTCTCAGCCCCCCGCGATAGGTGAAAAACCACGAAGTAGGAATAGTAGTGCAAGTAGTAGTAGTAGTAGTAGTAGTAGTAGTAGTAGTAGTAGTAGTAGTAGTAGTAGTAGTAAGCAGTAGTTTGTTTTAGTATATATGTACATATATATATATGTATATGTATATATATATATATATATATATAGATAGATAGATAGATAGATAGATAGATAGATAGATAG
>NC_056512.1:29675133-29684165 GCF_014905685.2 Nematolebias whitei | reverse complement strand
CTTCCCACACTCTTGCAATATTCTAAACCATGTTTCTAAACTCTAAATGCTCTAAAAGAGCACAGAATGTCATGACTTCAGCTCTCTGTCTCCACTGCTCTCTGCCACCTGCCAGCTCTCTTGGCCACGCCCACTTCTCCGCTGCAGAGCGGAGATATGACACGCTGCACGAAGAACATTCTCCTGCAGCTGTGGGCTGCACACTGGTGCTACATAATTTATTTTAAATAAAAATTCCATGCCGATCGTGCGGCTCATCCACCAATCAGTCAATTGTGTGTCATGTCCAGTCTTATTTTGATAAACCGAGATCGAGCGATTCCGCGAAAAACGATCCACAACGTATCGAGGGACTACTGTATATTGTTTTATAACATAAACAAGTTACTATTGAATTTTATGGCAGCAACACAGCTCAAAAAGTTAGGACAGAGCCATTTCTACCACTGTGAAGAATCCCATCATCTTTTAACAACAGTGTAAACATCTGGGTCCTGAAGAGACCAGCTTCTGGAGGGAAATGCATCTGTTGTAGGATGCTGGTTGCTCAACAGTCCTGGGTCTTCTTTGATGGATTGTTTCCTTTATGAAAATTGACCTCTGAAAAAGATGTGGTCTGGATGGGAGCACATGTTGTTCCTGAACATGTATGTTTTTGGGTTGTTGGAGGAAACCAGAGTATCCAGTGAAAACCCACGCAAACATGAGGAGAACATGCACGCCACCCAGAAGGACTCCAGTTCCAAACCAGGGATTGAACCCATGACCTTCTTGCTGTGAGGCAACAATGCTGACCACTAAGCCATCATGCTGCCCTACATATGGCTTCTTCTTTACCCAGTATTTGTGGATGGCACAGTGAACTGTTCAGAGAAAGTGTTTCTGAGCCCATCAGTGAGGTATGTAACAGAATCATCTGTTTTAATCCGGTGCTTCCTCAAGCCTAAAGGTCACTGACTTTCATGCTTGTCCTTTGCTCTGAGTGCAGATTCTTCAAATCGTTTGAGGATCAAATAAGCTGTAAATGATGAGTTGTTTCTGAAACTGTTCCACCACTAGACACAGTTTTTCACAGCCTGGTGATCCTCTGCCCATCTTTACTTCTAAGAGCTTCAGCTGCTCTAAAACTCTGTCCTGTCACTGACCCGTTAAATCAATTGTTATGAATTTCTTAGTTTAAACTTTTTAAATACTGATGTGAATATGTGCATCCTGGTCTTATGAGATTTGCAAATCATTTCATTCCGCCTTCAATTATATATAACGTTCCGACTTTTACAGATTTTACAGATATGTGGTGTTGAGTGTGAAATGATGCGATCCATGCCCGCGTTACTTACTTCATCGGCTTGAACAGAGCTTGTCCGTAGTTCTGGAAAGTCATGATCAGCTTCAGCTGAGTGCCTCCTGATTTCATGGCTGGGAGGGGAAACCAGTGAGACGTTAGCTTACAACTCAAACTGTGCAATTAACACACGAACACACACACATTAGCACAGCTGTTAAGTTATTTGATAAAAATGAAATTTTGCCGGGATTCAAAACACAGTTTGCACATCTGTTGACTAATTTGCCAAACACTGAATCAGTTAATTGACAGCATTTAGCAGCACAGGTAACAGCTAGGAACAGGTCACGAAAAAAAAAAAAATTCACTGGGAAACCGGGGCTTATTCTGGATTTGCTTGAAGGCTAGACATAAAATGAAACAGTCCCACTGCAGGTGTATCTATTCCACACCACTTGTCTCATCTTGTGCACATTTGCTGCTTCCTTCGTCACTCAGTCAAACTGTTCTTGGGCAGTGGAGCCGAGGCTTCGTGTCTCCATCAGTCATATCCACGGCGTCTCCCATGGAGGCCGACTGCGAGCTTCCTGCTTCCCTCTGACTCAAACAAACAGATCGCCAGGCCCGTCTAAATGCCTTGTGTTTCTGTCACAATGGACCAGCTTTGGGGCGGATTTGCCCATTTATTACAGAATATTAACTTGAGCGTATTACCGAACATGGCGCTTCTGCCTAACCCCAGTATCAGAGTAAGCCCACAGTTGAAGACCCACTTACTGCCTGAGCAGCCGGCTTCACTGAGCACTTTACATGAAGCTGTCTTTGGTGTTTACACACTATCTTGATGGTTTGGTCTCGAGCTCTGTTTGCTTTTCTGTTTTCCTTCTTTTTGCTTCGATATGTCATTGCTGCTTTCACGTACTCTGTTATCTTCAATCTGTCTCACGTTGTTTTACTCAGCGCCAGCAAGCTCCTCTTTTGGCTGTGACTCATTTTCAAAGGCTTTTGGATTTTTGTGCACTGTTGCGTACAGCGCTACACAGCCTTTTCTCTGTGACAGAGAAAAATAAATGGCTGCGACTAAACTTAGGGAACACGAGGAGTGTTAGGATTCTACTTGTGAGAGATTTGCAGGAGTGGACAGTCTTGATGAGCATGCCGATGCATTTATACAGCCTGAATGTTTAAAAGATTGAAAATCAGTAGTCTTTTAAAGTAGGATCGATTGATCTGTAAGCCAATTAACTTGGTCAGTTTTTGCCAATTTTAAGTAATCAACAATAGTCATGCCTAAGCATACAGTTAATTTAAAACGTGCTCTTGTGTCAATGTGCTTCCTGCAACAGAGATACCTTATTTCAGCACAAAAATGGTAGATTTGAAAGGAACACTGTAAAAAATGTCCGTGAATTTAACAGTAAATGTCTGTAAAATGGTGACAGAAATATTTTGTAAATTGAAATACAGGAAGACAATGTTTAAGTAACAGTGGTGTGGTGTAAAATTTAAAACAAATTATTAATGTTATTTTTACAATAGCAATATGTTAAAAAGACAACATTTTGTGTTCAAAATTACTAATTGCTGTGTTTAAAACAAAGATAAATTGTGATTCTGAAAACAAAATATAAAAGTTACATTTACAGCATAATAGTGTTAAATTGATTTTTTTTTCAGGTATTTTTACATTCAAATTTTTAACAATTCCAAGTTACTCATATCAACAATATTTACGAAATGCATAAGTATCCAAAATATGACATAGTTAAATTATCTATTACATTCAAACAGCCCAAAAATGTTATTTTACAAAAACATGCAATGATGGGATAAACGGCTCTTTGAAGGGATCCTGATCTTGACAAAGCTTTTTATTTCATAGGGCCATTCAAAAGAGCCAAACACCTTTTCATGAGTTATTAATGTCATAGGGAATATGGCATATGTTATTATGTCATCACGTTACATGGACAAAACAGTTTTGTCAAGTGAAGACCTGGTCTCTGTGGTTAAGGAGGAAAAAATAAAGACATTACAAGGAGAAAAACAAATGAATGAACAAACTATGAATGTCTTTTTACTTCCCACAACTCTGTTCATATTGTTCAAGGTAAGGAGTTGTTAAAAAGATCTGCATCATTTGCAAATACCACATCTGCATTCGTTATAAGTAGTACCGTATTTTCCAGCATATAAGTCACAGTTTTTTCCTAATTTGCATGTCCTGCGACTTATACTGCGAAGCGACATATTTATGGATTTTTCCCCATATTTTTAGACCAATTTTTGGCTGAGATATGACCGTTTCAATTCATTTTGACGGAAAAAATGGTGCTGTACCACAATCGGCCGCTAGGGGCACAACGCAGTACCACTTTCGGCCGCTATGGGCGCTAAAGGGCCCTCTAGGCTTTTGACGACTATTGGTGTACCTGTTTGGTGTTCGGATATTTTAGCGTGTAGTAATTTTAAAGCCGTTTATTTCGTCGGCTTCATTTTGCCATGTTTTAACCGTCAAAGTGCATTTATTAAGAAAAGTTCAGCTGAGACACCTTTACCATAATGTCGAGCAAACAATTTTTTTAGGTGTTTATCTTGTTAAATTTTAAAGAAATGCAGCTTTTCACTCGATGCACGCCCATTTTCACAGAACCACCGGAGGAAGCGACACTACCGGTTTTTTTTTTTCAGCTGATTTGACCATTACGTTCATTTATAAAGGAAAATTTCAGCTCAGATGCATGTTTACTATAATATCAGCAAACAAATTTTTTTTTAGGTGTTTATCTTGTTAAATTTTAAAGAAATGCAGCTTTCCACTCAATGCACGTCCATTTTCACAGAACTGAAGCGACACTACCGTATTTTTTTTTATTCAGCTGATTTGACCATTAAGTTCATTTATTAAGGAAAAATTCAGCTCAGCCACATCTTTACTATAATTTTCAGCAAACAAATATATTTTTAGGTGTTTATCATGTTGTATTTTAAAGAAATGCAGGGTTTCTGATTGCTGCGCGCATGTTCTGTTTCATCAGACGTAGCAAAACTAATTTTTAAATCCAGCTGATTTGACCATTATGCGCATTTATTAAGGAAAAGTTCTTTGAAAGAAAACAATGACTGGGATGACTTAAAAATTGTACTGGCTTCTTTATTTGTTTAATATTGGAATGACATAATGAAATCTAATTTGAAGTGAGTTTATTGTATGATAAACCAGCTTGCCATACAATGGCGGCACCTTTACTTATAAAGGTGTTTGTGGTGCTGGATTTTGAACAAAGATTACGTTGTGACACATTCATGCTGCAAATCAAACTTTTGTAACAAAACAGCAGGCAGGGATTTTTGACATTCATTATATATAGTTTGACATTTACTCTGCACACAGATGTCAACATCCTGTCCCTGAATTTTTTGGGATTTATTCTGTGATAAAACGCTTTGGCATTACCGTAGCTTGAGTGGGCTGCTGCACGAGAGTGTCGGTGAACTTGAAGCAGAGGTCCTGTCTTGCTATTGGTCGGTTTAAACGTCGCGGTAGCGGCTGGATTTTGGCGAACACACACTGGATCTTGCTGTGTGGTAGTGGACTCAACTGCTCCAGAAAACATCGCTGTGGGGACTTCTTTTTCTGGTAAGCTAACATTTTATATTTTTCAGACGTGAAAGCATAGCAGTTTTTATCTGAAAATACCAGCTTTTGTTTGGACGAGGTTTTCAGTGATAACGCTAACTGCAGAAGTTATACCGTTTGGCGCCAGAACGGGACACGGACATTAAGCGGATTTTGTTAGTTTAAATAATGATTACCTGTCCATTTTGCAGCAAAACACTACAGTCATTGAGGGGCTATGTGCTGCACTGTAGAGTTCATAGAAACGAACCCCATTGTTTTTTCAAGTGCATTGGCACCGACTGCAAGCGGACATTTTGTACTTATTCTGCATTTAAGGCTCATTTTTATCGAGTGCACAAGGGGCCTGCACCCTTGGCTCCTGCAGCAGCGGTTACTGCGGAATTAAAGTGCGCCATTTCTTTGTGTGGGCGCCAATTTCAATAAAGTATAATTCCTGACATTAAACTTCATACTGAAAATAGGAGTTTCTTTTATCTGTATGCTAAATGCATGAAAAGTTGAATCTTTTAATTTTTTTTTTTGTTTTGATTTTAGAAATGACTGAAGAAACATTTCTGCGCACTGTCATCAATGAGGTCCTGCCTAACCTTCCAGAGGTTTCAAAGGATATTCTTGAGGAGACTTTGCAGTCGATTGGAGTGGAAACATATGACGATTTTCAGTTTATTTTGGAAGATGATTTGCTGTCAGCCTTGAGGCCAGTTCAAGCCAGAAAAGCACTTGCAACTTGGAAGCTCAGATGTAAGTTTTGTTTGCTTGACACAATTAGTGCAAAACATTATGTGTGTGTGTGTGTGTGTGTGTGTGTGTGTGTGTGTGTGTGTGTGTGCGTGTGTGCGTGTGTGTGTGATCAACATTTACAAAACACAATTACAGTATTTACTTTTTTACTTAATGTCTGAAATACACATTTGGATTGTGTTTTTGAAGGCCAAAGCCCTGCAACCAGCAAGTCCTCTGCAGATGATACTGTCCAAACATCTGCATCTTTACAGTCTTTATCACCCCAAAGTTCATCATCAGTCTCCTCCAACAGCAATCAGAGTCTGGAAATTGACTGGGGTGCTAACTTTGTGATACCGTGGGATGTGTTTCCGGAGGAGCTAATGCAATCATTGGAGAGAGGTAAACGGCCAAGTCCTAGACTGAGACGGGAGATGGTGCGAATTGTGATCTCTGAGATGATGAAAAAAAGTTATTCCATAGGAAAAAGAGGCACTACAGAAGTTGCCAAAAAGATGGTGGCCAAATATCCCAAGTCTCTACAGGATGTAATAGAGGGAGATGTGATTGGACCAGGTTATCACTCACTAGTGAAGCAGTTACAGAACAGACTGGACAATGTGAAACGATCTACAACCCCTAAAATAAGAAAACGAAAGCATCGTTCTGATGACTCTGACACAGACGAGATTCCTCCAGAACAGAAGGCTGCAGTCCAGGACACCTATGGGTGCATCAACTGGAATTTGAAATTCCTGCCTTTTGGAGAAACTACAGAGAGCCAGGAAGACAAAAAAGAAAATTTGAAGATATTGTCTCAAATGAAGGATCCAAATCCAGAGGAGGTCAAACAGCTAATGGAGAAGTCTTTCTACACACAACGTAGAGATGTCAACCAGGGGAAAGATATCAAAGATCTCCTCAAAGAGTGGCCATTGTGGTTTCAGGAGCTTGGTATGTCAGTCCACTTTAAAATACTTACTGGAAAGGAGCTGAAAGAAACTTTCACACAAAACTTGGAACGTAAGGGGAGACGGCTGCTGGACTACATGAGCACGGTTAGTGTGACCAAAAACAGAAGGTTCCTGCAGGCCCACACAAAGTTGAAGGTGATAAGGGGAGAGATGAGTGGATGCTCTGAAGATGTTAAAGAGATGGTGTTGCTTTTGATGAGTTACTTCGATGAAAAGGAAGATGCTATGTTTCTCTACGTGGAGGACACATGCTTGGCACGAGAAGTACAGATGGACAAAGTCAACTTGACACCCACCATCATTGTGTGTGGTAAGTTAAGGACTTTTGAATCCTGTGTCTTTCTTAATTTTTTTTTGTCTCTGTGTACTTCCATCTTTTTTATTTTTTGATGTCCTGTTTTTCATAGTTTCTTCTTTGTTTCCCTTCTGTTTTCTGCTTTATTACATTTTTTATTCTCTTATTTTGCTCCGTTTTGACACAAGTTCATTCATTCAAGCCCATTTCTTCATTTTTTAGGACAGTCCTGCTTTGCTGCCAGACGGTTTATGCTGAGTTTGGATCGGAATATTGTGCACGACAACATCCCTTCCTTCATTTCTGCCCTTTGCATGACGTTTGGCAGCTATTACTGCTTCAACATCCACTACCCATCAGGACTTGAATCAACTCTGGAATGTCTTCAGAGGTGAGTTACTCTTCTCTTTATTGGTTTGTCAGTCAGTCATCTTTTATTTGCACTTGTTACAGTTCCTATCTCAAGGGGTCAATGGGCAAGAGGTGTATCTGTCTATAGACAGGTTGCTATTTCATCATATGGCTTTTTATTTGTTTGATCCTATTGACCCTTTGCACGTGATGTCACGCACCCCAAAAGACCGCCCATCTTCGCCATGATGGACGTCAGAAACAATCTATTGTTAGCGTATTCTCCTATACAGTTAGTCAAAAAAGACATTTGATGGACAGTGGGTCCTCACAATACAAACCCACGCACACACACACACTCTTACAAACAATCCTCCAAGCAAAAAGTCCACATTACTCACACACAATCTGACTGGGGGGCTGAGAAATGGACTGCGGATGAGCCGCGGGTAGAGCCAGAACACGGACCGGAGATCCGACCACAAGAGGAGGAGAGGACGAAGTGCAGAGCGGCTTGGGAGATGGTCATTTAATTTTATTTAGTTACTGTTTTGTTTTTGTTTTGTTTCTTGTTTGTTTGATTTTTTTTTTACAAATCCTACAGTCTGAGACTAAAATAAATTTGAAGACGAGTGCTTATAAAAACACTTTAGTCTCAACTTGGAATCCCAGAAGAGCAGAGGGGCTAGGGAAAGAGTTCTACTCTGTTCCCTGCTCAAACTGCTACAACCTGACTCCGGATGAAGCAGAATGATGGATGTTTGGAAAAGAAATAAAAAACAAACAGAAAAAAAAGACGTCAGATACGTCCATAAACGCAGAAAGGGGGAGGGGAATCTGTAATTTACTGACAATGAGTCTGGGTCTCTCTGCTGTCCCCGCGACCCGACCCAGATGAGAAAATGGACAGACAGAGTGGTCTTGACATGGAGTGCTGATGTTATCTGTTAATAAACACCTGACTTTTAGCCTAGCTTCTATTCTCAACGAGACGTTGTCAGCATTTTTTAAACTCTCTTCACGTTTCTAACAGTTTCCATGAGTTTATGCTGTCAGAAAAACATTTCTGCAGCCTGCTGCTGCGTGCAGTTTGGTTTCTGTGGTTCCAATGCACTGACACCGCCCGACCTGAGCTCACAGCTCCTTACCTCCTCATGCGGGACAGATCCGCTCAAATCAGGATGGTTAAACACACTTGTTTATATTTTACAGATGATAGAAATCAATCTCGCTGACATGTCAAGTTGTTAGACCATTAATGACATTGATTTTCCTCCCTTTTGCAGATGGATGTAACAAACAATATACCATTTTTATTTTTTTGAACTCCGCTTCAAATTTTATTTTCATGAAACGTCATGGCGTGACTTTGTCACGTGGGTGCAAAGGGTCAATATATTTAATTTGTCTGAGAAAAAAAAATAAAGTCCAGAAAACTAAGAGTTACGTGACAACTTATGACTTTATTTTAACACTTTGTTTGAAGGTTTATCTACCGAAAACCCTTATATAAATTATGAGCTCTGATTTTTAT
Source organism: Nematolebias whitei (assembly GCF_014905685.2). NCBI lineage: Eukaryota > Metazoa > Chordata > Actinopteri > Cyprinodontiformes > Rivulidae > Nematolebias > Nematolebias whitei. The sequence continues at coordinate 29,675,357 of NC_056512.1, read as the reverse complement.
TTTATTTTTTTGTATTTTTTTAGGTGCTTCTTTGGAATCAACCTAGAGAAAGGCACTAAAGTTGAAAAGACCCGCACATCCCGTCTTCATGTGAATCCCAGAGTCCTCACGTTAATCCAGGAGCTCTCAGATCATGAGTGGCGTGATGTCTGAGTATGGACTAAACCTGTGAGTTACAATGCAAAAAAGATAACATTTGTTATAGTGTCATTGCTGTTTTTTTT
>NC_056512.1:29673787-29675033 GCF_014905685.2 Nematolebias whitei | reverse complement strand
ATATATACTTGTTCTACTATTTGTGGTTTTTCATTTATCTCGAGGCTTCAGGGTACAGATCCCCTGTGATAAACAAGGGACTACTGTAAATAGGTTTTAATCAGTATGAGGTTTTTGAGGGATTAAGCATTAATTAAGCATTTGATGAACAGCTAAAGGTAAATAATTTCTGCAGAGGAATGATTGTTCTTGCCAAGCAGCATGATAATTTGTTGTTAAAAAGGTCTATTGAACTGGTAGTGCCTAAAGTGTGTCAGGGATAACTCTCACCTACTACCACACCAAGTTCTATTTCAATATCTAACTAGACTAAGTTGTTGCCATTTATGTGTTTGCTGAAGATGATTATCCTTAACAGATTACTTTCTGAACATTTCAACAAAATTAAGTGGTTCGTGAGATATTTTGCTAACAGAAAAACAATTTAACGATGACGTTTGATGAAGTGGACACCATCAGTCTGATTTTCTTGGTGCAGTTTCCCACTTCAGACAGGCTTGAGGTTTTGAGACACTTTTCTTGAGGACATCCTGGCAGCTGGCAGCTCTGCACAGTCTGGTGTGCGTCCTGCCGGCAACAGCTGGAGGTGGAGTGGACTGACAGCCTCCGACAGCAAAGATCAAAGAGAAGTAAAGATGGAGGGACAGAGCCCATCTGTCAACCTAAGCAGTCATATCCTGCACAACGGCAGCTGGCTCCAAACGTCTGCCGCAGCCTGGCAAAGACCCAGCAAATATTTTCATGCTTCTTATTAATAATCGCACACGGAGCGCAAACACGGATTCAACCAGAACATGTCTGCAAACCTTCGCCTCCTACAGAAAGCCTCTAACTTCCCCACACGTCTTGAAGGAACAGGCGAGTCATTTCTGAAGTTCTGTCAAACATCAGTCACAGAAGGAGGCAAAAGTCTTCATCCAGGCTATGCTAATGGCTTGTGCCATTTTTTTAAAACCATTTTTCAGGCTAAAAAAAAACTGGTACTAATATTTTTGGTAGCATCTGCAAATATTTATTTTCTAGTTTAAAATCTTTGTTTCTGCATCCTGCAGCCACCACCAAACTTTTCTTTTAAAAAAGTGATTTCCAAACAGTTGTTAGCGATTCCTTGTGTCCTAAAAATGTTACAGACATGAACAAACTCAGTCCCTTTTCAAACCACTGCAAGTTAATGTTTACTGAAATATATATATATATATATATATATATATATATATAGTGTTTAAAAACTACAAACCTGCATCTT
>NC_056512.1:29670432-29673687 GCF_014905685.2 Nematolebias whitei | reverse complement strand
ATATGTATTTATATATATATATATAATTTATCACATTTTTTCACCAACTAGTCTCCCAACATATGCAGTCCAGTGTGGTTAAACCAGAGTGTATTGCTGCCATCCAACATATAAAAATGTAATAGCATTTTATACAAACACTATTTAACAATGCAACAAAGTTCAATTAGGTCATCTGGATGGTTTATTTTTTTGTTGAAATGTTTTGTCCTTCATCCAAAGAACTTCATCAGTCCGAGGGGCCACAACAAACTCAGCCCCAATAGTTGCTTACTCACATAGTTGACCAACCAGTTTTATGGGGATAAGATGGTTTCTGGAGTCCAGCCTCTCCCCCGTACTCCTCTGAGGCAGCCATAGCCAAAGTTGCTCAAAACATCAAAGTTCATGTTCAATAATCCAAGTAAACAATACAACAAAGTTAAGTCAGGTACTCTGGACAGTTTTTTTTTTGTTTGTTTTTTTGCCTACAGCTGCCTCCGAGGAGTCGATGGGGGAGAGGGTAGACTCCAGAAACCATCTTATCACCAGCAAACTGGTCACTATGTGAGTAAGCCACTTATTTGCCTGAGTTTTTTTTGCGGCTCCTCGAACTGATGAAGTCCTTTGGATGAAGGACAAAATGTTTCAACAACAAAAGAAACCCTCCAGATGACCTGACTGAACTTTGTTGGATTTTTTTTTACCTGGATTATTGAACACGAACTTTGACTATTTAACAATCTTTACACTGTCATCAACGTTGCATAGCATGATGATTTAGATAGAAATCTATGTTTATGCAGCAGCAGGCTGTAGCACTTCCTGTGCTTGTGCTTCTCAAATTTCAGCTTTGGTTCAGCTCTGAACACTTCAATACAGAACACGAGTGAGGAAATGCACCATTGAGTGTCAAGAATGGATATGCTGTTTGTTGGTTATCAAAATAAACTTTTTTATTATTATTAGGAAAAATTCCTATACTTTGTTCTTGATTATATTACTATTATTTATTTTTTTATCAGCTGCATTTGTTAATGGCTAAATTCTGAATCTTTTACAGACAATTATGGAAATGTGATAGCTTGAATAAAGTCTGGGATCATCTGGAAACGACTGAGTAACTTCTGAGACTTCCTTCCAAAACTTCAACCTTTCAACTGAACAAGATGTGAGGGGGGATTGTGGAGGATTTGAGAGCGATGAACTCGCCCAAGAGACTCAAGGAGTTCTGTTAGAGTTCTAAAGCCTGCATCTGGACGGGGCTTGGACAGGTCCCAGATCTGTGACAGGGTGACAGGTCTGTCTGTGAGCCACCTGAGACAGGGGGTGCTGGGATTAGGGGGATGTCAGACTGTTACAAGGACAGGAAGGACAGCCAAGTGTCAGCGAGAGAAAGTAGCTCCGACTAATTCCCTCCCTTCCATCTAGTCTAATTGTGACTCTGTGAATTTATCCAAACTTTAGCTCCTGGAATTCAGATTTTCTCTTTGATTTAAACACATCTGTTCTGAATCTAAAATTTTCTGTGCCGAACAAGTCTCCGGATTGTGGTGAAATGAACAAAAAATAAAGCACTTTCATGAATTATTTCATATTCTCTCTTTCCGTGTGTTTGGAGTTGACAGAAAGAGAACATCAGCAGGCTCTTCTTACAGCAGATTGTTTGCCGATGTGTGCACCAGCTGTCTACGTTAGACTCAAACTTGTTTTCCAAGCAAGAAACACAAACGAGGGGATTCCTGTTAACGGCAATAAAAGTGATTACAAAAGACAAGGGTGGTACAGAGGCACTTTGGAGCAGCTGCTAACCTCCCAAAATGCTGTAATTACTTTTCCCTTCATCTTTTGCTTTCTCACCCTCTCCCAGAGTCTGATTACTTACCTAGGAGAAAATCTAATTGACATGGCAAATTGGCAAACACTCTGAGAACTTCAGCACAGAGCCAGTCGATCCTGACTAGATAATTGGGAGAAATATAGCTCTGCACCTTCCCAGGTCTTTGTGGGAGGGTTTAGAAGGGGATGTGGTATCTGTCTTTTCAGGCTGGTGATTAGAATCAAATAGAGCCCGTAATTACAGATCGGAGCACCACTGGGAAGGCTAAAGACCCGGAGAAAAATCAAGGTGGGGAGATATTAGAAAAGAGTTTTTCTACTTTCTTTGTTAAAGTGCTCACAGGGCTTACTTTATAAAGTAGTTTTATTGTTTTGTTTTTTCTTCTTATCCTGGCAACAGGGCTGGAGGTAGTGAAAGGTGGGAGGTTTTCTTTTAGTGATAAGGTCTGTCAATTTAACTTAAGGTGTTGCAGGTAGTTAACTTCTCAAATTAACAGCAGTGCGTTTACCTTTTGGAGCTCATTTCATGGTTGTGGATTGGCTCAGATGAAGTTTTATTAAAGCCAACTTCAGTGGTGGCTGGCCAATCACTCAAATCACTCAACATTTAACATTGAAAACTAAAAAAACTTAAAAAAATGAATAAATAAAAATGAAATAATAAAATAAAAATATTTTGAAATATATGTTTTTTTTGTTGTTGTGCAAGATAAATATTTTATAGTTAATAATGAGTGAAGTTGTTTCATTCAAAAATATTGTCTATGACTGATGACATATTTCCGCTCTGTGGGCGCAAGAATCTTTGCCCATAGACTCTCGTTAAAAGTTGTACATGCACAGTAGCTCCCCTTCCAATACAAGAGATAGGACGATTCTGGGCGCACCACTCCTGTGCCCAGAGTACAGGTGCATGGTAAGGATCGTGCTTCTGGTCCCGGAACAAATTCTTTTTGGTCTTGGAACAGATCATGCAGTGACACTCACAACCAGGCTGGCTGCAGGTAGGCTTTAATCCATTGAAAGCTCTTTATCCAATGCCTTTGTTGCCATTTTGGACTGATATGCCTCTCAACTTTTAGATGTCTGTGAAAAAACCTTCAGCTGACTGTATATTCTAAAAGTGGGAACTGGTGAGTTTGTTTGTTTGTTTATTTGTTTCTGGGCAACTGTGGCTGAGTGGTTAGAGCAGTCATCCTACAATGCAAGAGTTGGGGGTTCAATTGCACCAGCAGTCACATGCTGAAGTGTCCCTGGGCAAGACACTGAACCCCTCATTGCCTCTGATGTTTGTCTCATCGGTGTTTGAATGTGATCTAAAGCACTGATTAGTCTAATCTGGTCCTCTGGACATTCAAAAAACAAGAAAACAAAAAAACAAAAAACAAAACAAAGCAAAAAAAATGTAGAAACGTTTCGTCTCTCATCCGAGAGACT
>NC_056512.1:29659579-29670332 GCF_014905685.2 Nematolebias whitei | reverse complement strand
CTAAAATAAACTACTACTTACTACTTGTACTACTATTCCTACTTCGCGGTTTTTCATTTATCGTGGGGCTTCAGGGTACAGATCCCCCGCGATAAATGAGGGACTACTGTTCATGTTTTAGAACTCACTAATGTAGATGAACAGATGCTCAGATATATTCATCAATTAACACGGATTCCTCATTTTTCTGAACTGAATAAAACGTGCATTGAATTTAATGAAATGCAAACGTGAGACGTCATTTACGTTTGACCCATCAAAATGAATGCGGTCATTTATTTACAGAATCAAAGTTTAACATCAAACATTTACATTAATTTGGCAAATTATGAAAATAACAACATAAGCAATCAATCAGGAAAAATCATACGGCCATGATTTTTCCGTTGCTTCACCACAGACATTTATGAAAACTGTACAATTATGATCTTTTACCCACACGGATGTGGATGAGCATTTTACACAGACATTTCTAAAATATCTGGAAGAATTTCTACTTGCGAGAAAAGTTTAAAGATGGGAAAGAAGTTAAAGGGAGTAAAGATGGTATGTGAGGGGAAGTGTTCACCAGAACCGACACTCTCCATCAGAACCCAGCTCACCTCGGTACGCTTGGTAGGAAACTTGACTCATTACCTTTCTGAGATTAATCAGCAGATATGGAGTTCCGTTAACGCTACCTGTCCAGCGTCTCCTTAGGATGGCTGTAGCTCGTCAGAAGTAGTGGCGAGTGGAAAGTGTTATATTCCCATGACTCGGAAGAGCTCTGTTGTCATGTCAGGATCTTCCCGTCTCCCACAACTGGGCTTCTCCGCACAGAACTGAACAGAACTGAACTCAACCGAACCGAGTGGAACCCTCACAGCACTCCAGCAGAACTGACTAGTTTACAGATCCGAGTAGACCAGGAAGTACCGACATTTTAAAGAGCTCTTTTTCCGGTCCATCTGGGAGTATTCCCATTGGCCAGAACCGACCAGACGGGGTGTGTTTTGTGACGTAAAAGGTTAGAAGACAGCAAGAATTGTTATGGGACAGATCAGAAATGTTCTCACAGACAGAGAGAGTTTTGTTTTGGCGCGTTTCAGAAACAGGTGCCAAAACCTCTATATTTACGTCTGAGAGGATTCTAAAAACATGACAGTTGTTCCAACAACTTGTTTTGCGTTTGACTCCTGACCCTGGAAACGTACACTTGCTCATTCAAAGACAGAAAATCAGAAAATGCATAATTACTCTGTAACAGCTTTAACATGAGTTCTAACTTTGCATGAGAATTTTAAAATCATTACACAGTTAATAAAATTGATTAGTTCACTGCAACATCTAAAATGGTTTGAACTAAGACACTTTGATTATCAACATTTGTAAAATAGTAATGATAATAAAAAAGAGAGTGTTCTTTCACTTGATTATCGAGAAAGAGAGTCTCAGGATGGGTGAACCTGTATCTCTGGAGTCAAATCAATGAAATGACAGTTTCTGTCCCATAAGGTTCTTAAGGTCAAGGATTTTGACCTTAGGCTTAGTCGTGACACCAGATTAAGTTCACTACACTAATATAGAGCTTTAAAAATTCAACACAGATGCAATAAAAGTAAGAAGCTGTACACACATTATTAGAAATTGACCATAATGCACTGCAACTCGAGCTAAAAAAGGATGCTAAAGCTAACACACGTTTTTCTCTCTGTCCTCCGGTGAAGACAGACGTGACTCCCTGCCCCCCACCCCCCCCCCCCCCCCCCCCCCCCCCCCCCGCGCGCTTCCCTGCTTGTGCTCTTTCGTCCTATGAACCCTCAAAAAGCCTCTTTTTTTCTGCATACCTCCTAATTCGAAGGTTCAGCTGGTCTCTCTACAACATTGATCAACTTCTCGTCTTTTTGCTGTTTGGCTGGTGAGTTCTGGATTGTTTATAAATTCTTGTGGTTGTGTTGAAGCTCGACAGCACTCAGCCTCATTTTGTGGAGTTGTGTCCGAGAGCTGGAGCAGTTGTTATCAGGACTATGAAGGGAAATAATCTTGGAGATGCTGTGAGCTCGACTTTTGGCGTAAAGGATCAATTCGGCTGTTTGAAGTTTCCATCAGAGCAATATATACCAGTGAGACTTTAAAAGGCAGAAACAACAATTCACGAGTTCTGCCTGACCCAAACTGTGGCCTTGATGCCGGACTTATCTCAACTCCTCCTGGAATGTTTTGAAAACAACAAAGATGCTTTGTTTGTCTCCTCACCCCTCCCTTCCCCAAGGTCATGGACATGTGACAGAGCTGATGATGAATAACACCTCTTGTCTGGACAATGGCTGAGAGGGGGGGCTCTGGACTATGCTACGACTTTCCCTTAAAAATTCAATGTCTTCACCGGCCTATATGTACATGTATCACGTCTATTTATGTTGCTTTGCTGTGGTAGGTTTTTTGATACCTCAAATCGTGCCCTGTTAGGACATTGAGTGAGAGATTTTTTTAATATATATCATCTCTCCTCATGTTTTTTTCCCTTTTTTCATCCAAGCAAAATATTATTCTGAATAAGAATAAGAGGGTAGCGCTTTTTATAGTAGCAGCTTCGTGCACTTCGCCCATCTTTCGGACGACTGTACGTACATGTTCTCGTTGTATCTCGGTGCAATGATAATAAAGTTTATTCTGATTCTGATTCTGACACGATTTTAATTGCTCGTCTGGAACAATATGTGGGCCTTGGTCAAACAGCTCTAGACTGGTTTAAGTCTTATTTGACAAAACGCACTTTTTGTGTCTGTCTTGATGGCAATAGATCATCCTCTGCTCCTCTATCATGTGGTGTTCCGCAGGGCTCAGTCTTGGGTCCTCTTTTGTTCTTATTGTATCTCCTTCCTCTTGGCTCTGTTTTTAGGAAATACGGGATTGCTTTTCATTGTTATGCTGATGACACGCAGATTTATTTACCTTTAAAGAAAGCAGATTCCACTTCTCTTCGGTCTCTGTTTCTATGTTTGGAGGATTTGAAGGCATGGATGGCCCAAAATTTCTTGAAATTAAATGAAGACAAGACAGAGGTAGTGATTTTTGGCAGCTCGAATGAAGACTCTCTGCCTGTTGACTGCTCTTTGGCTCAGTATGTCAGGCCAGTTGTTACAAATTTAGGGGTCAAGATGGATGCTGGTCTTAGGATGGAGTCTCAAATTAAAACAGTTGTAAAGTCAAGCTTTTTTCATTTGAGGCAGCTGGCTAAAGTAAAACCAATTCTTCCCAGACAGCATTTTGAAACAGCAATCCATGCATTTGTGACCACACGGCTAGATTACTGCAATGCACTTTACATAGGTATTAGTGATTCATGTATTTCCCAGCTTCAGAGGGTTCAGAATGCAGCTGCACGACTTTTAACAGGTACATGGAAATTTGACAGTATTTCTCCTGTTTTGGCCTCTTTACATTGGTTGCCGGTGCATTACCGGATTCATTTTAAAATACTTTTATTTGTTTTTAAAGCTTTAAATGGCCATGCCCCTCCATACCTGTCTGAGCTGCTACATTCTTACACACCCTCTCGTTCACTCAGGTCAGCTGACCAGTTGTTTCTGAAGGTCCCGAAGACAAAGCGTAAGCTTAGAGGGGACCGAGCTTTTTCTGTGATAGCTCCCAGGCTCTGGAATGACCTTCCATTGAACATAAGACAGGCCTCTTCAATTGAGGTTTTTAAGTCCCTTCTTAAAACTCATCTTTTTTCTTTGGCCTTTTAGCACAATCTGAGATGTTTTACCTTGTTTTATTGTGTTTGTATTTTATTTTATTATTTTATTCCTGTTTTAAATTTTACCCTTCCATTTTATCATTGTATTGTATTTTATAATTGTGTAAAGCACTTTGGTCCTGTTGGGTGCATAAAGTGCTCTATAAATAAAGTTGGTATGGTATGGTATGGTACTTAGCTCATTGTTGGGGTATTTAGACTTGTTAAGAATCCCTTGACACAATAAGTTTCTGGACATCTCAAATTTAAAATGGCCTACCTCCTTCTCTGCCTGAACTGCAGAACTTGAGAAATTAAACATGAATTGAAACTAAATACTCAAGGTTAGAGGTTTAATTCAATTCAGTTTCAATTCAAACTTTTATTAGGCTCAATGAGCCTCGATTGCTCATTTACAAGACCTGTAAATGTTTATTGCCAAGTTTAAACATTTAAGATGTTAAAGATACCTAATAAATTCAAGCAAGTCACATTTCAACCATGGGCAATACAATTAAATTATTTAAACACATATTACCACTCTGTAACCGCTGTTGAAAGCAATGTGTTAAATATCCATATGGGCTATTATGATATGAGAAACATCATTTGGTAAAAAACTGGGCTTACAAACTATTAAAATTCCAAGTGTGATGCAATCATGGTCTGAATACCAACTATATATCTGGCCAGTCTAACAAATTGGCATTGCCCTTAATGCTTACATCCAAGTTAGATACTAATAACAGAAACATTAAAAAACAGTGTGGAAAAAAAAAAAAAAACAGTGTGTGCACTTCAGCTGATACTGTCTTTGTAATAATCAACAATATCACAGATGCATGATTTTCCAATTAGGTGCAGCCTTAAGTATTTTATAATCTCAGTAGAGTGAAGGTTTTAGTCCATCTTTTTGTAAATAGATACATTACAATATAAAGGTGTAGCAGATAGATTGTTATTGGATTTGGGAATAAGTTACAATATTCATATTTTTTCTGCCAAACCAAGCAAAATTACGTTATATTACCTCAGATTTAGACTTGTATTCCAGTGTATCCAGTTGTTTTTTGTGACATGCAACTGGGAATACTTAATACATATTTATGAACCCCCCGATGTGTTAAAGTAGTGTTTGAAATGCAAAAACAACCGTCTATCCCTTTTTCTTACTTAGTTTTTCAAACAGTGAACCTAAGATTGTGAGCAAGCAAACATTACAAACAGCATATGTTTCGGGAGGAATAGTGGCAACTGCAAAAAGTCAATTAGGTGGAGTTGGTTTGTTGTGAAAGTAAACTGAATTACAATGTGCACCAGGATGGATGTGGCAACTTTTGCCCTTCTGCTGCATACAAACTAAAACATTTCATCAATAACGGAGTAAAAATACAGGATGTAAATTGTGAGACAAAATGGTGATAATTGTCTCATCCGCACAGACAACACAATAGCATCAAAGCATTTGTGTGAAAGAGAGGCAACAGAAGGCAAGTTTGTTATCTGAATGATAAACTTGTCTTTGGGACACAGTTCAGAAAACTTACGTCAACTTAAACAAAAAATGTTTAGAACAAAAATATATTCTGGTTGAACCTGGAGATAAGATGCAGAGGCAGATCTTTAACTCTAGTCTGCATGAATAAGCCATGGGTTTTGAAAAGATAAAAACCCATTTAACAAAGACACTGCTGCACTTTACTCAGAGGAAACGTAAACATTTACCGACTTCAACGACTGTTCAAACAGTAGATCTGCTCAAAATGTGGTTCTTGTAGAAAAGTACATTTTTTTCCCACTTTTATTATGAAAACTAGAAATATCTCTTTTCTGTTGGGATATTTATCCTTTACTCTGCCTGGTTTATTTGATCCTACTGAACATTTTGGAGAGGTTTTTATGGTTTTCTGCAGTTGCGTCTGTTTCTCTCTCAGGACCTTGGGGGGTCAGGGTCTTCATTAACCAGCAGCTCCTGAGTGAGTGACGGCACACTTTCCTGAAATGCCAAGTGGTTCTAGAGAACCAGATTTAGGTCAAGTGGTCACTGAAGTGGTCTAATCAGAATAAATGTGATGCATCTGAGCTTCAAGATCCCCGTTTATTAGAATGTGAGCATAATATTATTTTTCTTTCCCTTCTCACAGTTACAGTACACACAGGGCAGGTATATATAAAATAAGCTGTTAAATGAAGTATAAATCAATAAATAAGAAATTAATGTTGACTGATTTGAAAACAAAACTTAGCATGAAACATTGTGGTTTATTCCCATTATCGATTGGCTTATAGAAAACTGGCAATTAGTTGCCAATGCGTAGAAAGTTCCTTTGGCAGTGAGTTGTTTTATGTTTGTATTTACCACCACAGCTAATCAATATTAGCCAACACATTTAAAAAAAAAAAAAAGACTACAACTTAGGCTACGTTCACACTGCAGGCTAAATTCAGTTCAATTCAATTCAAAAATACTTTATTAATCCCAAAGGGAAATTATTTATTGCTGTAACTCATTATCCTCATTCCATTAAGAGATGTTTTAGATACTGATGGCTGTAGGCAGGAAGGATCTCTTGTAAAGGTCCATCCCACAGTGGATCCTAAGAAACTGGTTGCAGATGCCGTCCGATCCGTCCACCCAGACTCGGCTGGCCTATCGGTTCCCCCGGGCTGTAGGACCGCCCAAATGCCAGGCAGAACTCCTCCTAGAGCAATGGCCACTCCTCCCAGCAGCCCACTGAGCTCCTCGTCATTGCGGACAGCCAACTGTAGGTGCCGAGGGACGATCCTGTCCTTCTGCTGTCAGGAGCTGAGTTTCCTGCTAGTTCCAGGATCTCAGTGGTCAGGCACTAGAGCACATCTGGCAGGTAGATGAGAATGCGTCCACAGAACATCTTTTCAACTCATTTGAGATTTGGGGCTGTAGTTGAGATATTATTTGAGCTTTTCAGGTGTTATTCAGCTGCTGTTGGTTGTAGAAAACTACCTTGTTGCCATGGTTACACATCATAACAAATGTCCAAAACTAAAAAAAAGTTTAAGTAAAAATCCTTCCAGCTGCACAGCATCCGATACCAGAGGAAACAATCATCCAAAAACTGTGATTTACATCCAGAAAAAGAGGAATTAAAAGTTTCCAAAAGCAAAATCTCTGAATGAAAGTAACAGAGCTGCTCCAACATGCAGCCACCTTGAGCGTTGCAATCATCACATCACATCACAATCACAATCAAAACATCACCAAATTATTATTTTTGTCCACAAGCGAGGCATGTTGAATAAAAACATAAATAAACAGTTTGAACGTGACAAACCAGATTTATTTTTCATATCTGACCCAGGTCCTTTTCACATGTGGTACTAAATTAGATACTTATCTGATTTTTTTTTTAATCATTCAATCTTTATTTATACAGGTTAGTCTCATTGATCCTTGAGGACTCATTTACAAGAAAGACCTGTTTAAAACAGCCTCAGTTTGAACGGCCATGTTTCATTTCATGTGAGTTTTATATTCTTTAATCAGGAGTATGCAGATAGATCCAAATATTGTTCATATCGATACGGCCGTCATGCAGTTTGAAGCTTCAACCTCTGTTCATCTTCAGCTACAACACAGGTCCAGTTTATTTGCTTTTTTACATCATTTTAGATTTGTCATGACCTGGATAACTGAAAATCTACACCAACATATGATACTAATGATGGGCAGCATGTTGGGTCGTATCGATACTAGCACGATGGAATCGAAACTTGAGTTTGTTTTTCACCTCTACTTTCAGAACCTTGCTCTTGTTCCAGAAGGGAACTTGGCACTGGATTTAGCAGGAAACGACAAGATCACATGTAAACACTGAACAAACAATAATCTAGTTATATGGCTTGCACAACTTCAGAATCGAAACACACATGCTAACACGTTTAGCATCAGTATTTACTATTGTAAAAGCACGGCGCTGCGTGTAACGCCATGTCTTCTTCTGTGCATGCGGGTCGCTTCAGAGCTGTAGATGGTTCACACTGGAGTCTCATGGAGGTTGCATTTAAATCATAATGTGATTATTTATGAAAAAAAAAAAAAGACCGGAGCAAAAAAATTGGAATAGAGCATGAATAACTACATTGAGAGAGTAGTCTTTGTCAAATTTACAGTTACTGACATACAATTTGATGTAGTAGCTGAGAGTAATCCTCAACACATACTGTGAGCACTGAGATTGTTCATAACATTGTATCTGATGTTTGATGAAAACGAGTGTAACTCATTAAAATGGTAAAAGGACTGTACTTATATAGCGACTTTCTATCTTAGCAAGACACTCAAAGCACTTTACAACACAATCTGTGCCCTCATTCAACCATTCATACAGAACTCTACTAGATCTATACAGAGAATAATCAGAGCTTTATCACATTCATACACCGATGGGACACACAACGGAGGCAATGAGGGGTTCAGTGTCTTGCCCAGGGTCACTTTGGCATGTAACTGCTGGTGGAATCAAACCTCCAACTTTTGAATTGGACAACTCAGCCATCCCCCATTAAAAGTAGCGGGTGATATGCATTCCTCACAGTCCTTCCTTATGAGCTTTGAAACTGCTGAGAAAAGGTGTGAACAATTCAAGTACAGGAGGGAAATAAAACAGAAGGGCACCATTGAGCCTTCTAATGTATAAAAGAGAGAGAGAGATGTTCAGCAGCCACGTGTGTGTGGAGAGTCACACGTTTGTGTGTGTGTTTTTGGAGAAACATTGATTGCAGTGTGGCTCGGGGGGATACAGAGATGGAGACGAGCTTGGAGGGCTCTCATTTAGTGCCTATCTGACGGGGTCCTCGTTTAGCCGGAGTGTTTAAGCTCCCCTGCGGGCGCCGAGTGTTGAGGTCAACAGTCCTTTCTTCCATGAGCAGCCCTCTGTGAGCCTCTTTTTCCTGCCTCAAGTGGCTGGCAGAGATCCACAGCCAGCATCAACAAAGGCTCGCTTCAAAGAAATCAAGTCGAGTTACCATATTTAAGAAATAAAAGGACCAAAACTTCTGATAAACATCAGATATTTAAGCAAAAGAACTGCAGGTATGTGGAAGCGTAATAATTATAATATTTGGCCATGACTCACACTCTTGTTTTATGACCATGCTTTTGAAGGTTGCTGAGGTTTTATTCACAAGGGGTTTCATTTTACTTGTGTCCTTTAATTTTATGCTTAACTAATTCAATAATGAGAAAATGCCATATGCTCAGTAGCACTTTTCCCAAATGGTTCCAGTTGGTAAAAATACATATAATATGCTTCAAAATAATGTGAACGATACATTGTGTTTTTACATGCTGGTATTACCTTTCTACTTTATGCTGCTGTTGTCATTCATCCTGTAATGATTACAGTTTATTGAGCAATCTATACTGTAATTATTTCTCCACTCAAACTGTTTCAAGTTCCTACTAATAATAAATGTTGCTACAGTTTCCCATGGGAAGACATAAAAACAGAGGCACCTTGGTTTTTGGGTGAGTCAGTGATCGTTCTTAAAGATGTGCTTGAAACAACTAGGCCTGTCGCGACAACATATTTTGCTGGGCGATTAATTGTTTCAGAAATTATTGTAATAAACGATAATATTGTTTAAGAAGAAATGTTTGTTAATTTGTTTTGAGTGTAGTACTTTTTTCAACCACCGGTTGGCAGTATAAGACTGTTTGAACAGAAGGATGGACAGTGAGGGAACGAGCAGCATGTCTCTTTAAGAAAAATGGGAGGGAGGCCCCTTGATGTGACATGGGCTGTCTCTCTCGGTTCTCAAAATGGCGGGCACTCGGTGTGGTTTGAGCTCTTTAGCATAGCATTTTTCATTCAAATAAAAAATTAGTAAACAAGTTTTCAGCTTCTTTTTGCAAAGAAAAACAAGTTTTTACACAAAGGCACGGGTTGCAACTGTGGGAGCTTCAACAAGACTGAGGTTTTTTCCCGAGGTCGGCCTGTTAGCTTAGCTCGTAGTTTAGCTTCTCAGCTTAGCTGCTTTTAGCAATCCAAAAATGCGATTTTGGATGGTTAAAATGGATTTTAATGAGAAAAGAGAAAGGGAATGGTCAGAAGAGCACCCGAGTTTAGCTTTTTGTCATCCAGTGTCTTCAGTAGAAAGAGAGAGACATGAAGAAATGATAAAGCTGATAAATGAAAATGAGGTCGATAATTTTCATGCGATTAATTGATTTATTGTTTACCGCGATAGGCCCAGAAACAGCTTTCACTTTCTGCTATTTATCCTTGAAAGACTGCCTGTTTTTGTTTTTTGTTCATATATTTTTAATGTAAGGACAAACAGGAGAAAAAAGAAGCAGCTGCAGAGCGGCACAAGAGATTCCCGACTGCTCTGCAAAGAATATCTCCTTAAGGCCTTTGAAGCAGACCACCATGTAACTGCTGCTATAATTGTTTGCTTTTAAGCAGCTGATTTATTAAAACTACATGAGGTGTCTATTTTTATTTTTTGCAGCCTTTCTGTGGCTTTTTTTTTTATTTAAGGAAACAAAGCTGATCATAAAGTGATTGTTGCAGTTTATAACTGCACTCACCTCTTCCACCACCCAAACTAAAGCTTGAACTGATGTTTGAAGGATTTGATCATATAAAGAAGCAGAGTAAAATCATGCCACATGTTTATCTTTTAAAAGAAGGTAAAAAGTAAAATCATCAACATTTAACAAAGCTTAAACAAAAGAAAATTATGACCAATATTTATCTGTTTAATAATTTTTAATATCCATCCACCATCTTTACCCGCTTCTTCTTTTTCGGGTCACAGGGGTCATTGGTGCCCATGTCCAGCAGTCACTGTTTGAAAGGTGGGGGACACCCTGGACAGATCCAAGTTCATCACAGGGACACTTAGAGACAAACGAAACAAACAACCATTCACTCACATCTACGGACGCTTTAGAGCAGTGCTATTCAACTGGCGACCCATGGGCCATTTCGGGCCTGCAGGTGACTTCAATCCAGCCCACCTGATTTTTTTCATTATATATATATATAT
>NC_056512.1:29655662-29659479 GCF_014905685.2 Nematolebias whitei | reverse complement strand
GGGGGACTGGATCTTTGGGATGAACCAGTCTTTGCCGTAATGTATTTAGGGGTTTAAAAGCCACTGGGACGTTATGTTTAGAAAATAAACGTCTCAGTTTCTCTGATACTCCCTCAACATACGGAATGACCACTGGTCTGGGTTCCTCCTTTTCAGAGTCAGAGTCAGAGTCAGAGTTCACCTGATGGCTGACTGGAGTCCTGTTTGGGTTTCTTCTCTGCTTTCAGGAAGGCCCAGTTAGGATATCCACATTGCTCTAGAGCCTGTTTTGTGTAGGATTTCTCCTTCTGCCTGGCTCCCGAGTTAGTGGGGATGCTGTCTGCTCTGTGATACAGAGTCCTGATGACTCCTAACTTGTGCTCCAAAGGGTGATGGGAGTCAAACTGCAACTACTGGTCTGTGTGGGTGGGTTTGCGGTACACCTCGGTTTGCAAATGTCCTCTATCAGAGACTGAGACCTCACAATCCAAGAAAGCCAACCTGCCATTTTTCACATCTTCTTGTGTGAACTTGATGTATTTATCCACAGAGTTGATGTGGTCAGTAAAATGTTGGACTTCCTGAGATTTAATTTTAACCCAGGTGCCGTCAACATACCTGAACCAATGACTTGGTGGTGTCCCTGAAAAGTACGTCAAGGCTCTCTTTTCTACCTCCTCCATGTACAGGTTGGCAACAATAGGAGAAACTGGAGACCCCATAGCACACCCATGTTTCTGCTTATAATATTGCTCCCCATATGTGAAGTAGGTTGACTGCAGGCACAGTTTCAAGAGTTGACACAGTTGTTCTGTAGAAATTTACGTGAATGGTAAGATCACTAAGACCTGACTTAAATTTGTTGGATTTTTCTACCGGGATTATTGAGCATGAATCAGGGTGCTTGTTTTATCTGTTCCTGTAATGGTCAGCAGCCCATGTCGCAACCATTATATGTGAAGGGGACAAGTCCCCCTCACATTAAAAAAACGTTCATTTGGACCCCCCCCCCCCCCACTTTTACTATGAAACATTAGTTCAGGCAGCGCAGTTTCTCTTTTTTCGTGAAAGAATCCATTCCACTTGTTTAATAGGAGAATACTCAATCTAATAAAACTCCACTCCAGGTTTTCCTGGTTACCTCCAGGTTACCTCCACCTATACACACAGAGCAGAATCTGTGCAGGCAGCTGCTGCTGAATCTACTGCTTCGGTAGAAAACGCACACAGGTGCAGGAGATGGAGACACCTCTGTGTTGCTCACTCGCCAGTTTAGCGAGCTTAGTGCGGGCAGTTGTTGACCAGGGGGTTGATCATCAACATATATTCATGTTAGGAGGATGTTTGAGTGCAGCGCTACGTCTATAGCATGTTCTCTTAGCAGTAACTGTGACGCTGTAAGACGCTGTAGGTGTAATAGACGCTGTGTGTTCAGGTGCATTAAAGTTGAAATGTCTTTAAAACCCCACACCTTATTGTCCTCAAGCTTTGTGAGAAACATAATATAGATGAGTAGTGTTGAACACAAGTAAAAATGTCTAGTGGTGATGTTTTTTATTTCTCTATAAACACAAATAGTGCAGATCTGACGCTCTGTATTAAAGTGTATTAAAGTTAAAATGTCTCTAAAACCCACAGCTGAATTTACACAAACTTGGTGAGAAATATGCTTTAAATGTGTGGAATTAAAGCAAATCTAGGTGAAATGTTGCTTTTTTTGTACATTAGTGTACATTTCTTTTGCGCACATGCACGCGCACACACACGCACGCGCACACACCCGCGCGCGCACACACCTACGCACATCGTTGTGTCCCCCCCACATTACGGATGATTCTGACGCCCTTGGTTTTGGACTACGACCTCACTCCTGCCTCTTGGATTTATCTTTATGCCTGCCGCTCGTCTGGTTTTGCTCTGCCCTTCTGACCCTGGTACGACCACTTTTTCTGGCCCTTTGACTCTGGATTTTGGATTAGCTCTTGCATCTGTTTAAAGAACGCTGACTCCCCATGCTTGACCCCTACCTTGCCTTCTGGATCACGACCCTACGTCTTCTGGATCCTCTCCCTGGCTGCAGCTGCAATCATAAATAAAACTGTTTTTATTTTTTACTCTTGTGTCTTGTCATTCTGAATCCAAAAGTCTGGTTTTGTGACAGTTCCATAAACAAAACATTAATTTAACATTAACTTAACATTAATTTATTGCATTTTGCTGCATCAGCGGCCAGTGCTTTTCTCTTTTTCATCCTCTTGCTCTCTGCTCCACCTTACCTCTTCTTTGGCTGTCTCCCTTGCTCCATATGACCCAAACTGGAGAAAAGATGGACATACATAGATGCGCGCTCTGCGCGCAAACACATAACCCTTGCGAGTGCGAGTCCACGGGGGTGGGCAAGCAAACTGTGTGTCTCAGCCCTTTGATAGACATAGCCTCATGAAAAGAAGGGAGGGGTGGGAGAGCTTCAGTGAGATCTGACTGAGGCCGGGCAAAGGCAGCTTGTTTATTTAAAATAATCAAGCGCAACCCGAACTGAGCCTTTAGTCCAGTCCCTCGGCAACCACTGAGCAGGCCAGGCCACCGGGAAATGTCCCGGTGCTCCCCATGGCCAGTCCACCACTGTTGTTTTGTATCTGTATATTTTAATAGACCAGACCTGGTCTCATTAAAATATACAGCTTGATTAAAAAAAATCCCACTGTAAAATAATAATAAAAATTATATTGATGAGGGGAAATAAAATTATTTTTTCATTATTTGATAACTAATTAGTCTGTTTATGTTAGAGTGATGGTCCAGTTGTTCTACTGTACTCTGCTGGGACAAAAAAAATAATAATTCTGATAACTTTGAAATAGTTGTTGTTCTCTTTGACATGTCAAATTTTCTGCAGGCCCACTTATAAATTATATCTAAATGAGAAAAATTGTGATGTTTTATGGAAAAATGTTCAAAAGGCTGGTTTGTAATCTTGGAAGTATCTTCTGCTGTTGTCTGTAAATTCACTAATCCCTACACAGATTTGTGAATAATGTGACATTTTTCACACAAAAGTAAACCAAAGACATCTAATCTAAACAAAACATATTGTAATTGTAAAAATAAGTAATATTATCAATCATACTGATTGCATATCCTACAATTATCACACAAGGAGCTTTGTTTATAAGTGTGATGAACAAAATATAAAAGCTGTCAAAAAACATATCCTTTTCACTTTCACATTATGCTCACACCTGCAGCTGTAAAAAAATATGTGCACCCATTTATCAGTTACATCTGCAGGATACATATGAACATAATGGATCATCTGTAGGATTGCATTTCTATCATAGTTTCCACTGTTCTTAGTGAGGGTCTGGAGAAACGTGCATCTATACAGACCACAACACCAGTGGTGTGATAACGCTCCTACAGAATACTAAATATTTTATCCCTTTGCATCGTATACCCTGCCATTCTCTCTGTTCTCAGTTCAAACGGGGCTGAAATCAGGAGTCACAGCAATATGGTGTGCAAAAAAAAAAACAAAAAAAAAACTCTCAACTGACCTCTAATGCTTTGCAGAAACTTTATTATCAAGTTGGTTCTGTTTCTCAGAGTACATTTTAGTTACTACAATAAAGCAGCCAATCTGGGTTTTTGTTTGTTTGTTTTTTAAGTAAAATATTTACTCAAGGTTTTTTATTTTAACTTTTAATATGCTGGCAAAATATAATCATGTTATGCTAACCCAAAAATGTAGAGCAGTTTTCTATTTAATTAACAGCATAGATAATGTTTTGTGGAAATGCATTACTGTTTATACATCTATACATATATATATATATATATA
>NC_056512.1:29652382-29655562 GCF_014905685.2 Nematolebias whitei | reverse complement strand
AATTCAAAAATACTTTATTAATCCCAAAGAGAAATTATTTGTTGTTGTAACTCGTTATCCTCATTTCATTAAGAGATGTTATAGATGCTGATGGCTGTAGACAGGAAGGATCTTTTGTAAAGATCCATCCCACAGTGGATACTAAGAAACTGGTTGCAGATGCCGTTTGATCCGTCCACCCAGACTCGGCTGGCCTCTCGGTTCCCCCCGCCTGTAGGACCGCCCGAATGCCGGGCAGAACTCCTCGCAGAGCAATGGCCACTCCTCCCAGCAGCCCACTGAGCTCCTCGTCGCTGCAGACAGCCAACTGTAGGTGCTGAGGGTTGATCCTGTCCTTCCACTGTCATGAGCCGTGTTTCCTGCTTGTCCAGGATCTCAGTGGTCAGGCACTCGAGCACAGCTGGCAGGTAGACGAGAATACATCCACAGAACATCCTATTCAACTCATTTGAGATTTGGGGCTGTAGTTGAGATATTATTTGAGCTTTTGAGATGTTAATCAGCTGCTGTTGGATGTAGAAAACTGCCTTGTTGCCATGGTTACGCATCATAACAAATGTCCAAAACTAGAAAAAGTTTCAGTAAAAATCCTTCCAGCTGCACAGCATCCGATACCAGAGGAAACAATCATCCAAAAAATGTGATTTACATCCAGAAAAACAGGAATTAAAGTTTCCAAAAGCAAAATCTCAGAATGAAGGAAACAGAGCTGCTCCAACATGCAGCCACCTTGAGCGGCGCAATTCTAGAACTCCCTCTCTCTCTCTCTCTCTCTCGCTCTATATATATATATATATATATATATACAAAGTATATAAACTAAAATAAACTACTACTTATTTCTTGTACTACCATTCCTACTTTGTGGTTTTTCACTTATCGCGGGGCTTCAGGGTACGGAGCCCCCACGATAAACGAGGGACTACTGTAAAACTATTTACGTAAATATAAATATATACAGCCTTTTTTTAATAGACTGAGTACATTAAAGGTGTTTAGTTTTGCAGCATACGTTTCATGAGAAATGTACTGCAACGATCGTGCACTTTGTCTCAACACAATCAGTACAACTAAAAAGTAATTAACTGTTAAATGCAAAGGTAATATGACGTTAATGTTTTTAACATAGCATTCACTCATGAATTCATTTGAGGTCTGAGTTTGTACCTGACTCCTCCTTTAATTCTCTAAACTGAGATCCTACTGAAGGGAAGACACTGACTAATAATGCGTTCTCCTCAGAAACTCCCCTTTAAAACAGGTTTCAGCTGATCACATGCCAGGTCTGTTTCAGTGTTGGGGACGTGAGTAATGCAGGTCTGCGTCATCAAAATGAGTCAGTGGCACTTTGTTTTAAGGCTCTTGGTTTTTCCAAGGACATCAGCTCTTTAGGTGTTCTAAAATACACAGTAAAAACAATGCTTGTCTAAACTGGGAAAACTACGTAACCGCAGTGGTTCGCACTGAGATGGAGCTCAAAATAGTGTCAAGTATTAAAAAATCTAATAAAAAAGAGATTTATAGTTACGCTTTGATTTATTTTGTATTTTTTTTATTTGTCAAGACAGAAAAGCTAGGGAAGTTAATGTCTGCTGCTGCAAGCGAGTTGAGTTTTTAACCTCATTTTCATTTCAGGTGAAAAAAGCACAACTTTCAACAATGTCACTCATCTA
Organism: Nematolebias whitei; assembly: GCF_014905685.2. NCBI lineage: Eukaryota > Metazoa > Chordata > Actinopteri > Cyprinodontiformes > Rivulidae > Nematolebias > Nematolebias whitei. The sequence goes on along the minus strand of NC_056512.1, from coordinate 29,653,889 downwards.
CATCAGCAAACTGTTGGAAGCTTTTATTCAGCTTCCGCAGAGCCTCGGATAGCACAGATGGTGTTTCTCAAATTAATTTACAGAAAGCATTGCACCAAAATGAATCCAGTGAGCACAGTTGTCCTAATTTAACACAAAAATTAACCAAATCAAAATTACGCTGACAAATTAGTTTTGCACTCTGACTCACACATACATCTGCTTACGGTGGTTTATTTCCACATCCTGAGTTGACTCTTAGCAAATTCCTTCAATTGTTTGTGTTTTGGGCGAACACATCTAAATCTGTGGAGTTTTAATTACTAAACGTTAAAAATGGTGTTTAATAAAAGCCATCACTGAAAAAGTTCACAACATAAAATTCACAATAATTGCTGGGTTAGCTTCTGCACAACGTAGTACATCTTAGATTAATATCATTGTTGACTAATTATTAGGCAGATTATTACAAACTTAAAAAGTGATATTCATCAAGCAAATTCCTCTGATTTTAGCTAAAAGATATGGAACAATTAAACCACGTTTTATTTCACTTTACACTTATTTTTAGTTCCCATGGTTATCGCTTAATGGTTATGGGCTCCCTGGATGACTGATTGGCACACCTTAATGTTTTAAACTCCAAACATCAGGAGATAATTGTGATTGAATATTAGCTTGTGTTGCACAGATTAGATGAGACTATGGAGGGGAAGAAAAAAACATTAGATGGCACAGGGCGGTGACGGCCCTGTGAACCAACCGCTTCAGTTCACAACCACAGTCCTTCAGTCATATTCACCTCCTGCTCTGTTTTTTCTTCTTATGATCAAAAAGCTACACCAGTACAGACTGGATTCTTAAATTACCTGTGTCCACTGACTAAATTACACACAAAAACACACACTTTGTCCACAACAAGGTTTTTAACAAGAGCTTGAAAAGGTTTCATTGTGCTGTGGTTCACAGTGCCCCTTTGTTGTCGTAAAGAGGGGGTTGAATGTGTACTCTGAACTTGGTGCCAGCTCTCAGTGGAAACCATTAGTCATCACCATCGCTTGTTTCACTTGTCAATCAGCGTGGCGACTTTTCACACTGCTGTCTTTCTTAAGACGCATCAAAACTATTTAAAGCTCACTTTTCAGCCAAATGTCAGAGGTCGCAGACAAATGGCCCAGATCTAAAGAAAACTGGCTACTGGAATGTTGGTCACTGATCTGTGAGCAAAGATGTGATTCATGAGGATCGTGGACATATCCTGGTCTCTGAGCAAATATCTTACCGGACAGACATTTGTCAGTGAGTGAATGGAGCTGTCCAATATGTATTTTATGCTCAGTGCTCCATGTTAAGGGTGCCAAGTAGTACTCCTTGGCCCGCAATGCTGACCTTATTGTGCAACCACACATTGTTGTGGTACCTTGGTGGCTGGTTAATGATTGATTATTGCAATTTAACAACTAAACACAGCTAAAATATGGACTCCTTTTACAACAAAGTCCATGCTCAATAATCCAGGTATAAAATC
>NC_056512.1:29616498-29652282 GCF_014905685.2 Nematolebias whitei | reverse complement strand
AACCGCAGCTGCCAGTTTTTTTTCGTAAAAACTACAGAATTTTTTTTACAGTGAAGTTTTAACCAGAATATTACTCTTTTCAAAATATTCTGTTTTAATCAGTTGTGTTTGCAATCTGTAACCAGTAATGTAATCATCACTGGCCTGTCTATAGAGTTATAACAAAAAACAACACATTAGAGGATGACATTTTTTCGGGAGCTCCGCGGGTCTCGTGATTCCGGCGGGATTCTGGTGGGACCGGAGTCAACCTCGTTATAACTCACGTGACCGGGACGTGACCGGACCGAAAGCTAACAGGAGCAGACAGGAGCGGGAGCTGACCAATAACCAAAAATGAAAATAAAACAAACAAACACCCCCCCACCCCCCCCACCCCCCCCCCGGGCACATCTATTTTGTAGTTTTCTTTCAGTAAGCCTTCACTTTAACACAAGTCAAAAGAACTACATTGCCCAGAAGTCACCTGTTCTAGCCGTAACATTTCACCGAGCAGCGAAGTCCCGAGCAATGGAACCGAGTGGCTGAAATAGTTTGCAACGCAAGGTAAGAAGTAACTGTCTGTCTATTAAACTCACAGAACGGGCAGGAAAGTGTCAAATAACCCTGAACAAAAATATGAAAGCTGAAGCTAAAACCGGACCAGCATCCCTGTAGACTGGTTCCAGGAAAGGTTTTAAGTCCAGCTTTAACCACATGAACAAATAGGACAAAAAATACGTAATTATTTACTCTTGTTGATCCCGTTCTTAACGTTCTTAACTGCATGTTTGAATATTCCTTGTACTAATATGTTTAGTTAAAATTCATGTAACACCGTGACTGTGTGTGATGCAGTGGGAGGGACTTCAAACTCCACATCCTTTGTGCACAGACTCTGGTTACAAAAATACAAGCTGGCAGCTTCAGTAAAACAGGATCTCATGGCTTCAGTTCCCATCATCGAAAGCTATTTGGTCTACGAATATATATATATATATATACGTCTAGTTCATTAAAAAAATACACATCCAACAGAAAACTGGAAGATGACGTTGGAACAGGACCTGCTACTTACTAGACTGGTTCCAGAACAACATTTAAGTCCCGTTCATGTTTTTTAAGCTCCTTTAGAATTGAAGTGTTTCTTATTGATTGGTTCTGATATTAATAGTACTGACAATTTGACGGACTTCCATTGACCTAAGTTCTTCTAAGTTTTTATTTTCCTTGGTCCAAATCTAGTCAAATGAAATGTATACAGGTATAGAGTTATTATATTTTTGAACCCAAAAGAAAAAAAACAGTTTATGTACAAACCGTACTATGTAAAGCGGAGCTGCTTGTTTCTCTTCATTGCATCTGTGCTGACATATCACACCAGACTTCAGCTGTAACTTTGAACAAAGCCTTTTCTCTTTTCCAGAGACATCCAAGCCTCGCCCATCAGCTTCAGTCTCTCCTCCTGGGCTGTGATGATAAATCCATCGTGCTCTCACCTGTGCCTCCTCACGCTTGTATGATTTATGAGTTAAGCTGAAACACGGAACAAAAGGCCAGCTCCAGCAGAGGGACAGAAACCACTGCATGGGATAAAATGCTGACGAGGGGAACTTTCTAACGTCGTCTCTGTTTTGTCATTTTAGCGTGACGAATAAGTGGCGAGGGTGTGCAGTAATTATGGGGCACTAGTCCATGCGTCCAAGGACACAGTCACTGCAGATGAAAGAGATGGGGGGGGTCCAGTAACTGTGCAACAACTGGCAGATGCAACACCCACAAGGAAACAACACAGTATATATAAATTAAAAAAAGTTTTACAGCTAGTTTGAATGATAAAATTCCACCCAAAAAACAAGTAATTTTTAAAATATCATTTTAAAAGTGAGCACTGAGTAGAGTTTAAATAATAATTTATGAATGAGCAGTATTTAGGACTTCATTTTAATAATTTAAATCTTTTTTTTTATGCAGCAAATCAACTACAACATCCAACATGTCAAAATGTGTTCAGCATCTGTTCTCTATCGGTTCAAATACATTAGTCGTCTTTTATTTTTTTAATGTGGTCCTCATGTTTGTGTGTGCTGACTGGTTAAAGTTCCGGTGTTGCTCAACTTTTTCAGCCAACGTCAGTTTTTATGTCTTATTTTATCAACAATATTCTACTAATTGTGTGACTAAGCTTTATGAACCACAGAGTAAGTGAGCTTGTTCAGACTCTGAAATATGAACAAAAAGCCAGATGCAAACTGTTCAGCATTACACAAAATGTGTAACTAAACGTTGAATCTGCTCCCAAACTTGTTTAGTGTTCAAAATAAACCCCCTTCTACTGTATTTCTGCTACACAACGAACCCTTACAGTATAAAATGTGTCTCAGAGTGTGGGGACATGACTCTCACCCACGCTGGTGATGCTCTGCGTGACCAGGTCCTTCAGCAAGACGTCCAGCACAGGACTGTGTCTGGGGTACAGCTCGTAGCGGTTGATCCCGATGTGGAAGCGCAGCCAGTTCGGGTAGGACTCTGCTGTCGCTTCGATGGTCGGAGAGAACTCGTCCTCTTCCTCATTGCCCTCCACATTGTGCCTAAAGCACAAACAAACAAACAAACAAACAAAAAGAATGGGGTTTAACAACAGAGGGTAGGTAGGGATGGATGGATGGATGGATACATGGATAGATGGATAGATGGATAGATAGATAGATAGATAGATAGATAGATAGATAGATAGATAGATAGATAGATAGATAGATAGATAGATAGATAGATAGATAGATAGATAGATAGATAGATAGATAGATAGATAGATAGATAGATGATAGACAGACATGTGTGGTCAATATTTATCCCTCAGTATCTCTTGGAATAAAAATAATAAAATAAAAAACTCATCCCTCTATCCTTACCATGCCTGGTTCCCTGCTGCTTTGGGATAAAACCTGATGTCATTGTTGACGTTAAATAAAGTATCCTCATCCGTGAGGGGGGGCAGGTCAACCTTGAATAAGGGATGCTCAAACAGAGCAGCCAGCCGGGAGAGGAGGGGGGCAGAGGCGGTCCGAGCCCCGCTCCCGTTCCCGATGAGCGCCTTGTGCTCCTTGGAGTCGCCCGCCGCCGATGGGGGTCTCGTCCGCGCGCGGGGGTCCGCCGCCTTGTCGACGTTGGCTGAGGTTTTCTCCAGCGAGCGGGACGTGAGGTTGGAGCTCGGCTCGTTGCTGAAATCCTGCAGGATTCTCAGCGTGTGCTTGTTGTTGGGCCAGCCGGCGTCCGCGCGCTGCTTGCCCCAGCCCTGCGCCTCTCCGGCCGGGTGCTGCGCGCACTGACAGCCGCCGCCGTCCTCGCCGTGCGCCCCCGCGGCTCTCTTCTCCAGCTTCGGCAGCAGGTCTATCATGATGTGCAGCGTGCACGCGACCAGGAACACCGTGAGGATCAACACTCGGAATTTGCGAAACAAAATCATGCTTGTGAATTTATCCTTTAACGCCAAACAAGCTTCACGCGCCGCTGACGTCCAGTTGTTGCTCTGAATAAAAAGGCGAACAGCGTTATGGTAAAAAGTCCGTCATGTTTGACAGTCTCTGTGTGCACAACAATGCTCCCAGACAGGTGAACACATTGTTGTTAAAACAACAACAACAACTAAAATCTAAATAATAATGATAAATCCTGAACCCTTTCTTGGATCAGGGCAGGGTGTCAGGAGGACGGCAGACAGAGGGGTCCTGTTAAACGCTTCACTGTCAGCGCACAGTCAGAGGTGTCTTAAAAAAAAATAATAATAAAAAGTCGAACCAAAGCTGTCCAAGCGAATTCGGGATAAAATCATCAAAAAGAGTGAGGAAGAAGGAGAAACCCCCCCCAAACCGAACAGGTCAATGGAAAGATGCTCGGATGCTGCCACACTTCTTCTTCTTTTTCTTCCGGATGTGTCTCGGAGCTGCTCTGGCAGGTGTTTGGGTCCTGCTCGTGGTTTGGTCGTTCCTCCTTCCACGCTGCTTTATTCTCACCTCCAAGAGCTCGTATCCAGGGTGGGTCTGTTAAATCTTGGGTTCGAAGATATCTGAGCCCAGCCTCGGTGGCGTCATGAGGAAGAGATTGGCTGCGTCTGCTCATCCAGACAGCAGCAGCGTGAGACGAGAGGCTGCAACTCCCCGGACTACCGCCAGAGGGCGCTGCCGCAGCCCCACACAGACCTACAGGCGCTTCATCACAGAAGACATGAATGGAGTCGGAAACATACATACATATGTATATGTATATATATATATATGTATATATATGTATATATATGTGTGTGTGTGTGTGTGTGTGTGTATGCAATATTTGATTTACCTTTGTCTTTGTCTTTTTCAATGATGAAATTAGAAAGATAAGTGACATACAACTTCTAAAACTGTGTGACATGTGGCCTTTGTTTCATTGTACCCATGCAGCTAGAAAGATAAAGGTATAGTTAGGATGATTTTCTAGTCCCTTGCAGCTGAAAGCTGCTAGAGCAATCTCAGTGCTCATGTAGAAGTTGAGCTAACAGCTAGTCTAACTGATTCATATTCTGCAGCAGATTTTCAGCCGAATGAAACAACCCATAAACCTCATGGCAGTTCAAATTTTTTTTTTTTTTTTAGCTTTTATGCAGCATTACCTTTGATTCAGTTGATTATATGTAAATATATCAAAGTCTAGATGTCTGGTTTTGTTGGAAGGCTTCATGCTACTATATAACTGTCTGATGCAAAAAAGACAAAGTATAAATAACATACCAGGGTTGCCTTGAAATGTAATAAAATTTTTACAACTTGAGTTGTTTAGATGGCTGAAACTCACTCTGGAAATGGCCCCATTCTGATTAGCTGTTAGTTAAATGCTTCATAAAAATGACACATTAAATCTTCAAATCATTGACTGTCTTCTACTGCAGGTAAGATACTGACTGCTGATAACTCCTCCACAGAAACCACTTAACTATCCCTTCAACATGTAATCAGACATGTAAATGTGTCTCTTTTATCTTACAAAGCTCTCACGATGCTCACTTCTAGCTCCAGAACTTGTCATAACAGAATTTAAATGAAAGGATTAGTCTGATTGTTGAGCTGTCTGATCAAAACTTGTGATTTAATCAACTTCCAGGCTCTAAAAGCCACTAAATACAACAACCTTTTGGTCTTATGTGGCAGAAAATAACTCCCTTTGTTTGGGGGCTTTGCAACTTTCCCAATCTTTTATAAATACAAGGACCTAGATGAAAACCTCAAAAAGCAAATTATAATAGCTTTAAAGGTTTAAATAAGCCATAAACCAAATTGTTTCATTACCCTCTATTTTAAAAATAAACTGTTTTAAAACCCAAACCTTCTTATGAAAAATGTTTTTCTCACTCATATCCTCAATCATTATATCTCAATTTGAAGCATTTTTGCAGTCCAAACACCCCCACGTGTCTCCTCAAAGGCTATTTACTTCAGTTCTTGACACAGTACAAACAATGCTCACATGAACTACAGGAATAGAGAACATCAAAAGCAATTACTGCAGTTGGCACTTATGATTGGGGCCAGACAAATTTTCTGTCTAACTTGATTTAAATGAAAAACACTTTAAATGCCAAGGAATTTCATTTTGCCAAGTGTGAGGTCTTTTGCCTGCCAAAGAAAAACAAAACAGCAAAAGTCTATTTAAACGTTTCATTTTTAGCCCCGTCAAATGAAAGACGTTCTGTAATAAGCAAAATATGCACATTTCTTTGGCTTGATTGTGCTCGCTTTTGCACGACTCGCCATGCAAGCCCACTTGGAACAGCTTTTCTTGGCGTCGGCTCTTCCTCCCATAGGTGTCGAGTTGAAGTTTGTGCCGCTATAGAAGATTTCTTCATTTGCATAAAACAGGATTTAAACGTTAACGTGAAGAAAATGTTGTCCCAAAGGCAACCCCCCCCCGCCAAAAAAAAAAAAACAAAACTCAGCACAGGCATGTCAGAATCTTCTGACCAAAAAGGTACAATTTGTATTTGGTGGATGATATAATTTGCAGCAGCAACAAAACAAAACAAAAAAACAGTTATTCTCAAATTTTATTGTGGGATCTGTTTGCTCCTGCAGATGTAAAACAGTTGCATTTGGCATATAGTGTGTGTGTGTGTGTGTGTGTGTGTCTGGTGAGAAGAGACCTGAACTCATTTTATGACACTTTTTAATTCAATTCAATTCAGTTTATTTATATAGCGCCAAATCACAACAAAGTTGTCTCAGGGCACTTTACAGGAACATTCACTTACATAAAAGCCTATTAGTAAAGTTCTCTATCTAAAGAATCCAGCAGACAAGTTGAATCTTGGCTTTGTTGCAGTCTCCCATCCTGAGCAAGCACAGTGGCAACAGTGGGAAGGAAAAACTCCCTTTTAAAAGGAAGAAACCTCCAGCAGAACCAGGCTCAGGACAAGCGGCCATCTGCTTAGACCGGCTGGTTTGAGAGGACAGGAAGGAGAGACAGACGAACACAGAATGGTAGGTCCAGGTATAGGTCCAGGTGTGTGTGAAAGACAAAAAAACAACAACACATGTTAAGGATATATATAAAAAAAAAAAAATAATTACAAGTGTTGAGCAGAGTAAGTAAAGACAGTAGTAGAGTGAAAAGTGTGGTCAGTTTATCCTCCAGCAGTCTAAGCATATAGCAGCATAACTAAGGGACAGCTCAGGAAACCCAAGCCAACCCTAACTATAGGATTTATCAAAAAGGAAAGTCTTAAGCCTAGTTTTAAAACTGGATAATGTGTCAGCCTCACGGACAGAGATTGGAAGTTGGTTCCACAAGAGAGGAGCCTGATAACTGAAAGATCTGCCTCCCATTCTGTTTTTGTAAATTCTAGGAACCACAAGTAAACCTGCAGTCTGAGAGCAAAGTGCTCTGTTAGGAAAATACGGAACAAGATCTGTAATATAAGATGGAGCCAGGTTGTTGACAGCTTTGTAGGTTAGAAGTTAGATTTTGAATTCTTTTCGGGATTTAACAGGGAGCCAATGGAGAGAAACTAAAACTGGAGAGATATGATCTCTCCTACTAACTCCGGTCAAGATGGCCACCACACCAAGACAACATAAAACACAAACATGTTTATGACTCACAGCAGCAGCATTTTGGATCAACTGAAGACGTTTTAAAGAAGTATTTGGACACCCAGATAATAAACCATTGCAACAGTCCAGTCTAGACATGACAAATGCATGGACCAGTTTTTCTGCATCATTTTTAGATAAGATGTTTCTAATTTTAGTGATATTACGCAGGTGGAAGAAGGCAGTTCTAGTAACATTTTTAATGTGGGGGATAAAACACATGTCTTGATCAAAAATAACAACAAGATTTTTAACATTAGAGCTGGAGGACAGCTTAATGCCATCTAAGGAGGGAGAAAGACTGAAAAATTAGTTCCTAAGGTGCTCATGTCCAAAAACCAAAACCTCAGCCTTGTCTGTGTTCAAAAGGAGAAAACTAAGGGTCATCCAGGATTTTATGTCTTTAAGACATGCTTGTAGTCTAAGTAGCTGATTGGATTCATTGGGTTTAATGGACAAATATAATTGTGTGTCATCAGCGTAACAATGAAAATGTATCCCATGCTGTTTAATAATTTTACCTAGTGGAAACATAGATAAAGTAAAGAGTATTGGCCCAAGCACTGAGCCCTGAGGAACTCTAACATTTTAGACCATATGACAGTTTCAAAAACTTTAGGACAATTTATTTATTTATTTTTACTTTAAATTAAGACCACCAAGTTCAAGTTCAAGGCAAGTTTATTGTCATATGCGTCACATGAGGTACATGAGGTATTATGTACCATATTTTCTGCTGCATAAGTCACAGTTTTTTAGTGTAATTTGCATGCTTTGCAACTTATACACTGAAGCGACATATTTATGGATTTTTCCCATATTTATAAACCAATTTTTGGCTGAGATATGACTGTTTTCATTCATTCTGACTGAAAAATATTGAACACTACCATTTTCAGGCGCTAGATGGCACTCGAGTAGTATGGCATGCCATTGTGTCATGTAATAGATAAAGTGGCTATTAATGATACAATCGGCTTGCCTTAGTCTGCCACTATCGTCTGCCTTGAGCAACCGAATCAGCTTCATTTTGCTGCGCCGCCCTGGTGAAAGGCAGCTGATTTGACCGTCAAAGTGCATTTATTAAGTAAAAGTTCAACTGAGACACACCTTTACTATAAAGTCGAGCAAACAAATAATTGTTTTAGGTGTTTATCTTGATAAATTTGGAAGAAATGGACCAAGTCACCCTCTGCGCATGCCTGCTTCCTCTAATCGGGTTTTGAAATGCAGTTGATTTGATCGTCAAAGTGTATTTATTAGGCAAAAAGTAAACTGTGACACACCTTTACTAGAATTTTGAGCAAACAAAAAATTGTTTTTAAGTGTTAATCTTGTTAAATTCTTGTTAAAGTCCTCTGGCAGCCCATGGATTTTTGGCACATCACTGGCCCACATTTCCAGGTTGTCAGCGGTGACACATAATAGATGCAACGTATACGGTGAAACGACATATTTATGGATTTTGCCACTTTATTAGACATATTTGGACTGATGCAACTTATAGGGCAGAGTGACGTGTAGGTCGGAAAATACGATACTCAAGGTCCCAGTTACACCCAGAAATAGCAAAAGTATGAAAGAAACAGTATACAAGGATCTAAGATATATGCTAAACAAACGCCAAACGGTTTGTTTGGTGTTAGTACATTATTCCAGATGAATAATATTCTTGGATGGACATCTAAAACTGATAGAAGGCGACCTCATTCAAGATGGCCACCACACCAAAACAACATAAAACACAAACATGTTTATGACTCACAGATGTTGAGCTAAAACTTGGTGTGGTAGTAGTTGAGAGCCGTTCTGAACATAAAGCTCTAACTGACTGCATGAAATCAGTTTTTCAAACTTCATCAGCAATTACTGATGTCAATTCTGTCTGTTTGTAACAAAATATCACATGAAAAAACCAAACAGATTTTGACAAAACTCTCAGAAATTAATTTTTGAATGTAACTCTTTTAGAATCAATTCAATTCAAGATGGCTGCTGCAGCCATATGACATTTGGAAATACAAAAGTGACTATAATTCAGACAATTTTGCAGATGCAGAGCTTACATTTGATGTAGTAGTAGTTGAGAGTCATCCGCTGAGCATTAACATATTGAGATCTTGAAAATGGCACGAGATTGCACAGATTTCCGATGTTTGATCAAATGATCAATAACTACCATATTTTTCGGCCTATAAGGCGCACCAGATTATAAGGCGCAATATCAATGAATGGGTCTGTTTTCATACATAATGCACATTTAACAAAACAAAACAGTCAGACAAGTCAAACTTTATTCAACTGATTCTCAATAACTCTTATTATTGTTCAGTTTTACCACATAAAATCAGTCAGAGGTCATTAAGCACAACCAAAATTAATACATAAGGTGCACCAGATTATAAGGCTCACTGTCGATTTATGAGAAAATTACAATATTATGCCTTATAGTCTGAAAAATATGGTATGCCTCTTTTCTCATAAAATGATCTTATTGTAAAACTCTACCATGAAAGGTGACGGATAATATGCAGTCCTTTTAAAGAATGCTTTTATTTAACAAGCTTTGGGTATCAAACACTGTGATTCTTAATATAAAGAAAGGAATGAAAAAAAAAAGAATATATGCCATACTATGCATTCCAGTCAGGTTTGGAATCCACCAGTAAATATTTCTGTGTCTGCACGTTTGAAAGTTTGACCCCGGGGCTTGTCTTTACTTCAGGTTGGAGGCAGATGGTGCAAAGTTCAACTCGACTTCTTTAGTCAGTGATGACAAACTAGTCTGCAAAGACAAAGTTACAAACCACCGCAGACCAATAACTTTGACACCAGACGAAGGCAAAACACGTGTCTGATCCAATAAATCACACACATTTCCCGAGGGAGCAATGCTGAAAATTATGACATGGTTTTATGACTATCTTCTATAAATAAATAAAAAATTAAAATAAAAAAAAGCAGTAAATTCTATCAGATCGAGCTCTGCTGAGCCTAAAGATTTATTAACAGGTAATTTTAAGAAGAAACATAAGTGGATGTGCAAATATTTCACAAGTAGGGATAATTGGAGAATAATTGGATGGAGAAAATGTTTTGAAATGGTGTGTCACTGGGTACAGCAGTCTGGATATAAAAAAAAGAACTAGTGACTAAAATGGAAATGGGAAAATGAGTGTACTGGTGAGTAATGACACATTTATTCACTTGACTTTGAATAAGCTGAAAATGGACTTCTTTGTGAAAATGTGTGGGCACGATGCAAGGACACAGTACTAATGTAATGTCTGTGATTTGGTGAAAAAACAAACTCCATATCTGAACAGTAAAATTTGTTGTGGCCCAAAAATATCAGTATATTATTTAAAAGAGCTGTATTTGTGTAAAGGCCGAAAGACTACTTTACTTCTGGTGTTGTTGAGGTGTGACGAAGACACGCTCAAAACTCTCTCTCTCAAGCTCAGTCCTCACCTCCTTCTACAGGTGTGCAGTGGAGAGCATCCTGAGTTCCAGCATCAACGTGTGGCATGGAGGCTGCACAGCTGCAGAAAGAAAAGCTTTGCAGAGAGTGGTGAAGGCTGCACAGAAGACTCTTCGGGTGTTTTCACACCTGATAGTCCGGTAGACTCGGTTCGATTGGGGACCAATATTCAGAACATTTGTTTACGTTTCAGCTGGTGCGGTTCACATTCACACTGCACTGAGTCAGTCGAGCCAACCTGTTCCCCTCCTCGCCTGTGGTGGCACTGTACCAAGCACTACTGAAGGAAACAACACAAAAACCTCTGAAGAAGACACTTCTTCTTCTTCTGAAAATAAAAACAAAAACGGAGTGGCATCATATTTTAGCGGTTTTAGTATTTCTGTTTAGTCATATTTCAACAATGGACTCAGCATGAGCAGAAGATGAGGCAGAAGACCATGGAGAATGTTGTTTTTCCACACAAGGCAGCAGACGGCTTTGTATGAGATAAGAGAAATGCACGTTTGTTTGCCCTCCATTGTAGTCCACTTCCTGCTTTTGGTGCGGCCTCCGCTTGCATTCACAAAGTTTTCGAACTACGCTAGAGTTCACTTCAACCAAACTGAGACCTAGGTATTTAGGCAAACCAGAGTTCACTTTTTTGGTCCGTATCAGAGTTCGATTGCGCATTCACGCATCCCCAAATGAACCAGACTTTCTAGGCAAACGAACTAGAGTTCGATTAAAGTGGACTGAACAGGCCTGGTGTGAATGCACCCTTGGAGTTAAGTTCCTGGCAAAATCCAATGCAGACATGTTCCTGTTTTTAGTTTTCTACACCACCTTATAATCTAGCTGTTTTTTTTAAATTTGTTTGTTTGTTTTTTGCTACTTTTTCCTTTTGACTGTCCTTTTGGTTGCCATTTTATTTTAATTTGTAAATAAATAAATGAATTTGTATGCCTCTTTTATGATTGTCTATTGTTGTCGTTGTTGTCCACTGTTGTCATCACTCTTTGTTAAAGAAATCAGGTCTCTCTTGTAAATGAGTCCCCGAGGCTCAATGGGATTAACCTGTATAAATAAAGGTTGAATGAGTCAGCCTCCCCACCATTACAGACATCTACACCTCCAGATACAGGAAAAGAGCCACCTGCATCATGAAGGACCCCACTCACCCAGCACACACACTTTTTGCCCCGCTCCCCTCAGGAAGGAGGTTGAGGAGCATTAAGTGTAGAGCCACTAGACTGAGGAACAGCTTCTACCCTGAGGCTGTTAGACTCATGAAACTCTAACCAGGAAAATCACTGTAATGACACTTTAATTGGTGATTTGTCACTTTATCTGTGCTGATGATTTCTTGCCTTTATTTTCATACCCATCTGCTCAATTTTACAAATCTCTTCATCTATTTTATAAACCTTTTCATCGCCCTTAGATTCACATTATTTGGTTATTTATGCACATCGAGTGCCTAATGCTAAACTGTTGATGTAAAGGTTTACAAAGTGTTTGCATAAACAGCTATGATATTTCTTAGATTGAAATTGTTTTAAAAAAGCAGCAGTCCAGTTTAGCTGTAGCTCGATTGGACTAGCTGTTAGCTTATGAACACAGTCAGAATCAGTTCTTTAATTTTTCTAACTGAAGTTGTTCGAGTTGTCTACAACAGGTAAGATATTAATTATATGCAGAATTCTACCGTGTCACAAGTTTATTGTTGCAATGTTGCATTGAATAAAGAAAGCTCAGGGCAATGGGAGGACAGCAGGTTGTGACCTTGAAGTGAATCAACAGAACCGTGGTTGTGTGTGTTTTCTGAGGCTGGCTGTGTGTCCAAGGATGGGCCGTTTCTAAAGCAGACATGACAGCTACGGCAGCTGCTGACCCATCTGTCATCCGAGTGCTCGACTGCTGAACTTTCATCTGTCCATCCTTCACTCGTCAGCCGACACTGTAGCTGACACCTTATTGTTACTCAAGGTCCCAGTTTATACCACCATCAACAGCCAGATGACAGACGTCTCCTATTTATTTTCTTTCATCTCACGTTCTAACTGTTAGCGCCAAACAAGCTCACTTAAAGCAGCAGGTTGCATCAAAACTCCACTTCGTTGCAGCCTCCCATCCTGAGCAAGCACACAGGTGACAGGGGAAAGAAAAAACTCAGTTTTAAGAGGAAGAAACCTACAGCAGAACCTGGCTGTAGATAGGCAGCCCTCTGCCTCGACTGGATGGGGACAGAGGGGACAGGAGAGAAATGAAAAACAGAAAACGGCTGGTCCAGGTGTACTTTGTAGGGAGAAATAAAATGAAAAAGGTTCAAGATAGAAATAATTGCAAATACAAACATGAACAGTAGAGCGATTGAAGACAGCAGCAGAGTGAAGAAATGTGGTTAGTTTGTCCTTCAGCAGTCTAAGCCTATAGCAGCATAACTAAGGGACAGCTCAGGAAACCAAAACTAACCCTAACTACAGAATTTATCATAAAGGAAAGTTTTAGCCTTTAAAGCTTCATGGACAGAAACTGGAAGTTGGTTCCACACGAGAGAAGCCTGATAGCTGAAACCTCTGCCTCCCATTCTACTTTTAGAAACTCTAGGAACCACAAGCTTTCAAGCTTTTTTCCAGCTTTTTACAATTTTGAGGCAGGAACTTGCTGGGTATTATGCTTCGAACAAAACTCTCTTGTAACCTCTTTTCACTCGAGGGAGTACGACAACGTGATTGACCATTGCAGATCTGCTGTCCTTGTTCACAATGCAAAATGTTAACATGAAAATAACAATGGCTGTGAGTCACAAACGGTGGCTCAAAAAGATAATTGAATAATCTTTCCTCAAATCAATGCCAGTAACACCCTAACAGTAGACGAGAACAAGCCTGGTGCCACTTGCTGTTGCAGAGTCCTTTGTTTCAGCAAGGTTATTGGTAAACTCAGTCTCTGTGGCAATGTGCTGTCATATTAGCTCCCAGCGTGTCAGAATAGGATGTTTCAGAGGGAGATCAAAGTCTCTGCTTGAAACAAGGCTGAAGCTGGATCACTGCTCAACCAAACAGAAGTAATGTGCATGAGTGAATAATGATGATCCTGTTAGTGAGGTGTCACTTTTAATAGCATGCTTTGGATATTGCTTTAGCTTGTCAACTACAGAGATATATTACTTAAAAATAGCTCGTTTAACAGCCTCACTTTGGAGTTTAAATCTGACCGGATTGACGAGCTAAAGGTTAGTCAGAGAATCTCACGTCTAAACATGTGTAGAGAAAAATGTTTTTCCCTGTTCTTTACGAGACTCACCGTGTGAATGCTGATTCAACAACTATTTAATGTTTTTTTTTTTTTTTAATTTGCAGTCTAACTAATTTGGTTATTTTCTGCTTTTTTAGCCATTCATACATCAAAGTGTTCAGCTCGCCCAGGAGATGGGTGCTATAATTTTGGGGTTTTGTAACTTTTCTACTTTTCAAAATATTTAGATTTATATACAATATTTCCGTAGAAGAAATTAGTTCAGGTCTCTTAAAAAACACGTTTTTTATTTAAATAAACTTCAGCGGACGGCCTCTGTCTTTGTCTTTTAAATCTTTACTACTCTTCTGCTAATTTTAGTTATTTTTACAATGTTCAGCTTTTAGCTAGGATTTGCTACTTTCAGCATTCTGTTAGCCTTTTGTTACTTTTATCAGGCCTTTTGCTACTTTAGCTTCTAGCTAGCCTTTTTATACTCTTAGCAAGGCTTTTTATAGCTTTTAGCTAACCCTTTGCTGTTATTAACTAGCATTTTTGCTTCTTTGAGCTTTTAGCTAGCATTTTAATGCATTCACTACTTGCTATTCTTGCTACTTTGGCGTTTAGCTAGCCTTTTGCTACTTATAGTATTTAGATAACTTTTTACTTCTGTTAGGTTTAGCAAGCACTTTGCTACATTTAGCTTTTAACCAGTATTTTTGCCAATTTAAGCTCACATTTAGCTACTTTAGACTTTTTGTTAATATTTTGCATATTTAAGACTAATAGCTATTATTTTTTCTCTTTTTTAAGCTTTCAACTATTTTTTCCCCCAGCTAATAGTTGTTGTTGTACCTTAACAAGTCCAGTTTAGGTTTTGGTGTAATTTTCACCAAAGTCATTTAGCATCCATGCTGCACTTTTAGCTGAAAATGCTATTTCACCTTATTTAACATCTGTTTCTTAAATATTTATCAATGCCTCCATTTTATTGCTGCTGGTTGTTATAAATTGGCGTTATCTACAGCAGGAAATATATTTATTGTTCATAACTTTTCACAGAGGACCATTACAACAGAGCTGCACTTCAGATATGAACCTGTGCTGAGAGGTGTAAATGATGTCATATGACACATTTAGATCAAATTTAAATGATTTGCTGCACATAATCTCTACTCATGCTTCACTGCTTCACAAACCAGCCTGTTTTTGTTGTCCTGGACTGAAGTGATCAGAAAGGACAGAACGCCACATAATCCTGTTTTTATCAAATCAAAAGAATGTTTACTGGGTTCTTTGCGATACTTCATATTTTCAGTCGGAAACTGTGATCTGCCACCCAGTGAGATGAGATAACCTTGGGAGACTTTTACCTGCACTCCTGGGTTAGACTGACATTTTGTGGGTCATCATCCAGGAAAACAGGCATTGCGATGATGTGGCATTCTCTGCACTGATTTACGTGCTGCTTACAGTGAAGTTTACGAGTGTAACAGAACCAGCTCTCACCTCTTCCTCTCGACTCTGGCTGGTTTACCAGGCTGTTTGTTACGCAACAGTTTGGCATGGCTCTGCATCACAAGCCACATCCTGCCTGCTCCCACTCGCTTGTTGACACACAGGTCACTGCAGGGCATTTGCTATGCCTCTTAAATTCAGGCGTAAAAAACCATGACAGACACCCAAATTTAGTGAGTAATAGGCATTTCTCTTCCGATTACAGCGCCACTGTGTATGTATGTGTGATGGCATGTCTCCTGTTGTGTTTGGCTTTGACTCTTCATCCTGGAAGCCCATAATTAGACAGCCCTGGGTTCGGCCATGAAAGGATAAGGTTAAAGAGTGGGAGCGACTGGCCTGTTTTGCTCTGTGGGTTTCACAATGAGCAGTGCTGTGGCTTAATTACAGGAGTGACACCCCCGCTGGACCTCCATGACACATTTCCTGTGATTATAGGAAATGATCCTTATTGATCGAAAGAAGAGGGGAAGAGTCATGTTTAATTGCATTAGAATAATTGCTTATTGATGGGCCTGGCGAGAACACTGTCCCTAATAATGAAGCTGCAGTCTGTCAGGTGTGAAACTAGTTTACGCCACGATGACCAGGAAGTTGGTTAACTCTTTAAAATCCCAGTTTGGAAACTGTTTAGGCCACTTTTTATTCACTGGATAAATCAGACAGTCCAGATTTTCAGAAAGCTGCCAAGCAGACATGAATTTGTGTACGAGCAATATATTTCCTGGTAACGGAGTCTCCTTGAGCAGCAGTCGATAGTTATTTTGGGATGTCAGCGTTAGCTCAGCACTTCCTCTTGTTTTATGAGTTTATTGATCTCTCATACTGAAAAAAAACCACACTAAATGATACGTTTTGCATTGTTTTAGGACAAAGTTTTGTTTTTGAATCTCAGAAGTCTTGAACAGGACTGCAGTGATGAAGATAATCGTGCTGTCACCAGCGTGGGTTCACTTTCTCAGCTCAGGCGGCGTTTGGGTCCACTTCTCAGAGTGGTTGCGTTCTGAGCAAAGCAGACAGCTTTGATCTCCAGCCAGGGACAGTGGCTTCAGGGCCGTGCTGCAGAAAGTTGCCCTGCTCCTAGGTCACTGTGGTCTGGAAGCCAACGTGAACTCACAGAATAAACAGGCAGTTTCAGGGGCAGCTGACTTGCATGCGTGTGTGTCTGAGCCAAACAAGTCTAAAAATTCTGGACTTCCTTTTATCCGTGCCGTCGTATGGATCTTTTTAAAAAACATACTTGACTAAATGTTAATGGATCGTTTTGAGCTCGTATTTGAAAGTGTTTTGATTTAGTTGCACAGCATTCCTACTGACAGGCATTAACATTCTGTCAGAAGATGTTACCAAGTCAAAGTGTTGCTTGTGTATATTCATGCTTCTGATTTACAATGTCAACCAACAGAATGTGAACGCTTGGTATCTTCAAATTAACATGCAAAGCAAGCAGACAGAGAGATTTTAATCACAGCAGCTTAAACATGCCACTGCCAGCATCAGGAATTTCTCTGTGATGGTTTATTGGTTTGATTTGTGTCTTCGCATAAACGTCCTCTTTTCTCATCATGTCAAACATTTGAAGTTTTTTTGTAAAACAACCATGAAAGAATTACTCCTCATAAATATGCCAGTAGCATAGTTTAGAAGAATGTGCAACTTTATAAAAAAAAGTTGTTTATGGTTGAAATTTGGATTTTAAATTGTATGCATCGGCTTGCATCCGTCTTTCTGTTTTCACACAACAGCTAAGATGTTGCTAAATGAAAAGTGTCCTCTGAATCAGATCTTTTTATTAACCTGTTGTTACAGAACGGGCTCAGATTTTTAAATTCTGTTCATGTTTAAGAACGTTTAAACAGGTTGTTCGGAGTGAAATTCCCTATGCTGCACCGGAATTTGATCTAAACGAGGAAGATTTATATATTTTTTTCAGCTGTTCCCTCTTTATGGAGCGAGTCATCCACCTTCATCTCACTCTATCCTCACTCCAACTACCTCCATATCCTCTCTAATTGCATCCATGTATCTCCTCTTTGTCTTTTTCCTGGCAGCTGCATTTCTAACATCTTTCTACCAATATACCCACTATCCCTCCTCTGGACATGTCCAAACCATCTCAGTCTGGTCTCTCTAACTTTATCTCCCAGTTGTTCAACCTGTGTTGTATCTCTGATTATCTCATTCCTAATCTTATCCATCATTATCACTTGTAAGGAGAACCTCAACATCTTCAGGTCTGCCTCGTCCAGCTCTGTGTGGACATCCAGAAAAAAGGGCAGAACATAGTTGGAAACACTACAATTCAATTCAATTTAATTCAAAACTACTTTATGAATCCCAAATGGAAATAAAATGTTGATGTATCTCATCATCCTGGATTAATTAAAGATTTGTTCTAGACGCTGATGGCGGATCTGAAGAAGCCTCTGGCTGAAGACACTCTGTTGTTGTATGACAGTCTGATGAAGAGGATGCTGAGGGTTGTCTATAATGTTCTTCATTTTATGAAGAAACCTTTTTTGTACTATAATCTCCAAAGGTTCTAGAGGAGTCCCCTATATAAATAATTAGAAAAAAATATATAATAATTTTTGAAAGAAAAGTAATGAATCAAACAATAACTAAGTAATGGGAATGAATATAGGAAATTATGCATCAGGACAACTGGAGATGTTGTTGTGTTTTTTTTATTTTTATTATTTTTTTTTTTTTTAGCACAACATTGCCATTAAGTTATTATAAGATCATGGTAATATTTTATTATTCAGTGCAGTTCAGTACACAGCAATCCCAAGACTCGTATTACATCTTCAGTTATCACTTCACGGAATGCCTTTAATTAATCTAATATTTACTCATTGATTTATTCTGATGACCCATTTGGCCCACTGCTGTTAAGTTTTCAATTATCTCTCCATCTCCTTTTTCCCATCCAAATTTTTTACCTAAACTGCCAATACAATTCATAAAAAAATACCAATAATTTCACAAATAAAACCACATTCACGTGTGTTTTAAATGCTCATATTCTTCTGCCAACGTTTTCTATCACATTATATCGTATTTTTCGGACTATAAGGCGAACCAGATTATAAAGTGCATTAAGCAAAACAAGTTAATTTTGACTGATTTTTTTTGACAGCCGTGTACCACATAAAACCTGTTCGAGGTCATTAAGCACAAACAGAATCAATACATAAGGTGCACTGGATTATAAGGCTCACTGTTGATTTTTGAGAAAATTAAAGGATTTTAAGTGCGCCTTATGGTCCAAAAAATGTGGTAGTTATGACAGCAAACATTATTATTCTTCTTCCCAGGGGGCTGCTTCTTATTAGATGCTGTGTGAGGGGCAGGGGCAAAAGAACATATCCATTATGCTCGTCTTAAACCTGAGATTAAATCAAAGTCAACAATTAACCCGACTCATGTGGAAGTAACAAAAAAACAAGTTGGAAGAACAAGACTCTCAGAAAACTAAAAACTGATTGCGGTGAAGAAACTACAACATCCTACATGTTAAACACAGTGGTGCATTATTTTGACTTGATATATACAATATATTTATATGCATATTAGACTGAATCATACAAATCTTATGTGTAACTTCATTAAATGCAGCATAATAACCTCAAGTATTCTAAAATAGTTTAAATGCATCTTTCAGCAAAAGTGTAAAAATGTTTCCCATCCAAAGTCCCTGAGGTTTTGCTACACAAATGAAGTCCTAAATTTCTTTTATTCACCACCATCTATAGTCCGCTCTCGTGATCCATGCCTCATTGCTCGATGCTGTCGCCTCCAGCAAAAAGCTGAGTGAGCTGTACTAATGTTTCTCCAGTCCACTGGGAGGACATTTGATAGACTGGACAAAGAGTAAGGCTGCAAGAAAAAAAAAGTGTTTTTGTCCTCTCTGAGAATAGAAAATCTTTAAAAGGAATGACATGATCAAAAGAGCATTTCAGAACATTTTATATAGTAATGCAATCTGGTTGTATGGAGGAGGAAGATGCAAAAGTACAAAAGGGTGGGGAAAAACAGATTTCCAGTAAGTGGAGGCACCTCGAGCTGGACTTAAACAGCACCAAAAGGCAGATAAAATGTTTTTTCATTATTATTTTTTATTCATGAGACATTCATAGAGTCTAGTTAACATTTATGAATTCACCGAAAAACTTGACTTCAGCTTTAAAAGTCTACAGCTGATCATTATGCTAATCCAGAAATCCTTTAGTGTGTGTTTTTCTAACATAATGATTGGATGACAGAGGAATAATACTCATGAAGTAAGAACTCTTCGACAAGAAAAACACCGTTGTCAGCATCGTACGGTTGTGTTTCTGCAGAGACAAGCTGCAGCGTCTGGTTCGCTCTGCCATGAATGTGATGAGGAGGACTGTATATGCTCCAACTACAGGAGCTTTAGGAGCAGCAAAGAAAGTTCTGCCAGGCGTGTCACACGGAGGGGCTGCCTTCTTTACATACAAACGGAGTAATTTCAAACATTTGTTCTATTTGTTCTCACTTATATCAAAAATTCAAACAAAAGCAGATTAAGTTGTGCAAACTTTGATACTACCGTATGACCCATGCAACACTTTCATCTTGAAATTTCGTTTTTCTTGATGTTTTACATAAATACTGAATTTGAAATGAGCGTTGCATGATGCATCTTAATGGTGGGTCATGTTTGGATGATGTAATGTAGTTCTAATAGTTTAGTGTTTTGTTTTAGTTTGAGTGTAAGGGCAGCTGCAGACACGGGAGGCTCTGCACATGTGTCAAACTCAAGGCCCGAGGGCCAAATATGGCCCTTGTTGACATCTTTTCTGACCCCCAAGATGTGCAGATTTTTCGTGACTGCCAATGTTGAAGCTGAAATTTTATTTCTTTTTTCTGTAATCTGTTTTTGATGCGGTAAAAGTGATTGAGAACATCAAATGAGGCATATGAAACTCTTAAGGAACCACAACCAAGAGAAGATGTTCAGTAATGGACTAGAGTTAATGTACGGACAGAAAGTGATCTTTGGTTTGAAATACGTTTTTAATTTTCAACCACTTGAGTTTGACGTAAAAATAAAGTGAATATTTATTTAAACAAAAACAGAACAAAAGCTGACGGGGCAGCAAAAACTTACATGAACGAATGGAGGAAGAGACGTGACAGGCTGGGAAGCACAATCCATGGACAAAGGAGAAACACAGAGATGCTGAATTTATAGGGAGGCTGGCAAGACAACATGCCGAACACCTGGGGTGAGTGAGCTTGAAGACAGGTGAGCTAGAAACTGACAATGAGGAAGAAAAACACTGGGGAGAGCAGGAAAACACAAGGGTCTAAAGAAATAACAAAAATACAGATTCCCATAGCAATAAAGTATGTCATATTGGATTGTGTTATATCAAGCCAATGTCTAGTTCGTTTCTATAGCACAGTAACATGACTTTGTTAAGTGCTTTACAATTTAGACAAACTTAATTGTAAAATGAAAGATGGAAAAGAAAAAAAAGCTGTCTTTCGCATAGATTTAAAGGACTCATCAGTCTCAGCGGTCACGATGAAGCAAACTATTCAGCAGATTTGGAGCAGCCCAAAGCACAAGCAGGAAAAAATTGAAGTCATTCCAGAAACCAACAGCAAGCCGGTGGAAAGAAGCCAATATTAGGTTAGGATATGTCTTCAAGATTTTTTTTAGTCTAAGTTAAAACAATATTTCTCTAATTTGAAGCTGAAAGTCAAATGTGGGTCTCAAAACACCAAGAGGCAGTCCTTAGCTAATTTACATATGTCTGCTTACTTTAAAAAATGATTTCTTATGGCGTATGTTTTCCATACTTATACAAAGGATGAAAACACACTCATGAATTAATGAAATGGATATTGTGGACGTTAAGATCATTAATATAGTTGTTGCCCATGTTATTGGTGTTTTTAGCATTAAAAAAACTAAACCCTAACCCTAACCCTAGTTCCCAAAAATTAAAAGTTTGGGATCTATTGAATTCAAAGACGAGCTGCTGCGTTCTAGACATTCTGTAAGTGTGTCGTATTGTGTCATTTCATTTAGTTTTGTATCACATCATATAGAATTGAGTTGTATCCTATTGGATTGTAAAATATCATATTTTAGTTGTAACTTATATCATATTGTATTACTGTACTATGTACTATATGATTTTTTAAATATTGTATTATCATCACATCATATTAGATTTTATTGTCTCAAAACATAAGGCATTGTAACATATTTTGTCATCATAAAGCATCAGATTGTATTGCTTGAATTCATATCATGTTGTATTGTATTGTATGAGGGGCCGTTTGTAAAGTTGCAGTCAAAAATGAACATCAATATTTTGGTTTATTTAGCTTTTAATAAGAAAAAAATCTTTCAAAGTCATATTTTCACCATGTTATTCATGCATTTATAAATGTCATAGTTCCCAACTAAATATTTAATTCATAAGATAAATATTTAGTTTACAAACTAAATACTTAACTAGCAAGTTAAATATTTAGTTAGTAAACTAAATATTTAGATATAAATTGGATATTTATTTTACACCTAAATATTTAGTTACTAACTAAATATTTAATGTATACCTAAATATTTAGTAAGTAAACTAAATATATAATTAGTTAATTAAATATTTAGCTCAGACCTAAATATGTATTTTACAAACTAAACATTTAATGTCCTAAATAAATATTTAATTTGCTAATTAAATATTTACCTTGGACCTAAATATTTAACTTGCTAGTTAAGTATTAACTTGTTAGCTAAACATTTAACTTGCTAGCTAAATATTTAACTTGCAACTAAATTTTTTTAGGTCCGAGCTAAACATTTAGTTAGCAAATTAAATATTTAATTTATAAACTAAATATTTAGGTGTACATTAAATATTTAATGTATACCTAAATACAAATATTTAAGTATAAATTAAATATTTAATTTACACCTAAATATTTAGTTTACTAACTAAGTATTTAACGTGCAAGCTAAGTATTTAGTTTGTAAATTAAATATTTATCTTGTAAATTAAATATTTAGTTGGGAACAATGACATTTATAAATGTATGAAAAACATGGTGAAAATATGACTTTGGAAATAAAAACACTTTTTTTTTCTTATTAAAAGCTAAATAAACCAAAATATTGAATTCATTTTTGACTGTGCAGCTTTACAAACGGCACCCTATAGTATCATATATATTATTAATTAATAATGAATTACCTATTATTATAATAATTATTTATATTATTACATTATTATTAATATATAATATATGATCATAATTCTCTCGGTGACATACTCTCCTGCCTGAAGGTAAATGTGAACAAACCCTGATTCAGGAGAAGTTCATTAATGCTAAGGTCACTCCTAAGCTGAAGTGACCTACATACAGTCTGACACATTAGCACGCGATGAGATAATAAAGCAAACCTATATTAATACCCATTACAACAACACAAATAGCACAAAAACATCCATGTCCTTAAGTTATACTATAAATTCTTGTTGCCTTTGTTCTCCTCCAGCACAACGCAGCCACGCACAACCAGAGGACAAGGTCAAAGAAGCAGCGTGGACATATCCTTACTCCAGGCAAATTTCCTTAATTCTTAAACAAGACGTGCATGACAGAAAATTAATTTTCAACAATAACAAGTTGCATTATGTTTCTAAGGGATGCGTGGCTGTTATTTTTTATTTTTTTAATGTCAGGAGCTGATTAATAATTCTGTCCTGCACCTACCTCAGAGGGAATAGACTGCTGAAAATGAGTGAGTATTAGGAAGTGGACTGGGTCATGTGTGCTTTGTCTATATGGTATTTCGCTGTGCAAACACACGCCTTGTGTCCTTCTGAATGTCACCACGTGTCCCTCCACGCTGCAGATAATGAGGACATTAATATGTACATACCAGGTTAACGCCTGCCTGGCACTCCAATTTCACGGGCCCAGCCTCAGGTCGAAGCGGTTTTTGCAACACCAACAGCCCGTGATTTCTTTTTATCAGATGAAGAAAGGAAAAATACAGTCCTGAATTATTGAACAGATACATGACTGACAAGCTGGCTGATGAAACTGTAGAGGGGAGGAAAAAGACAGGGAAGGAAGAACAAAAAATGTTATAGTGAAAGTGATTGATGCCAAAGATAACTGTAGTTGAGGGGTTGATGCCAAAAAATACTGACACAAAATATGGCTGCAGGGGTGGGTGGTGGTAGAGTGGACAAAATTGCTGAAATTGTTATTTGGTTCTCCATTTTCTCCTTTTCCAGAGTTCTAAAAGTTATTCGAGGCGGTGCTTCAGAGGCAAAAAACTAACCTCGCACACTTCGACGCATTTGGAAAGACCCATGCTTCTATTAAATACACAGTTTAGCCAAAATGATACACATTTAGAGGTGAATTAATTTCAGTGAAATCTGTTGTAACCATTGAACATCAGAAAATATTTCCAGGTAAAAGTCATTTGCAAATGTCAGGGAGATAAAAGCAGCTCATCCAACACAGCATCTGACAAACTGGGATCAGGATGAACGGCGACACGAAGCGGGAGGAAGAATCCAGCGTCGTGTTTTAGAGCATTTGTTTGGTGCTTCTCAAAAGCTGAGAGCAAGTCATATCATAAACCTCTGATTGCCTGTTTTAAATCGGATGTCAACAGAAGCTGTATTTTATCTTCACGTCAATGTTTGCCGGTGTGAAAACATCATGTAAAACGATCTGTTTCACCCCCTCAGATTAACACTGCATCAGAAAGTGCAGTAATCTCATGATCATTTGATTAAAGAGCACATGTTCATGTCAAAGGCTTTACAGTTTTCAAGAATCTTAATGTTTTACACTTTAAGGATTCTTGGAAACTTCATTTAAGTATTCAGATGCAACAAACACTAGGCAATGAGATATTTTGCTAACAGACTGGGTTGACGTCAAAAGGAACTATCATGTTATTAACAAGGATCTTGAGCAATTTGTTGGATTATGTGTTACACCAAAAGGACCTCAATATATGTAACATTTACAGAGTTGTAGCCATTTCTGTGTTTGTTAAGGATTAATGATTGTGGCGGCCATATTGAATCTATTTAAAATTGACTCCAGTGATTAGCTTTGGAGGCACTGCTGGCTCCAACTTCCCAGGTAATGTCATTGCATTCTTTGGCAAAATAACATCCAATAAATATAAAACTCAAAAGAATAAAAGAATAATTGAAATATCTCAGGGACACAGTCAGTTTGTGCAGCAGCTGCTGAGGTGGAATGAGGAAACTGATGACAAATGACAAATACTGGAGTAAAATAAGTCTAACACCAGATAAGTAATGAATAATTTAGTTTGCTAAAAAAAAAAAAAAAAAGATTTTTGTTCAACTTTATTGCAGTTAAAGCACTGAACTGAAACTCTTCAGGGTGTTGTATCATTTCCCGACACATCATAAAATGATACCTTTACCTCATAAAAAAACAACAACAAATGAATGTGGACAAGTTCATGATGGGACTTGAATTAAAACAAAGGAGCTATAACACATTTAATTCAGTTTTAATCTTTAGAAAAAAAAACTTTGATCCACTTCCTGTGAACTCAAACAACACAGATTACTGGTGCACTCAGATTTCTCATTACGTCCTGTGAATTTTGAGCCAATAATTCAAACAGACTGAGGCCTGGTGTTTACATTTACATTTCGAAGAACACATTTGCACATCTAAGTATGCATTAGCATATCTTACTTTGCTTCTGCAAAAACTTGGGCTGTATACAGTTACAGGATATGAACATCATAACATTAATGCAGTAAACAGATGGTTGATGTCATTATTTTTAAGGGCAACCACATAACTGAATGTTATCAAAGCAAGCGAACATTACAATTAGTGAAGATTCTGAGACAGACCTGCATCGGTCATAAAGCTGAATGAAAATGAATGATTTCATCTCTCAGTGCTATTCATCGGCTCCAACATGATCATGCACTGCTTCTAGCACTGACCTTTCAGGAACCTCTACTCTCACACATGAATTTTATACTTCAAAGTAAGCAGAAAAATTATTCCAATTAGGCCTGAAGCGCTGTTCTGGTCACACCAAACTGCTGATGAAAGAACTGAGTAAGCCTACTCCCTTAAAAGCTCACTGCAGATAATATACATATTCATTTCTTTGCTTATTTAGAGATGATGCAGTTGAATACTCCAAGTACATGAATTAGAGCTCTTCCCATTGTGAACATATAATTATTAGAGTAAATAGGTGTAGTTAAAGATAAAAGGGTACAGATACGGTTTTTATTAAGGTCTTATGTGAGATCTTTCTAGATGTGTTAGCCTTTAGATAATATGTTGAGGGCGACTTTCAGCTACTACCACACATAATTTTAGTTCAGTATCTGTGAAAGTGATGGAGCTAAAGTCATTTACATGTTGTGGAATGTGGACCATCTGAGATGGGGTTTGACTCCAGAAGTGAACGAGTTGTAGATGAATGGCCTGCGATCACTTTCTGATTGTGTTTACGAGGTGTTTTGCTCACAGTGAAGACAAATGAACACGCAACAACATATTCACCCTCTTACTTTTGCCGGCGGGGGATTGATAACCGTATTGTGAATCTGTTGGCTTCAGGTTCAAAAATCATTTTCATGAAATACTGTGACGTTACTCACACCGGAGTTGTTTTAACACGATAGCAGTCGGCTTTGTTCTCAGCCCTGCCTGGACTAGCCCTTAGTTTATGAATCCAGTCAGAATGAAACTGTTCTTATAATCTGAGACTTTTCATTGTGCCATCCACAATTAAGATAATAACTGTTCACACAAAAGACAACATTAAAATTAACCTTTAGGGTAACAGTTTACAGTAAGGGTACTCTAACTCATTGTTAATATTTGCAGTTATTAAGCTTTAAACAATTATTCACCATTATTAAGCACTTACAGTGCATTGAACAAAAAGGACAATGATTGCTGACTCATTTCTTGCCAAACAGTGAGTCAGCATTAATCTGTCCTCTCCCTTATTTTAACCTGAACACGTCATGATTTAGATTTTTTTTAATACCAAACATTTGTCAGTCAGTTACCTGCACTGTGAGCATTTGTAAGCTTGTTTTAGTAAATCAATGTATTTAGTTCAGAATGTAAGCTGATCAACTAGTAACTAGAGAAATTGCATTTCCTGCAAAAATGCAGTGTAAATGCTTATTGCTGAAGAAATTGCAGAAAAACAGCTGAGATTAACAAAAAAAAAAGCATGCTGAAATGTAGCTGGGATGGAAGAACGAGTCTAAATTAGCAGAAGAAACCAGAAAGAACATATTTGCTGAATTAGGTTTAAGTCAGCAGAAATTAGCAGAAAATTTAGGAAAGTAGCTGCAAAAAGCTGAAATTAGCACAAAAAAGGCTAAAAAGTAGCTCAATAGAAAAAAGCTTAAACTACTAGAAGAAAGTGGAAGGAGCTGAAACAAGCTAAAAACATGTGGAATTGGCTGAAAAAAACTAAAATTTGCATAAAACTGCTAAATAGTAGCTGAAATGGCAGAAATGGCTGAAACTAGCATAATTAAGCTAAAAAGGCATAACAAGCTGAAATTAGCATAAAGAAGTTAATTAGGCTGAAAGTAACAGAAATAAACTTGAAGTTATCTGAAAGCAGCCAAAATTAACTTAAAATAATTAAAAAAAGGTAGCTGAAAAGGTAGAGCAAGCTTAAATTAGCAGAACAAAGCAAAAAGAATGTGTTTGCCAGATTAGGCTGAAAGAAGGAGAAATTAGCACAAAAAATTATAAATGATCAGAAAAAAGCTGAAATTGGCAAACAACCCCCCCACTAAAAACAGCTGAAAAGTAGCTAAAAAAGCGGAAAGAAGCTTAAATTACCAGAAGGAAATGGAAAGAGCACATTTTTACAGAATTAGATTAAAAAAAGTTGAAATTAGTTCCAAACATGTGTTAAAGCTAAAATTAGCTAAGCTGCTTAATTGCTGAAATAATAGAAAAAGCTGAAGCTTACATAAATAATCTGAAAAGAGCATAACAAGTTGAAATTAGCAGAAAGAAGTTAGAAGCACAAAAATGTTGTAGTTAGCAGAAAGCATCTGAAAGGAGCACAAAACAGCTGAAAAAACAGCTAAAGTAGCTGAAAAAAGTTTAAATTTGCACAAGGAAGCTGAAAGAAGCTGAACCAGAACAAAATGTGGAAGGAGCAGTAGAAGGTTGTAAACAGATCTAAAGATATGAAGGATGTAAAATGAGCTCAACTCATTTTCTATGAGAAAAAAGTGGCAGAAAAGGCTAAATATTTCAAAAAGCTAAAGTTGCATCAATACCAAAAGTCATAGCAGGATTGTTTTGAAAGTGCTGAACGTTTTGATATATGATCTATTGAAATAACTTGAAAACTGCAGGATGAGAGTCACACCGAAAAAGTACAGAAGAAAAATGGATCACAAAAGAGTGAATGCTTCATGAACATTCACACAATAATTTACGTTTACCTGAAAAAGAATAAAGCACTTGAACTCGACAAATATCGAGCCTGGTTCAGTGCATGAACCGTGTTTTCTAACTATTTTTAAACGCTTAATGATGCTTTATAAAGTGTTTGCAAACCTATGATTATAACTTATTTATAAAACATTAATAAATCATTTATTAAGGCAGTGTAAAGTGGTACTTAAAGATCCATAACAGCTGCAGAGACCGATCTGTTTAATCAAAGCACTTCTCTAAGTGGCTGAAGGCTTTAATTATTTAACAACAGAGAGAAATAATTTCAGGCTGCTGAAGTGAATGAGCTGTGTCCTGTTGATTCATGGATAATTAAGTAGAACATATTGTTATTCTTTTTTTTTTTTTTAAACAATATATCAGATTGTTGGCATGTTACATTCTGGGGGATTTTTTGCAGTGAACAGTCTGGTAAAAAAAACACGACCAGATGGGAACATCAACATTTCACCTCCTCATGAAAACAGCATCCTCACCAGTAGAAGATAGAAAAAGTCCCTCCTTCATCCAGCAAGCATCACACCTGCCTTTGAAGAAGCAAAAGCACAGGAATTAGGAGAAACTTGCAGACAGAGGCCATTATGTCTGCTGTAATATCAATTTCACAAACAATAATGTCAGGGAGGAAAAAGTAATGAGAGCCAAGGACTATTACCAAACACCTGCTCTCTTCCACTGCCTCTCCCTTCTCTTCTTTCTGTTCTTATTATTTACTCTTTCTTGCTTATTTAGTTGATTCTTTTTTTTTCTGAACCTGTGACTAAGCTTGATTTTCTCCCATCTTTTATCCAGATGCTCTTATTTGTCTACACAGAAAGAGCTTTCCTATGTGTTGTATTCAAAGCAGCTGTACGTCATGAATCACCTTTAGATTGTTAATAGTTTTTCAAAGAGAATAAAGCGTTCAGTTATTTAAAAATGTCAAAAGAATAAATGTTTTTTTCCCCCCTCAGCTATTCAGGAATCATCAGGTTGAAAGAAAAATGATCGTTCTGAGCTGTAGTTTGTGCATTTTTTCCTCCCTTCTTTGGGTTAAAGACATGAACACGAGAAAAGCTCTGTGACCCTCGACGTCATTATGTTTAGGTAAAATGCTTTTATGAGCCATGTCACTGTCAAGGTTTCATATTTTAAACACTTTAATTCATGTAATTTCTCCATCCATTCCCTCTAAAAGCATTAGACGCTGGGTGTTGAGTGGGAACACCAGCGCTTAGTCTGCCCTGCTGTCTCACCTCTGAGGAGAAGAAGGCGCTGTGACATTTAGGCCTCCGTGTTCCTGCAGGTCTGAAGCAAGCTGTGAAAGCCAGCCAGGGAGACTCGAAGGAGGGCTGGAAATGCCAGCAGTAATCAGCTACGTGATGCATTCAAGTCTGTTTTATTGTCTCTGAGTCAGAGAGACTTCTCTTAACTGTGAAACTTAAAAAATGCAGTCTTCTTAAGATACGTACATGTATGCACCTGGTAACAAGTATAAAAAATAAAGCAAAACCTTTTAAATATATGCATTTGTTGTGGGATTTGGGGATTATCCACTGAGAGAAAGAGAAATTAAAAACTTATTTGTTTTTATTAACAAAAAAAAATTAAGATCAGCAATAGATCAGATTTTTAAAATAAGGCTATACAGGGTATGAACAGAAAATATCTTACCTGTTGTGGATAGCTCTTTGAACAACCTCAGTTTGAAGAAATAGAGTTTAATTCTAACAAAAATGGTTAAATCATGTCATCTGGACCAGTTTCTTTAAGCGAAGAAATGTTTCGTTTCCCATCCAGAGGACTTCATCAGTCT
Organism: Nematolebias whitei; assembly: GCF_014905685.2. Taxonomy (NCBI): domain Eukaryota; kingdom Metazoa; phylum Chordata; class Actinopteri; order Cyprinodontiformes; family Rivulidae; genus Nematolebias; species Nematolebias whitei. Next base: position 29,622,638 of record NC_056512.1, on the reverse strand, counting down.
GCGGCCTGCCAACCAGATCTGTCCTATTGATACCCTAGAGTTTAATTCTGATTGTATTCATGAGCTGAGCTGCCAGTTTTGCATTGCACAGTTATTTACATGAGTCTGTGGTTATTTGCAAGCAAAATGTCAGTAGTAGCAACAGCAGCTAGCGCTAGCACTTCTGTGCACTCCTAGTAGGAATATCAGGAAATGTCTGCCAAAATAAATTTGTGACACAAAGCAAAGAGTGTTGAAAAGATTTGTAGATTAATGTTTGCATTATCTACTTTGAAACTGCTGAGATCAGATTTGGCAGCATTCCAGTGGACATCATCCCACTCAGATTAGCCACTAGCCAATGGTCCAGGAACAAATAAACTATTTCTCCAGACTTAAAGGTTAAGGTTTTCTTTATCGTCATTCGCATCACATGTTGTATATGTTGTGGAATGAAATTATGTACACAGGGTCCCAATTACATCTAACAAAAGTATAAATTGTACAAGAAAAACAGTAATAAGATCTAAGATATGAACAAAGAAATACGCTAAAGCTAAGAATACACTAAACACCCAATAGTGCAAAACAATACACCGAACAACAGCAGCACGAACTGTGTGAGCAGATGAGGACGAATGAACACAGCAGCATGAAATAAATCAGCAGCATGAAATCAGCAGCACGTATCAACAAAGTGGCATTACAGTGATTTTTAAAGCACCATCTATAACAGGTAAGAACAATTTAGAAACACGAACTATCCTTTTAATCAGCCATATTATTAGTCCATTACATAACTGACAAAAATCAGCAATCCAGCAAAACTTTACAGTTTGTTGATTCAAGCAAATAAAAGAAAATAGAATGAATGTATCATAAATAAAAAAAAGAAAAATGAGTGTTCTAACCATTGTTGTTGTGACTGAGTGCACAACCACTCATAAGCTTTTCTCAGCACAAAAGTAATCATTAGACAAATTACACATGAAGCCTAAAATAGAAGGAGGAAGTAATCATGTGTTTCGGTGTAATGGTGCTTTAATGATTGCATCGCTCCCCGTGCAGCCTACACAGGAAATACAGAAAAAGGCATCTCGTTCCTCCACTGTGATCTCCTTTTCTTCTGCTTTCCCTTTAAAACAACCAGCATTTAAGAAAAATCACTGTGGTTTTTGAGCAACTCGCGTTGGCCACATCCGCTGTGGGGACGTCCACGTTTGACCACAGCTGACCACACACACCCACTCGTCTGGATTCCACAGCTTGACCTCAAACAAGCCGCCACCGACTTGTGACTGCTCGTCACACAGGCCAACACAAACAGCACCAACCTGCCACCCACACGGCCGCAGATACTCCAAGATCCCGTTTGACCTTGAAAAAGGATAAACATGCACTCGCATGAGCATGAAGTCCATGTCCGCAGGCATGCAGCAACACAGCAAACTCACAAGCACATAAAGAAATGTTGGAAAAACACACACACAACTATATACACTGAGGTTTTTTTATATAAATGCTTTCATTTGGTTCAAACATAACTCATGTACATAATGTAGTCTGAATTGCATGAGTTGCATGTTCTATAAACCACTTGTGGTGTTATGGTCATTGCTGTCACGCAAAACAAACCCTTTAGTTCTGATGTGAAGGCGTTTCTACTTGAATGAGCAGGAAGGTCAAAGTTCACACCTTACAGGAACTTATGTCAGCAATCTTTGATGTGGCCATCACTCACAGCTCCAGAGTGTAACTGATAGACATTTAGCACTATTACAGTTATGGGCTGCTGTTTGCAAAGTTACACAGTCAAACATTAACAGCAATATTTTGGTTTATTTAGGCTTTAATAAGAAAAAAATAGCCTTTTTTTCACAGTCATATTTTCACCATGCTATTCATACATTTATAGATGTCATAGCTCCAAATTAAATATTTAATTTACAAACTAAATATTTAGTTTACAAACTAAATACTTAACTTGCAACTTAAATATTTAGTTAATAAACTAAAGTTAGTAAACTTAATATTTAGGTGTAAATTAAATATTTAATTTCCAAGCTAAATCCATCCATCCATCCATTTTCTTTTACCCGTTTATTCCATTTTGGGTCACGGGGGTCGCTGGTGCCCATGTCCAGCAATCACTGTGCGAGGGGCGGGGTACACCCTGGACGGGTCGCAAGTCCATCACAGGGCCACATAGAGACAAACGAGACAAACAAACATTCACTCTCTCACTCACACCTAGGGACAATTTAGAGTTACCAATCAGCCTAACATGCATGTTTTTGGACTGTGGGAGGAAACCGGAGTACCCGGAGAAAACCCATGCATGCACGGAGAGAACATGCAAACTCCACCCAGAAAGGCCCCTGGACCGGGGTTTGAACCAAGGACCTGCTCGCTGAGAGGCAGCAGCTCTACCAGTTGCGCCACCGTGCTGCCCTCCAAGCTAAATATTTATTTAAAAAAACTAAGCATTGAATTTCTAAACTAAGTATTTATTGTCTAAGCTAAATATTTGATTTTCAAACTAAACATTTAATTTTCAAAATTAATTTGGTATGTAAATATTTAGCTCAGATCTAAATATTTAACTTGAAAGTTGAATATTTAGGTCTGAGCTAAATATTTATTTAGCTTTCAAGTTAAATATTAAAGTCCAAGCTAAAAGTTTAATAAGCAAATTCATTTAGGAATTTTTTTTCATTCAACCTTTATTTAGGCAAGTACAGGTAAATCCCATTGAGCCTCGAGGACTCATTTACAAGAGAGACCTGATTTCAACAAAGAATGATGACAACAATGGACAACAGCTACAACAAGAAACAGTTATAAAAAGTCATACTTTTTTTTTAACAAATAGGATGGCTAAAAAAAAAGAAGAAAAGAAAAAAAGAATTAAAAGTTAAATTAAAAAAATTAAATGCTTAGCTTGGAAAATAAATATTTAGGTACGAGCTATTAGCAAATTAAATATTTAGTTTAGGAATTAAATATTTAGCTTGGAAATTAAATATTTAATTTACACCTAAATATTTAGTTTACTAACTATTTAACTTGCAAGTTAAGTATTTAGTCTGTAAACTAAATATTAAGCATGTAAATTAAATATTTAGTTTGGAATTATGACATTTATAAATGTATGAATAACATGGTGAAAATATGACTTTGAAAATTTTTTTTATTTTTTTTCTTATGAATAAATAAACCAAAAATATTTCTGTTAATTTTTGACTGTGTAACTTTACAAACAGCATCCCATATCCAGCAACATCTCATATGTGTCAAATGTGAAAACTTGCAGCGGTTTGGTTATTGTGTTGTTTCTATATTATCCATTATTGTTTCTGTTGGTTTCTACTTTTTGGTGTCCTGTTATGTAATCTGTTGCTATGTGCTTGTTCTGTTTGTCCCTGTACAGCACTTTGGTGTGTTTTGTCACTGAAGTGCTATATAAATAAATTGGTATGGTATGGTGTGGTATATGACGCGGCCTAACCTGTGTTTTCTGCTTCCCCAGCCGCGAGCTGCTTACACTTTTTCCACCTCACTGAAGACGTTAATGCTTTTATCACAGCTGAAGTGTTTTGCACTCCTGTGAAATTCCTCCTTCGCCAAGATCCCCTCAACTTCCTTCCTATTACGAGATTGTGAACATAGCTTTCTCGTGCACTCTTTTTGACTTAATTTGCAGCGCGCACGGTTCAAAAATCCAATGGACTGTGAGATGATGTTATAAACGGAAACGGGAGCAAATGCATGTTTATTTCATTGAGTGATGTTGCTTGACAAAGCCACCATAACACACAGGCGGGGTAATGGCTTGACAAATCTGATCTGTCAGATTAGCAACACTTGCCACTTCTCCTTCCCATGCAGGTAAAGAGAGGGCGAACGCTTCACCAAGAGGAGGGTGAGAAAGGAGAAACGGAAGTGTGTGTTGTTAAAAATATATTTTTATTATAAATATTATATTATTATACAGCTGCTCCCTTCTTCAGTGATCACCACAGCAAACTAAGTCACACGAAAGACTTGGCAATTGTTCTTATACCCTCCCTGACACAACCACACACCACTGAGCCCTCTGTGTGGAGCAGAGAGCTGACATCTGGGGCACCTGGGGAAGCAAATGGTGGTGGTTAAGGGGCTTGCTCAAGGGTCCAGAGTGGTGCAAATAAGGGTGGAGACAGGTGTGGGTGTTTCATCTTTCTCACCAACATTTTGATGTTGTCATTCTGCAGAGTCGAACCAGCGACCTTCCTATCACAGGCCCACCTTCTTGAGCCTCTGCTCCACCACTCCCGGCTTTAGAAATATATTATATTAGTCTACTGAAAGGTCACTGTTTTTAAATGCTTAACTGAATTTGGCCTCCCCGCTGGCCTTAGACAGGCCAACTTATCTCAAATTGCTCCTGGAGGATACGTAAAACAGGCATGAAGTCAGGACCAGGAAGACACCTCGTGTTCTCTTTTTCTCATCTGCCTGTAACAGGTCTCTCTTGTAAATGAGTATTCGAGGCACAATGGGAACTAACCTGTATAAATAAAGGTCTAATAATAATAATAATAATATGCAATATATCTTGGTGCCCATGTTCTAATGGTCATCAAACTGCAATCACTATATGCAACTCAAACTCATATCCTGTCATTTATTCACATTAGTCAGTTTTATTATGTTTTCCACATATTGACTTTAAGTACTACCATATAATATCACACATCAATCAAATTCAATAGAATGTATTGCCTTGTCTTCAAAACAGCATTCTGAGAAGCTGCAAACTCCTGATGAGAGTCTATTTTTGGCCACTTCATCATTTCCCTTCAAGGTCCAACTCAGCATGGTGGCTCGTCTGACACCCCAAACACTCTGTGGTAAGTTCATATTTCAATGTTGCTTCCTAGAAGTCGAAAACATTATTCTGGTACTTGAGAAAAGCTGCAAATGTATACGTAGTCACAGCAAAAAAAACAAACTATGAGTGACACAGTTACATTAGATGCTACAGTTTACGTCTATTTTAGCAACATTCAGTGAAGCCTAAAAGTAAAGAACAAATGTACTTTCATCACCTTTAAAATGGGCTCCTTTTATAAAAACAGCAAAAGTAATGTTTTATTTTTAGATCACAATTAATTTGATTTTGTTACGAGAACTGAATACCCAGATGAAAAGACTGAATAATGAACAACTCCAAGACTGAATGGAAAGTTTAGTGAATTAATTTATAGTGAGAATAAATAGCGCAGGTAATGTCAGGAATCCTAAGGAGCAAAGAGAATGGTCAGATATTAGATACCTCAGAGTTGAATTAGGCAGGTTGTCTGTGATTCTTACAGGTAGAAGATTGGTTGTTGAGGAGGACTCGTTCCTATAAATCTTGTGCAAGCAAGGAGTCAACCAGAGTGGATTGCCGTCTCTGGTGGGTGCGTGATTGGAAGGCGAGGAAGACAGCGGAAGAGGCCACAAGGAGATTTCCAGAGTTTCACAGAGGAGTCCAGGAACTGGTAAATCACAGAAGGTACATTGGCAGGTAATGCTCCAGCGGCGAGGAGAAGTCATCTCTTGCCTTTTATACTCTTGGCGTCCCATCAAGGAGATCGTTCACAGGTGTGGCAGTTTGGTGCCATCTATTGATCTCAGGACAATAGTGATAATGGAACTCCCACAGTTTTGATAGCTAGCCATTTGCACATGCTAAAGTTTTAGCTAGTATTAGCAAATAGCTTAAACAAATAGCTAAAGCTTTAGTATGCAGAAGTGTAAGGATTATTGGATGTTTTTGCCTTTTTCTATTTACAAAAGTCAAAACCTTGAAATGTGATTGATGTCAGTCCAGTCTTAACTTTCTTACAACAGATAAACAGTAGAGTTTGATAACTGTTCAGTGACCGTCAGTGTCACAAGCTGATGGTTTTCTGCTTTCTAAGCATTCAGACACTGTAAAACATCTTCTGATAGTGATCAGTCACTCCAACTGAATTAATGTGATACAAACCAAAAGAAGTGGAAATTAAAAGTTTAGTTTTAACTGCAGGTATTACAACTTTTCATGCACAAGTTAGCCTTTGGGAAGTCAGAAACATTCCAAGTCAAACAACAAAGTCCATGCTCAATAATCCAGGTATAAAATCTAACATTTT
>NC_056512.1:29599680-29616098 GCF_014905685.2 Nematolebias whitei | reverse complement strand
AAATCATGGCATTCTGTGCTCTTTTAGAGCGTTTAGAGTTTAGAAACGTTGCTTAGAATACTGCAAGAGTGTGGGAAGGGTTTAAAACACATTTATACAGTGGTGGGACGTAACTAAGTGCATGCACTTAAGTACACTTTTCATGTATCTGTACTTTACTTAAGCAGAGTTAAACATGGGTACTTTTTACTTGTACTCCACTACATTTTACATTAAGTATCTGTACTTTCTACTACACTACATTTCAATAATGCATTGTGTTACAAGTTACATTCACGTTGCAACTTTTTTATTTGTTCGTTAATTTGAAAGTAACCAATTGTGAGAGGGGAGTTGTTCCATTGAATCACTGCAAAATGGGCAGGTAACGTTAGACCCACTTTCAAGAAGAGCTATATTCTAATATATATGTCACTGAGCTGGGCGCACCCACAGCACCGCTAACACACCCAAAATGGATTCCACCGAGGAAAGTCAGCCAGAAGATACAGTATGTGCCACCCATGACCTTATTGAAAGACTATTGAAAGTCTATAGAAAGACTATTGAAAGACTAAAGATTATTGTCATGTTTCTGTTTATGCTTTAATTTTTTTGCTTAGTCATGCTCTGCTCCTGTCACTTCTCACCACTCACTCTCTGCCTGCAATCAGGCTCATGCATGATTCTTGCTCAGTCTCCTATTGAAGCTCCCTGTTCACAGTCCTCAGTGCCAGATTATTGAAAGCCTCAGTGAGTAAATGTCCAGCGTCCATGCCACAGTTTCGTTTGTCTTCCTGGTCCTGACTTCATGCCTGTTTTACGGATTACCCATCTTGCTCGTCCCCTGCTTGCTTTGGATTATCTACTCTGCTCATGGTAACGACCACTGCCTTCTCTACAACGACCACGTCTACTGGATCACGATTCAAGTTTGGTTTCGGATTTCTGATCACCTGTGCACGACCCTCGCCTTCCTGTCCCTCCAGATCGTGCTGGCCCAAGGACTCAGACCTCCACCAGAAGCAGTTTATCAATAAATCTTTTAAACCTTCCTGTTGTCTGTGATCTGGTTTGAATACCTAAATCTGGTTCTTGTCAATTATTCAGTACAGCAGGACAGACTCCAAAAGAGCTAAACTGGACTTAAAAAACTTTGAAAACCAACTACTTCTGAACTTGAACAAGAAATTCTTGCTGCAATATTAAAATGTGTCAGTTCATGGGATGTTAGGACAGGAGACGAGAGATGTCTCCAAATGACTTGACACTCGGGTCCAAGTTTTGAAAATGTTGTCAGGAAGTTAAAATATTGTTCAATATTGACCTATTACAAGGTTGACTAGACAGTATTTTAACTAGAGTTGATGACAAACTGGAGTTGAACTGATCAGAGTTCTGGTGTCTAATGTTCCATGAAATTCTGATGCACAGAATCACAAGCCCAAGTGTGAACTGTCACAGAGTAAACACAATAAAACATGTATTATCTGCAGCATTGTTCATTAAAATGGCTCAACACTAATAATGTATTACAGAAAATATACATATGGTAGGCAGACTTAAAGATATGTAGACCATTGCATTAGGTAATACATCCAGCAAGTACTTTTACTTTTAATACTTTTAAGTATTTTTAAACACAAGTTTATTTACTTTTACTTAAGTAAAAACGTTAATGTGGTACTTATACTTTTACTAGAGTACATTTTTGTCTGTTTATTTGTACTTTTACTTAAGCACAGTGTTTGAGTACTTTCTCCACCACTGTGTAAATATAATCCTTTTGGGCAGCACGGTGGCACAACTGGTAGAGCTGCTGCCTCTCAGCGAGAAGGTCGCCAGATCAAATCCCTGCCAGGGACCTTTCTGGGTGGAGTTTGCATGTTCTCTCCGTGCATGCATGGGTTTTCTCCAGGTACTCCAGTTTCCTCCCACAGACCAAAAACATGCATGTTGTGCTGATTGGTAACTCTAAATTGTCTCTAAGTGTGTGACAGTGAATGGATGGTTGTCTCTTTTGTCTATGTGTCCCTGTGATGGACTGGAGACCTGTCCCCCGACTCTCACACAGGGATGGCTGGACATGGGCACCAGTGATCCCTGTGACCTAAAAAAGAAGAACCAGGTGAAAGACAATAGATAATGGATGGATATAATATAATCCTTTTCAAAATTGAAAAAAAAAAACCCCATCCTGTTGATTTATCTAAATGATCACATCCAGTTGTTTGATCTGGATTTAATCAAATTAAATGCAAGTATCTTTTAACAATTTAGACTGTATGTCAAGATGTCAGAAATATTGATTGAATTTTTGAGCGACTCAATCAAAACGTCCTGCCCAGATGGTTATAATCCACTCAGCCACTTTGACAGTGTTTCCCTTTAGCTGTCAAACGTATGAAAAATGACACTGACAGCCACAAACATTGTTCTGAACAACAACTGTCAAAGCATCCTTCAGAAGCAGGAGACGTTTGTACTGCTGCGTTCCCTCACTGTCACATCCCTCTCTCTCTCTTTTTATATATATTTTTTACATTCAAAGTCAAATACAACCCGATAAAAATAAATGAACCAGAGAAAACACCCCAAAACAACATACTTTCTTTTTTCTCCTGTCAACCCTACTTTAGCCGATGCTAGATATTCACCCCCACCCCCCCAAAAAAAAAAAAAATAATAATGGTTAGGTACTTTTCATGCCTTCCGTAAGACACACAACTCAGAATTAGCTTAAGTACCTCCAGTGGAGTAGAAATCAGAGTCAGGGAACAAACAAAGAAAAGTTTAGGGCTGTCCAGGCAATCACCTGCATCTCAGGACCCATTATCCCCAGGAGGAACTTGCACCACTCCTCTGAATGTCTCCCAGCAACACCGCTCTCCAACTGCTGCCATATTTCTGCTCCACTGGACGATAAAATAAAAGCCTGCCAGCCACACACACACATACACACACACAGGCTCATGTGCACGCAGACATACAGCACTAAGTGCCCCGCAAGAAGGATTTACAATTAAAGGAACAGAAACTCATCTCCTCTTACTGAATGCACAAGCGGGCTCTTGAGTGATCTATTGCCTTGAAGTGGTTCAGACCCCGTCAGTCATGGTGGCAGACAGAGCTTTGGATTTTCAGCTGTGTGGTGATCTCTGAGCTTTGAAATGAACTTTATTGAAAAAGATTCAGATCTTTTAAAGTGGTGTTACAAACAGTATGAAAGGTTATAAACAATAAAAATCTTACCTGCTTCAGATAGATCTTTAGTTTGGAGGAGAACGAAAAGTTTAATCCTGACTGAAAAGACGAGTTATTGACTAGCTCAAGTAGATCAAAGTGGATCTGTCAGACCCAAACAACTCGGATTGACTCCATCACTGGTAGTTTTGGATTACGTGTTTCAGGGATTCACAGATTTTTATTGTCATTCACATCACATGTGGTACATGAGGTGGAACAAAACTATGTACATGGGGTCCGAGTTACATCCAACAAAAATACAAATTGTAAAGAAAAACAATAGTAAGATCCGAGACGTGAACTAAGAGTACACTAAGCACTAATAGTACAAAAACAATGCGCCAAAACGTATACAGTTCAGATTTTGTGCAAGCAGCTGGGTGCAGCACTTCTGCTGCAGCATGCAGGAATAATATTTATGCAAAAAAATAAAATATAAATAAAAGAACTCTAATTTGGTGTTTGGCTCTGCTTGGATGTGGTACATGAGGTGGAACGAAATGCTGCACTCAAGGTCCCAGTTACACCCAAAAATAACAAAAAATATCAAAAGAAACAGTGTATAAAGATCTAAGATACACTAAGATATATGCTAAATACTAATAATGTAAAATAATTAGATATAATCAGATCAGAGTTAAACTTACTGGTAGTTTCTCTAATACGAGTTATTTTTAAAGCAACTTAGAATATTACAATCTGCTGTTTTACTGAGATGCATTCTTTTTGTCATTTTTATTTTGACAAATTGTATTCTGCCTATATTTGTTTAATAAATATTTTGCTGGCTACAGTTTAAAATCGCTCTGTATGAACTCGGCTTTACTGTTTGTTTTGTGTGGATTTTTCCCTGACGTATTAATACATGCTCTTATTCTGAAACTTCCAGAAATCCTAATGAAAAGAAAGAGCCCCAGGAAGAGTTTATGATGTTTTTTTGTTTTGTTTTGTTTTTTAAATAAAGAATGACACATTTTCCATCTCCTTTGTGAAGATCTCACAGGTCAAGCAGGTGGCGTGATGCTTGTCTCAGTGAGGAATCTCATCTCCAAACAGAAACACTGGATCTCTTTCACCATGATTGTTGGGTTTCTGGTTACTGGTGTGACCAGGCGTCTTTGTTCCTGACCTTTCTGCTGGGACAAACCTTGGACGTCTGTGTTGGTGGTCTAAACGTCTTTCGTTTTTATTTGATAAAGGCTATTGTGAAAGTTCCCGGTTCTGCAGAGATCCGTGCACAGTTTTGTGCTTTCATGCAATCTTCTTGTCTTACAAGTTGACGTAAATTTCTCTCAGTCTTCTGACTCAAGTTTCACTCTGAAAAGAACAAATTGATGCGCTCTCACACACACATGAAAAAAGTGATGGTATGTGTTTTTTTTTTTCCCTTTTATTCTCAGGAGATTTCAGACTCAACATCATTCTTCAGACTGCCACCTGTACCCAACAGGATAAATTACACCTGGAAGTTATGTCAAAGAAACCCGTTCAACATCCCTTTACAGGTCAAATCTAAAGAGAAATAAAATTAAACTATTCATCAATGACATTATGTACAAATATTCCACAGTACCACTTTACAACAAGTCTCACCTTATAGAGGGCTAATAAACAGTTTGTAGATAGGTTATTAATTCCTCTATAAACACTTTATAAATCATTAATAATAGTTTATTATGCATTAACTAAGGGTGACAGAGACAAAACTGAGCAGTTTCTATAGTGAGCCAAATCTGTTCACATATATATTTCATCTAGAGTTGTTATATTAAACATTTCAGACCAAGTTACTACCTGGTAAGCACAATAAGCATTTGTAAAACTATTTTTTTTAGGATATAATATTAATTGTAGATACTTGTAATGCAGTGATAAAATGCAATATTATATGCCAAAGAAATAGGTTTACAAATGCTTATTGTGCTTACAAAGTAGTAACTTAATTTGAAATGTTTAATATAAAAACTCTAGATGAAATATATAGGTGAACAGATTTGGCTCACTGTTTGGCAAGATACTGGTTAGTTTTGTGTCTGTCACCCTTAATTAATGCATAATAAACAATTATTAATGATTTGTAAAGTGTTTATAGAGAAATTAATAATGTACCAACTATTTATTAGCATCTATAAGTAAAGTGGTACCCATTCCACTAATAAATACCATATAAAGGATCAGCCTATACAGAATCATCATAAATACGTTATAAAAATTATAATTTCTCTGCTGTGTTTTAGAGATGTGACAGTCACAAATAATCCCAATCTTTGGAATGACTCTTTACCGGGCGGCTGTGGCTGAGTGGTTAGAGCAGTCGTCCTCCAATGCAAGAGTTAAGGGTTTGATTCCACCAGAAGTCACATGCCTAAGTGTCCCTGGGCAAAACAATGAACCCCTCATTGCCTCTGATGTGTGTCCCATCGGTGTTTGAATGTGATAAAGCTCTGATTAGTCTTTGTATATATTTAGTAGTGCTGTATGAATGGGTAAATGAGGACACAGATTGTAGTGTAAAGTGAGTTGAGTATCTTGATAAGATAGAAAGGAGCAATATGTCCATTAACCATTTAAAATGAATAACAGGAACTGAATCACAGACAGCTTTTGTGTTTAAAACAGATTTAGACACACTCCTTCATCTCAGTGGAATAACAAAGGTGTGTGTCTTCATCTGTCACACACTCCTTTGCTATTCCACTGGGAAAAAGAAGAACAGGCTAAGAGGAGGAGCGCAGCCATTGTGATTGGCGAACGTTCACTCAGGACGGGACGGGGGTTGTGCACTTGACCAGCACTCGTGGCCTCAGCAGCACGGCCGTGGTGAATCACTGGCAGTACCACACGACTAACCGTTCAAAAGATTGTCTCTTTTGAACGGCACTGACCCCAAAGATCCAGCTCTGTGTTTGCACCGCAGAGGTTTAATTAAAGCATGACTGAGAGTTTCAAAACATATTTCAAAGTGGAGATTTAAAAAAAAAAGTTTTAAGTGAATTTTGACTGAAAAAGGTGAAGTGTGAGTATATTGTAAACAGTATCAAAATGTGTTTTGGAGAATCTTTAACCAAGTTGAGCACATTCTTTCTGTATTATTACTGGAGATGTTCTCACCACCTAGTGGTGTGGCGTACATATTTTGGTGCTTTTAGATTAAACTTTTTCCCCCAGAAATATCCATTTAAAACTACGTAGTGTACAGTATGTGGGACCACATGAGGCACTGTCCATAATAACAAATGGCATTACCTCATAATCTAACAAGTTTTATTCACGAGAAAATCTATGAAAACATTTTTTTTTTTTCTAATAGATGGACTACAACTAAATAAAGCATGACTAAAGAGTCTTTTAAAGACAGGTCTAATTGTCATTTTTGAATGCTATAATCATTTTTAACCAGGATTCAGAGTACTGAAAACCAACAGGATTGACAGGAAGCTGCATGGGTTAAGAGATGTGACTTCACAGAGAGGAGAGGGAGCCTTGAGGAAAAGGAATGTGTAGGAGGACAGCAGGAGACAGCACCACCCAATCTATAGGTGATGCATCTTCATTAAGATCCTCAGTTCTATATAGTTTAATAAAAAAATGTTATGTCCTTCCTTAATAAACAGCCACTGGACTTTATGTAACACACTTTATAGTACTGCCATGCATTAAGGGTCCAGAAGGGCAGGTGATGTCCACCTAAAACCTCCAAAGATTTACCTCAGAAAACAGTTCCTTATAGTTGTTGTTAAAATAAATAAAGGAAAAACACCTTAGGATAACTTCTGATGTGTAACACAACTCCTCCCTGCTTTGGCTCTCAGGGTTTTAAATGTTGTTTTTATCAACCAAAACTGTAAATTGCACATTTCACCTTTTGCATTTCAGATGTTTTCTTCGTGTTTCTCTCCACTTCAGCCTTGGCTTCTCTCTCACCTTCTGAGATATTTAAGTCTGCACTGGTTAGTCTTGTATGCTTCCATTCAGAACTTGCTTTTTCATGTTTCTCTAGCCTTAAACAAACCAAAACCTTTCTTTCTTTAGTTTCCCCTGAGTGGCACATGAATTCACAAAGTAGATAAAGGCCCAAAGCCCCAGCAGCGATGCAGCTTTGTCTGAGTGCCTGTGACATATTTACCAATATTGCTTTATGTCGTCGCTGAGATGCTTGCATTGTAGTACGAACACATTTGTATATGAATGCACATGAATACATTGAAGAGAATAACAAAAGGTTGAAAAGTCAAAAAGACTATGTGAGTGCTTTCATTTCTAGTTTGTCCCTGAATTTACAAAAATACATTAAAATACATTTTTGCACTGCATGTTTCTAATAAGAAAATGGTCTTTTAGCGTCTTTTTTTATTGCAACATTTCCTCTTGAAATGCATGCAGGCAATACAGTTCTTTTTCACTTAACATCTTGTCAAACATTCGAGCGTTAAGGGACAACTTTCTTGTGAAAGTTGGGATTTTTCTACAACCCAGGTGCAGAAACTGTGTGCAAAAATGTCATAGAGTATAGCACGATGAGCTAATGTTTTAAACTGCATTATAGTTTTTGAACAGACTCTTTTTAGTGCCCACTATTGTTCACGTGAAGAAGGCAATAACCTCCACGTGACCACCAACTCAGAAATCTTGTCCGTGGATTGTTTTCGATTTTTGCCCACAATGTTCAGCCAGATTTTGAGGCACCAAAAAGCCTTCATTCTTTTTAATCTGTTCAGGTCTTAATTAGGAACACAATGAATCCACTGTCTGTTTGACAAGCCTAATTATGTCTGTTTGAAATGTGGGGATAATTGGGTTTTCAGTTCAAGATCCCCAAACATCAATCTGGATCCTCTTTCTGACCCTCTGTCCAGGTCCATTGGTTGTTTTCTCCAACAGACTGAATGCAGGTCATTGTATGATTACAGGAAAAAGAGAACAATCTCACCATGTTTTCATGTTTTGTGTATCTGTTGCAAACTTTTTGATCCACGGGAACTTCTCAGTATGCCATTTATAATCACATTAATCTGATTGTCTCTAGTTTATGGTCAAAGTGTGGGAGAAGAGAAATTAAGGAGTTCGACTCCTGGAGCAGAGCAGATATTTGCAGGTATTTGTGATGAATCTTCTTTGGTAAAAACACAGGGGTTATCATTTATATAATATAATATAATATAATATTATATATATATATATATATATATATATATATATATATATATATATATATATATATATATATATATGTAAACACCTTCATTCATAAGAGCAGGGTTTATATTTACTAAGATATGAAAAACTTCTGTTCCTTTACAACAGATTTCTTTATTATGGATAATGTTAATAAAACATGTGCACACAAAGTAGATTTTCTAACTCCTATATGAGAACCAACAAAGTCCATGCTCAGTTATTCAGGTATTCAATCCAACAATTTTCAGTCAGGTCATCTGGACAGTTTATTATTTTTTTGGGTGCTGAAACGTTTCACCTTCCATCCAGAAGGCTTCATCAGTCAAGGAAACACGCAACACAAAACTGATTCTTCCCCCCAACAGTTTACTCCAAAGTGGAACAAACCAGTTATGTTGGTGCTAAAATGGTGTCTTTGGCACGCCCCACCCTCCGGTGCTTGCCCTCTCACTCGTCGACAGTCGTGTCAAACTGATTCAAAACCAACAAAGTCCATGCTCAATAATCCAGGTATACAATCCAATAATTTGCAGTGTATTTGAGAACATTAGGAATCAAAATCTTCTTAGGTTTATTAACACTTTTACCCAATTCATAGTATTCTTTAAAAAGAAACAAAACAAAACTTCTAATTCTGGAATAACTTGTGTTCCACAATCCTTTTAAATATTTCAACATGTTCATGTTCATTTAATTTTTATGTTTCTCAAAATTGTACCTCTCAAAAACATTGAATAAAATGAGTGTAGTCGTCCATAAACTCTGATTTTATTTCTTCTAAATGTTGTGTTAGAATACATTTGTTTTAATTTGAAATAAATTAGCAAAATCAGTTGTTTTGAGTTATTTTTATACATTAGGACACTGATAAATAAACTGTGGACAATCTCAATTTGTGACAAATATTTAATCTATAGAATAATCTCTGGCTGTAAACAGAGTCAGAGGGAAATCCATTATCCATCCATTATCTTTACCCACTTCTTTCTTTACGGGTCACGGGGTCAGTGGGGCCCATGTCCAGCAGTCCTCTGTGGGAGAGGCGGCATGACACGTCTCCAGTCCATCAGGGACACTTAGAGACAAATGAGACAAACAACCATTCACTTTCTCTCTCTCTCACTCCTAGGGACAATTTAGAGTTACCAATTAGCCTAACATGCATGTTTTTGGTCTGTGGGAGGAAACCCAGATAAAACCCATGCATGCACGAAGAGAACAGGCAAACTCCACCCAGAATGACCCCTCAGCCAGGATTTGATCCAGCAACCTTCTCAGAGGGAAAATATTAAAATAATAAAACTGGATATATCAGATCTAAAGCCAATAGGTAAAGTTCTTCTCTCTTCTTCTGAAATGACTGAGTCCAAAGAAGTGGAGTCATTATGGGAGCGGAAATCAAGTGGTGGAGCATTAAAACAAAAGTTGGAGCTAAGATCATACAACAATGATCTGTGCTGATATTCTGAACTCTAACTCAAGAATTTCTGTAACTGATCACTGCATATAGTTGTAAACAAAGATGAGAAATTTCCACTTTTATCTAATGCACTTTTTACAAAACCTCTGATGATTTTGAGTGAAATTGCCCTCAATCATTTAATGATGCAGAAATTGTGTAAAACAAATTGTGCTTTTTGTCTCATTCCTCACCAAACAGAGAAGCAACATCTCAAATAGTAAATGTAGGCAATAAAAATACCATTATCAGGCTAAACTGAGCTGCATTTACAAGTACTTGACTACATTGAGAGATGCCATTTCCTGCTGATGCCCACATAACTGGGTCACTCGTGGCTCTGCTCTTCCTGGCAAACTCATCCAAAGTTAAACTGAAACATACAATTCTGACGTTTTGTTGAAACTATTTGTTAAACTTTTATCATAAAAAAAGTTGTAAATCAAGTGGGTCAAGTTTGTTATGATGTTCTTTAGGGGTTCTTCCAACAGGTAACAGATATATACTTTACTCTCTCTCTGAGTTTAGTCAGGCAGCTATTGGAGAAAGTTTTCCATCTTTAGCCTATTTGTTTACATATAGAGATGTTGGCGTTCTCATCACTCTGTACACTCTAATGAATAATGTGTTTTGGGAACCAACAGATGAAAGTTTAGTTGCTCTATCAACCAAAAATAAAATGCTAAACAAACAGTCGACATTCAGGCTGAAGTGTAATTATGCCCAAAGGTGAGCTGAAAAGCTGATGATTGAAGGTGTGAGAAGCCCGGACTCGATGTGCTTCAAACAACAAAGGTAGGTGAAGAGACGTCCACGCGTGCAGACAGCACTCACAGAGCGAGGACAATGATAGCTGCAGCAACAGTAGAAGTCAGATAATCACAGCTGCCTTGGTGACAGCACAGCATAATTAACACTAATGACCCTACACTTTATGAGCCTCTACAAAGACAATTAGTCCTCCCACTCTCCTCCCCCTCTTCTCTCTGGGGCAGTGAACATGAATTTAACCCACACTGTGCCCTCTTACTTCATCCCACTGCTTTTTTTTTCTTTTGTAATATCTTTCTGCCAACAGCCTTTTTACTTTCTTCTACCTGCAGTGGGAGGCGGTTTGTTCAGTACAACAGAGCTTTAGGGCCATGCTAAAAAAATAAAAATAAAATTACACTGCCACGCTAAGAAAAAAAAATTAGAAGCCATAAAATTACGAGAATAAAGTCGTACAAGACTTTTTTTTAATACAGCTGTCGTTATTTTATTTTTTGTCCACGAGTCGGATCCACAATGCGACCTGTCAATCAATCCAGTAGGCGTGTCAGCAAATGACCAATCCGAAACTAAATGAGTCGTAATATTATCCGAACTCTGACACGATAAAGTAGGGTTCACTGCATTTTAACTGTGGTAAAATGAAGAATGTTTGTTCAACTTTACTGTTATCAACACTAACTCAAAACTTGTTCCAGTACCGACCCCCACTGTTGTGTTCTTGTGTACTGCTTCTGGGATGCATATACGTGACATCATTACATCATGACTTTCGTTTTTGTTTCCGTTTGAAAATGGCGCCCATTGAGCGTAACTGTGTGTGTGCAGCGCTGTTAGAGGTCTTCAATAAACATGCCAGAAAGAGGCTGAAGAGACCCAGCGACTTACTTATAGGAGCTTCAGATTGGTCATTTGCTGACACGCCTATTGGATTGATTGTCAAGTCGTGTTGTGGACCTGACACATGGGGAAAAAATTAATGAGAGCTGTAAAAAAAAAAAAAGTCTTGTATGACTTTATTCTTGTAATTCTATGACTTTAAGGCTAAGATAAAGACCAACACCTGGAGCAGAAAAACTCTTACGTCCGTATGCTCTTTGTGGACTTCACATCTGCCTTTGGCACCATGATCCCCCAGGCCCTGATGGACAAGCTATCCATGCTGGTACTAGGCCCCTCCATTTGCAGCTGCGTACTAGACTTCTTAACAAACAGATCACAGTTAGTGAGGATCCACAACTTCTCCTCCTCCACCATAACCCTCAGCACTGGTTCTCCTCAGGTATGTGTGTTGAGCCCCCTCCTGTTTACTCTGCTCACGTATGATTGTGCAGCTACCCATCCAGGCTGTCACATTGTAAAGTTTGCAGATGATACAGCGGTGTTGGGATGCATCACAAACAATGATGAGTCCAGCTACAGGCAAGAGGTGGAACACCTGGAGAGCTGGTGCAAAGAAAATAACCTTCACATCAATGTGAAGAAGACAAAGGAGATGATTGTGGACTTCAGAAGGAACAAAAACATCTACACCCCCCTGAACATGAGGATCTGCGGTGGAAGTGGTCTCCAACTACAAGTACTTCGGTGTACACATGAATGACAACCTCAGCTGGAGAAACAACACCAACAGCCTGATCAAGAAAGCTCATCAGAGACTCTACTTCCTCAGGCGGCTGAGACAAGCTGGTCTGGGAAGCTCAGTCCTCACCTCCTTCTACAGGTGTGCAGTGGAGAGCATCCTGTGCTCCAGCATCAACGTGTGGCATTGAGGCTGCACAGCTCCAGAAAGAAAAGCTTTGCAGAGAGTGGTGAAGGCTGCACAGAAGACTTTTGGAGTCAGTCTCCCCACGATCACAGACATCTACACCTACAGATGCAGGAAGAGGGCTACCTGCATCATCAAGGACCTCAATCACCCAGCACACACACTTTTTGCCCTACTCCCCTCAGGAAGGAGGTTGAGGAGCATTAAGTGTAGAACCACTAGACTGAGGAACAGCTTCTACCCTGAGGCTGTTAGACTCATGAATCTCTAACTAGAATAATCACTGTGAAAAATCACATCATGTTGCTGCTGATCTGTTTCATGTTGCTGCTGATCTGTTTCAATGTTGATGTGTTCATGCTTTGCTCATCTGCTCACACAGACTCATGTTCATGTTTGTGCTGATGTTCAATGTTTTTATGTTATGAGTGCTTAGTGTATATTTAGTTGATGTTTTTCTTAGTTCATATCTTAGATCTTATTACTGTTTTTCTTTTACATTTTATTGTTAGATGTAACTGGGACCCTGTGCACATAATTTCGCTCCACCACATGTACCACATGAGGTGCAAATGACAATAAAGAATCTCTGACTCTGACTTTATTCTCATAAAACTACGACTTTATTCTCGTAAAACTATGACTTTATTCTCGTAATACTACAACTTTATTCTCGTAAAATTAAAACTTAATTCTCGTAAAACTACGACTTTATTTTTGTAAAACTAAGATTTTATTCTCGTAAAATTACAACTTTATTCTTGTAATACTACAACTTTATTCTCGTAAAACTACAACTTTCTTCTTGTTATTTTATGGCTTTTAATTTTTTTTTTTCTTAGCGTGGCAATGTAATTATTTTTTTTTATTAGTGTGGCCCTAAAGTATGACGGAGCTTTAGGGCCACACTAATAAAAAATAAAAAATTACATTGCCACGCTAAGATTTTTTTTTTAAGCCAAAAAATTACGATAATAAAGTCCTAGTATTACGAGAATAAAGTTGAATAAAGTCTTAATAATACGAGTATAAAGTCGTACGAGACTTTTTTTTTTACAGCTCTTGTTTATTTTAATATTTTTTCCACGAGTCAGATCTGCCACGTGACCTGTCAATTAATCCAGTAGGTGTGTCAGCAGATGGCCAATCCGAAGCTAAATGCTCCTTACCTACAGAAGGCCTACATACTGTGTAATGTAATGACAGAATCTAGCTTTGCTGTTACACAACGTTTAAGGACAAAATTATCAATGCATAGCTTACCTGCTTACAGTAAGGTGGTATGCTCTGATAGGCTGCAGCGCAGCTCTCTGCAGGTAAGGAGCATTTAGCTTCGGATTGGTCATCTGCTGATACACCTACTGGATTGATTGACAGGTCACGTGGCAGATCTGACTCGTGGAAAAATTAAAAATAAATAAAGGAGAACTGTAAACAGTCTCATACGACTTTATTTTCGTAATATTAAGACTTTATTCAACTTTTTTCTCGTAATACTAGGACTTTATTCTTGTAATTTAATGGCTTTTAAATATTTTTTTTTTTTTGCATTGCATATGTTAAAAAAAAAAAAATCTTAGCATGGCCGTCGTAGTTCAGGACATGCACCCAGATATTTGTTTTATGTTTCATTGTCATTCATCTTATTTCTTCCATGTTAGACACATTTTCTTTTAAATAACTCGTTCCACCTTTTGCTTATTAAATTTTATAGATTATCCCCTACCCCCAAATAAAAAACAAAACAAACAAACATAAAACAACTAATGCTTGTTAAGGTGTAACTCACATGTGACTGATCATAAGTTAACAGACTGACGACTGATGCAAAAAAAAAAAGAAAGAAAAGAAATCACTCCAACATCACATGCTGAGGAATATGGAGTTGGCACACACACAAAAAAAAGATTCTCTGATCAATCCAACAATGTTCAGTCAGGTCATCTGGACAGTTTCTTTTTTTGTGCTGAGACTTTTTGCCCACCATCCGAAGGGCTTCATCAGTCGGAGGAAACACCAAACAAAACTGATTCTCCACCTACAGCCTACTCCAAAGTAGAAAAAAAACACAGTTATGCTGGTGCTAAGATGGCCTCTGGGGCACGCCCGCTCCTTCGGTGCCCGCCCTCTCCCTCGTCAAAAGTCATGTCAAACTGGTTCAGAACACCAAAGTCCATGCTCAATAATCCAGGTATAAAATCAAACAATGTTCAGTCAGGTCATCTGGACTTAAAAAAAAAAAAAAAATTGTGGTGAGATGTTTTGCCCACGATCTGAAGGGCTTCATCAGTCTGAGAATTCCATGATCAAGTTTTACTCACTGAAATATGAAGATGAAATCCTCTACAGTGATATATGTTCTAACATGGTATTTATCGACATCCTAAACATGTTTCTTTAAAAATATCGTTATTAAATAGAAGCTCAAATGATGTCATAAAGAAAACTGTCAGCATCTCTATAATTTTAACAGTATCATGCTGTCGCTACGTGTCCCTGACATCTTACACAGATCTACTTTTTAAATAAAAATAATTACTGTTCGTCCTACCTCACAAATGTCAAAGCCGTCAATGGCTCTTTGAGCTGAGCTGTGTAATTTAAACAACGGACTCATTCCAATTCCTGAACTGAGCCAAGAGTATCATCTTATTTACACATTCATGTATTTGAACAGATATAGATTGGTGAGTTAATATTAGCAGGTTATCACTGCTGCTTACTCACCTGAGTTTAAACCTATACCAGCCAACCAGACCAGTGATTACTGTAGGTTCAAAGGTAAAACCTGATGAAATTATTTAACGATACATCATCAGTTTGACACAATAGATTAATGAATTAAAAGTTGCTCTTTGTTGCAGCATTCAATGAACCAAGATGTATAATTTAAACTCAAACCACGTGTTGAATAAGACTCAAATACATTGAATCACTTTATTTGTAAAGCATATAGTGGTCTTAATACCTACTGCTCCCTAGTGTGCTCTCTAAACCCCATCTCTGGCCTTTGTGCCAATAGATCTGTGGTGCACAGTGACTCCAATAATGACTTCCAGCCAAACTCACAGCGCCAGACCTGAGCTTCTAACACCATGTAATTAGCAGATTATTGACTCTTTCAGACACCTGGCGTGGGCAAGTTGAAGAATGACCACAATTAATTTTATGCTCTCAAGACTGTGCAGTATTTGAGGGGATGACAACTGTGCATTTGGTACAGTGAGAGCAGCATCTGTGCCCCATACAACAGGTCTGAAGCTGTGTGAGTTCAGGGGCAGATCAGTTTGCTTCACTGTTCGCAAGTACTGTACCTGCAGGGGCGGACTGGGACAATAATCAAGGCCAGGAAGTGGATACCATCCCAGGTTCATCACTGCCTGATTAACGCAAATCACCAAGACTTTGAGCACACTTTGAACACCAAATGACACCATATGCGTACTTGGTTAGCAATGCAGTGGCGTTTGGCATCAGAAGCATTTGTAATGTGGAGAGGGGGAATCACACAGGTGGGGGGAGTGGGGTCTGGGGATCTTCCCCCAGAAAATTATGAATAAAGTTGCATAAAAAAACATTCTGGTGTATTTTAACAGGTTGTTTAACATCTAGTTTGACCTACATAAGTAAACACTTGATTCAATAACTATTTTAGACTTAATGGCACAACAAGAAGTAGCCTGACCGACAGCTCTCCTTGTGTGAATAGAGTACGCTCCACTTCTCTCACTCTTCCTAGCCACAGTCTAAGAAACATAGTGTGTAGCCTAAGTTAACTTTTAAGAGAAAAAAAAAATCACTAGCCAATATGAAACAGTAAAAATAATCACTCTTTACCAATAGCATAAAGCAATATGATCATCATCCATTGTGCTTATAGCTTAAAATACCTAATTAAAACTCCATGTGTAAGACTGATCACAGCCCTCCTGACACTGAACAGCATACACAACATTACTCTGTTTGTGCCGGGGGACTGGATCTTTGGGATGAACCAGTCTTTGCCGTAATGTATTT
>NC_056512.1:29578586-29594680 GCF_014905685.2 Nematolebias whitei | reverse complement strand
AAAATAACCTGCTACTTACTACTTGTACTACTATCCTTACTTTGTGGTTTTTCACGTACCGTGGGGCTTCAGGGTACGGATCCTCCATTATAAACAAGAGGCTACTGTATAGTAAACGTCACTCCAACCGTAATTAAATGATGATTGGTCTCTAATTTGTGCTGGAGAATAACACATTTGCTCTGGTTTCAAAAGTTCAGTGCTGTTTAATAATGTATAATTAATAAAATGTAAATTTACAGACTCTAGCAGGAACATTATCGTCATACCTGCATGATGAATTGCTCACAGGGGGAAGATGCAAGACATATGCATTTTTGTGGAAGTGTTTTCTCCAGGGCCTCTAATTTGTAGTGCTCAGATTTGGTGTTCAAGAACATCTATCAAAGTGTTTTACTCATTGCTGGAGGTCAATTCGAAAAACAGGAAGTTATAAAAAGGATATAATACGTGCAATAAATCTCAGTTACTTCTTTATATTTTAAATGTAGTGTGTGTACTGTGAACAGAACAGAGTTGTATATAAACACATATGCAATTATAAAGATAAAAAAAAACATGTTAACCCTTAATAGCTATTCAAAAACAAAAAAGATTAGATAAATCCTTCTCTATATAAGCAGGTAGTCAAGTCAAGGTCATGGCTAAATCCGTGTTCAATGTCATTGCTGCAAGGAGAGGGAGTCGTGAGAAAGCTCTAACATTAGGGATCATCACCTGACCATCATCCCTGCACTGGAGCGACAGAAATAAATTCACCTCCATGCCGATTTAGATCTCGTCATATATGGAGAGAAACATCCTCACTTTACTCAGACTTAACATTCTGCTTCAAATATCCATGAAGTATACAGCAAGGACATTTGTTGTTCAAGTCTTACGCCTTTTGAAAATGATATATTGTGTTGCATCAATGCTGCATGGCTAAAAAGACAATGTTATTTGAATGACCTGAAGACCTTCGTGTCCCTGAACAGAGAGGGAATGTTATACCAGGATGTTGAGGTGAATAATGCTCCTTTTCTTTGCAGTATACGACATGTCCTTTGATTCCGTCTTTCATTTTGCTGAGCGCAGCAGTTGCAGCAATGGCAGAGAAATATCTATCTGTATTACAGTGCATCCACCCCTGACGGTGTTTTATTGTTCTAGAGGGACTACAGGACTCTCTTTATTGCCCATTTGGAATGTTAGCTACTTAAGTGAGTGAGTCGAAGCTGCTCCGCTCCGACCGTGGACACCCAATGTCCTGGAGACAGTGCTACTCAACTCTAAACAGCCTCTAAACTCCTGTTTCACTGGTGTCAGGCAAAGGAAGACAGCAGACTGAAAGAACATTCTTGTCAAGAAAAAAAGTCTTAAAAATCACGTGCGCTGCAGTTTGGTAGCACTGACGGGAGCGCCACTTCAACTCGCTCTTTTTTTTTTTGTTGTTTTAATTTTTTTGGAGCCTACACTGTACACCCACTATGGGTATGACCACAACAACTCCAAAACTTTTGGAGTTTAGTGTGTCGCTGCCTTGCCATCATGCCATAATGCCATCCTCCCATCATGCCATCATGCCATCATGCCATCATGCCATCATGCCATAATGCCATCATGCCATCCTGCCATCATGCCATCCTGTCATTGTGGTTCAGTTCCCAGTCGCCTTGCCGCCTCGGGCTCAGGCTCCAGCCTGTCATGGCGGCTGTCTCCACGATCTTCCATCTTCCTGCATGGACCGAACTCTCCGGAACGGTTTGGTTCCGTGGGAAAACCTTGGATGTTCATTGTCTGCCAGACCCGGTTCTGGAGGGCAGTCATCGTCCATTGCCACAGTCGTTAACATCACACTGCTAACAAGACCATGCAGCTAACAGAACCGCAGAACCATACTGCTAACAGTATAATGGTGCTAACGGGACCATGCTGCTAAGAGAACCTAACTGCCAACAGAACCACTTGCTAATAGAACCATGCTGCTGTAGATGTATTTCTTTTTCACTTTTGGTGCCTAGTTATTGTATTTTTGTTGCATGCTTTGGCATTTCTTCTTTTTTTTTTGCTAATAGAAATGATGCTTCTTGTCCTGACATTTTTTTGCATTGTTGCATTGATCTGCATATGACAATAAACCTAAACCAAAGCTCTGAACAGCAAATGAGAACATTTATAAACAAGCAGATGCATCACCCTACCGAGGGTTTCAAAACCATTTAAGAAATTATATTCCTCTACACACAATTTAGATGAAAAAGTAAATAATTATAATCAGCTAATGCATTTTTATAGTGTGTTCATTAAATAACCCTAAAAGGCAAAGAAAACATTTCTATGAAGTGGGTATCATGGACTTTCATTTTGCTTTGTCCCGTTTAAAATCTCAACTTAAATAAAATAAATAAATACTTAAATGGGAATAAATGAGTCACTGGGCATTCTTTCAGCATTTTATACAAAAAAAGTGGAGGAAATTTCTTGTTTTTATTTCATACTCTACATAGCATGACCTCGTAGTAGCCATCAGAATAACCCACAATTCAATTCAATTCAACCTTTATTTATACAGGTTAATCTCATTGAGCCTCGAGAACTTATTTACAAGAGAGACCTGTTTTTAGCAAAGAGTGATGACAACAGGACAATGAAAACAGTCGATATTCAGAAAGCATATTAAAAAATAAATAAATAAATGGAAGAAAATGATGTAAAAAAAACCAAAAAAAAACCAAACAAATATAGCTACGTTAAAGCGTTTTCAAATACTAAAAACAGGAACATGTCTGCGTTGGCTTTTGCCATGAACTTGGCAGTTGTTTGAAGCCACTCAGAGAGGCCAAGGTCAAGAACTTCAGAGAGGTAATACATTTAGTGATTCTGTTAACAAAATATTGAATAAATAATAATAATTATTATTTTACATAAACCAGTGGTTCTCAAACTTTTTGGATCCAGGAACCTCCTAAAAGATAGAAAAATGTCCTGGAACTTCCTCCAAAAACTTGTGTTTATTCAAAATAATTTACTGACATTCTTACCCCTAAAAGCCTTGGAAATAACATTTTTATAGTTTGGTTAAGTATGTTTGTTTTACTGCCGCATTGGTCCCCATATGTATTTATGTACTTCTTTTGATGATATAACCAATAATTTATTGTAATTGCAGACCCACAAGCTATGACTCATGGACCCCTGGAGGTCCAGGGACCCCAGTTTGAGAACTTCTGACGTAAACAACCTGATAGAAATATCCATAGTACAGGCGCATCTAAAAAAAACTAGTATATGGAAAAAGTAAAAAAAATTTTTGTCAATTACTTCACAAAGTGAAATATATATTATATAGATTCATTACACACAGAGTAAAATATTTCAAGCCTTTATTTCTTTGATTTTTTTAATTGACCTTGATATCCAAATATACAATTTACTTTCATCTGAAAAGAGGACATTGGACCACTGAGCAACAGTCCAGTTCTTTTTCTCAGGTAAGATGCTTCTGACATTGTCTTTGGTTCAGGAGTGGCTGGACTTGAGGAATGAGATATTTGTAGTTCATGTCTAGGAGTTAAGAAGCTGATTAGGGTGAGACACCAGGAGTTTACGATATTGAACCTCTTCGCAATATACCAATTTTCTGAGACTCTGAATTTTGGTTTTTCATTATTTTTAACACATAATCATCACAATTAAAAGAAATAAAAGCTTCAAATATTTCACTCTATGTGGAATGAATCTATAAGTTTAACTTTTTGAAATGACTCACAAAAAAATGAACTTTTTCCATAGTAATGTATAAAAATTTTCTGAAATGCACCTGTTTGTTTAATGACATAAGCAGGAACTAACAGGATGACCTGACTGTGAACAGCAAATAAGTGAACACAGGTGAGATGATTACTAACAAACTCCAAGTGTGGTCTTGTAAGAAGCTGGAACCAGAAACTACTGCTGAGACCAATGATCAAAATCATGAGTAGAACATAAACTGAACTGGGTTACTAACACGGTCTAGATTCAAAATGAAACACAAGGAACCCCCCAAAAAGTGTAATTCAAAATAAAACTCATAAAAAGACCCAAACTATGACAAAAACTGGAGCTGAGCTTGCCTGTTACTTCTGAAATACATTGTTGTGACAGGCAGGTGAAATTGATTTATCCTTTTATTTCATAACATTTAAATTAGATAAATGGACAGTGAGTTGATTACACAGTTTTTCTTTTGTTTTACCTTTTCTTTAGTTGAGTAGCAAACAGAAGGACATGGCGTGGGGTCGTTATGGAGAAGGAGAGAAGGGGAGTGACAGATTGGGAAACACGATTTGCCTGCAGGATGGTGCTGCATAATCCTGCAAACTAGGTGTCTGAACAGGTCCAGTGGAACCTAAATGAGTGGCCTCTGTATGACACTCACTAACAACTGCTCCACTGTGTGGCTACAACGCACAGGGGGGACAAGAACTAATGATATTCTTGTGTGTTTGCCCTGTGAGGCATGAGTTGACGTGAGCGTTTAGGCAAGCACGAGCACGTCACACTGACTCTGGGTGTGTGTGGCCAAACTGTATTCCCACATGGCCAGGCCACCAAAAGGAACACAAGCGTTAATGGGATATTTATCAGGAGAGGACACTCAACAACAGACAAGGAGAAAGAAAAAGACTTTTCTGACCGGGACATCCTTGGCCATTACGATAAACAAGCACATTATTTGAAAGTCTAATGACCGCTACCTTCTTTAATGGACTGGGCTGCATCTTTAAAGAACTTCAGTGGCACATTTCTGTTTTGTTGTAGTGATCTCAAATTTAGGAAGGGAAGACAGTCTATATATCCTGTGTAAATGTGTACATACTAAAAAGAAAATCTATTTATTGATCATTCATACTCCCAGGAGTGTCTAATTATGTTATAAAATAGGTTGCAAACATCTGAACGATACAAATCATATTACTACAGTGACTACGCCGCCGGGTCTATTAAAATAATGCCTTTTACAGAATGTTGTTTAGCTCAGCTGAATGTAGGCAGGGTTTGTAATCAAAAGGCTCCAGTTTGACCTTTAAAACATGTATGACCAATTTTAGCCAAATGCAGACTTCATTTTGGCATTACAAACTAAATGTAGATGTCTACAAAACATTAACTTTTGTGTTAAATGTAGGTTAGACCTCTTTTCAACTCCGAAATGCTCACACACCTGAAGTGCTCCAGGCTCAGGTTTATGAAATTGCAAATGTAATTCCAATTTTTAATAACTTTCATGGTTCCACTTAAATGGACTCGCTCTTTTGCAGTTTTTCAACGATTTTCAACTTTAACATTACTCACGTGATTGAGACCGTATAGATAAAAAGTTAAGGAGAAAATAATACTACGGACAGGCGCCAAC
Organism: Nematolebias whitei; assembly: GCF_014905685.2. Taxonomy (NCBI): domain Eukaryota; kingdom Metazoa; phylum Chordata; class Actinopteri; order Cyprinodontiformes; family Rivulidae; genus Nematolebias; species Nematolebias whitei. The sequence continues at coordinate 29,589,300 of NC_056512.1, read as the reverse complement.
ATTTTGTAGTATTCTTTCAATAAGCCTATACTGTATTGCCAGTCCAAAATAACTACATTACCCACAAGGCAACAGTGCACTTCCCAGAATTCAACAGTGCTTCTGGTACGCTGCTTTCTGCCACAATGGAGGGAAAGTTTTGATCCGATCTGAACCTGACTAAAAAATACGGTCCTTAGTGACTTTGGCATTCATGGCTGCAGAGAGTCACTCAGAACCAGGTCAGAACTACTTCCAGCCTCATCGGTCAATCTGGGTGCTGGGAGCCTGTCAAGAGGGGAGGTGTTGCTTGGAGGTCCCAGTGTCTTCTCCAGAGCTCACCTGGACTTTTTTTCATCAGATTCCTCTGGTTTATTTGTCCTCGATCGGGACCATTGTGTGGTTTTGGGCTGGTTCTCTGAAGGTCCGGCTCTCTCCAAAAATATCTTGGTGCTCAACGGCTGCAGAAAGCCGATCAGAACCCGACCATGACTGGACCAAGGCTAGTGAGAACCCATAAAATGTGTATGTTGTTAAAATGATGTAGGTTCAAGAGTTGAGAACAATGCAAGAGTGTGGGAAGGGTTTATGAAGCATTAATATATGTATATATATAAATACTAAAATAAATGTAGCATTTCTACTTGGTGACTTTTTTCCACTTTTTGCGGGGGTGTCTGGAACGTAACCCCCATGATAATCGAGGGACTACTGTAATGCAAAGGCCCTTACTCTATTCTGTCTGATTCACATAAAGAGGTGCAGCTGTGTTATATGGCTTTAATATTTGAAGATACTTTTAATTTGCTTTCTTCACATTGTATCTCAATGATTGGATGCTGATTAAATCTGGCTAACTTAGGCTGAGTTAACCTGAACTAACTCAAATGTGAGTAATAAAGAACTGAACAGGTACTTTTAGTATTAGATGTTTCTAATTGAAAAGAGAAGCAATACATAAAACAATCCAGTATATAGCAAATATATACATTGTACATATACTTACTGGCTTTAACTGGTACTTACCTGGTGAGTACAAGGCACATATTCATTATGTACCAGTTATGTACCTGATCCATACTAGCTAAGTAAGATAAATCCCTGGTAACTATTTAGCATGTACCCAGTACATTACAGGCAAGTACCAGATACATACCTGCTACATACCAGGGAAGTAGCAGATATGTACCGGTGCCCGGTAAGTACAAGGTACAAACTAGGTATACAAGTCACTTGATAATGAAGCCTGATCCCACAAGGTGTGTACCCAGTTCATACCTGGTACATACCCAGGATTCATCAGGTAAGTGTCAGGTACATACTCGGCCTTTCCACTTCCTTTCCACTCAGCTTGGTTTATGGGACCATCTTGTTCGTGGTTCCAAGCGGACAGCTCTGAGGTGATGATTTTGATGTAAGCAGACAGCAGCCGTTGATTGGCCAGTAGAGTAGATCAATGGATGACCCACCCAGCAAATCATTAAACTAGAACTGAACCTCCATTTCCTCTCTGATCGTGATGACTGTAGGGGAGTGAATGAGCACACTTACAGAGAGATATCAGACGATAGCACAGCATGACTACACCCGGACTTATAAGCAGTCCCGAAATTAGCTAAAGAAATTGAAGTCAGATTATAGGGCAATTAAGGGCCACAACCAGCAGAGTGGCTTGAACACAATGACCAGCTAAGATACCACCCACTTTGCATTGACGATCCTGCCAACAGAATAGGGAATCAGTCACAATGGAAAATCACCTAGAAGAACCAATAAGATGAGAGTGGAGTCACACTTTTTGATGGCAAAGCGACTATCTCCTGACTCCCCCGCAGAGACTGGATCTGTTCCTCAGTCAGCTAATGTTTGATCCGGCTAGATGGACAGCAGTAAAACTCAACAGACATGTTGTCTGCGCATCACCACTTCAATGGCGGTCAGATAAACCTTTCACACTGTGTCTATCAACTGAACTAAAGATAATGTTTAAGAGACACTGACTTAATTATGCTGCTTTCATGTACTTGCACAGCCTCACGTGTCAAAACTTGGCTTTTGGAAAATAAAGGTATCAAAACAAATCTGTACAATTTTACCATAATTAATGGAAGCACACAGAATATGACAGACAGCTCTTGTCTTAAAGCTTTTATACAGCGAACCTGGATCCTTCCAACCCACAGCTGCAGACTACACCAGAACAAATCAAGTAGGAGTCTTTAGGGGAAAGGCTTGACGGAAAATCCCTCTTTAATTACAGTTTTCTATTTTTAATAAGTAACCAACTGTATTATGTGAAAACTGGAGTGACATGGCAGGGCAGTGCTTAGAGCAATTGCCTTGCTGTAAGAAGGCTGCAAGTTCAAATACCAGCAGCAATCTTTTTGTGGAGTTGCATGTGTGGTTTGTCTTTTCAGGATGCTACAGTAGTTTCCACCCATACATGCCAGACAGGTCATTTAGGTTAATTAGTGACTCTAAATAGTCACTAAGAGTAAATAGTTGTTTCGTTGGACCTATGTGTTTCCTGCCTCTTGCTAGGCACCAGCTCCCTGCAGTACTGCACAGAATAATGAGGACATAATGGATGGTTGGATGCAAAGTCAACAGTAGTCACTATTATGAATCAAAGATGAATAAAACCCACAGTGAACCTTGCACCGTGTACTTTTTAAATTAACCTAAAATGTATTTTTAACCAACACACGCTTGAGCTTCATCAAGAAAGAATCAACATCATTCTCCGGTTTGAGTTGTGGTAAATATGCCACCTTAGCAGTTAGGTAATAAAAAACTAATCCTTTGATGGGTTACCAAGTCTTACATAATCAGCTGTATAATTGACTCAATACATACCAACCTGACCTTTGAGTCTCAGCTCACCACACACACACATACACACACATACACGTTTGTGCATCAGTGTTTAACCTGTAGGATAGAAGCAGTCAGAATAAAGGCTCTGATGTTGACCTGAACGATGCAGTGGCTGAAATGAGTAGGAAAAAGAGCTTTTTCATGTCAAAAAGGAATTCACTCAAATTATTTTTCAGTGGCGGTACAGTAATCTGAAGGGAATGGTGTTGAAGACTCGACAATGAAATAAATAAAAAAACTGTACATAAGACTCATTTCTGACCTGGTGCTGATGCACAAACTTAAAACAATAAATGCTGAAGAGATGCTTGTGCCATTGCTTCACCCTAAACATTCGCTCTACTTATACAGAGGTCTTTGTCTTTTCTTTTCTCCTTGAACACAACATGCATATAACACGCATTTTACCAGAAGATTTTTCATTGTGCAGTAATTTATTTGCCTTCCGATGTTTGTACAATGAGAACAGTCAGATACTGACGTTCTTTTTCCAGTGAGACATTTATAAATTTCATGCAGTTTTACGTTTATGCGCTCTCAGAGGGCCATCAACAATCTGACTAGCATGAACACTGATTTGACATTAAGTCTGTCTCTTGAAAGGAAAGCCGAAGGCAACATTGCAGACATAAAACAAACGCATTAAAAAATAAGTACATAAAGACAATAATCACGCTAACACCGAGTGTCATCACTGCACAAATTATAGTCTGTGAGTACATTTGACACTGGAAAATTTACTCCCCGCTTATTTCCAGTCGTGTTGTGATTTAGAGATTAATGTGCGAAACTGAATTTAAATGATCTTTACTCAGCACAGCAATCTGATTGAATCAAGCATTTCTTTTCTGACAGTATTAGCAGCGACAGCAGATAAGAAACTGCTCCATGCATGAATGACCACATATAAAATTAAGTAAAAAGAGCAACAGAAAAGTTCCAAAAATGTTTCTACCCTTGGAACAAGGGACTGAAATTCTACCTTTTATAATAAATAAAAAGTAAAGTTGACTTGTTTTTCATTAAAAATGCAAAATATTCACCCAATGATACCACTGACTTACTTTTTACTATATTCAAAAGTAAATTTCTGTTCTTTTTTTGGTCTTATTTAAATCAAATATTAAGTTTGGGAAAATGTGGACAATTTATTTACAGTGTATAGTCATCTGATCAAATGTGATGACTCTGCAACACAAGTGACGTGTGTAAGAATACAGAATTTGCTGGGACTAGAACTGTTATGATGATGGTCAGGTGTCATTTAAGGATGTCTTTCTGCACTCGATGCGTCATTTCTGTCTGTGGGGAGAAAAATGGTGTTGACTTGTCAGTCACACCTGCTTCTGTCTTGAAAAGACAAGGTGAGGCGTATTATTTTGGGATGTAGTTTGGGAACAGCCGAGATTGACATTTTATCACAACATTCTGCTGCCAGAATAAAGAAAAAATGTGCAAGAATGTGAGGAAAGTCACCAATGCTGCCAAAAATCTTTCTTTATTATCTTGTCTCTTGGAGATTTAATGTGTATTTATGTTACAAAACCTCTGGTATGTACTTTATTGCATTCTTTCCATGCTTCACTCACGAAAAATAAAACAGAAAATGAAAAACAACCAAAAAACTAGAACAACTATTTCAAAAAATGAAAAGTAAAGAGCATGGAAGAAATTACACTGAAGTAAAAAAGGTTAAAAACAAAAATAATGGTCAATTCACAGTATTTCCTAAAATCATCCATTAGAACAATTCAGTTTCCATCATGTCAATGTCAAACTTTACTAAAAGACCTATAAAAATAAATCAAGCCCTTTGATGGACTGCATTCTATTTGCTATTACTGAAAATAAAACTCACTTAAACGAAGCTAAATGTTTTATCATAAACCATAAAAAACTACCATATCAGACATCAAAATAACAGACTTTATCCAAACAAAAGGTTGCATAAAAAAGTTATACATAAAAAACAAAAAATATTTGAATACTGCAATATTCTTAATAGCCCACTATGTTTTGTGTTATTTTACTTCATATGCTGACCTTCTTTTTATTCTGACATATACTATATTATATTTTATGTTTGTGGGGGAGTGGTGGTGCAGAGGTTAGAGAAGGTGGGCCTGTCATCGGAAGGTCGCCGGCTCGACTTCCCGGACCAACAACATCAAAATGTGAGTGGAAAAGGTAAAACACTCACACCTGCCTCCACTGTCATTGGCCCCACTCTGGGCCCTAGAGCAAGGCCCTTAACCCCCACCATCTCCTCCCAAAACTGGTCACTCTTGAAAATGAGTCCTCGTGACTCAATGCAGCTACCTGTATAAATAAAGTTAAAATTTAAAAAAATACACATAAGTGTAAAAACATTTTGATACACTGCAAACAGTGTTGCCAGATAGAGTCGAGGTTTTCCAGCCCCAAAATCTTAAAAACCACCGCATCACACAAAAATCCGCCCAATCAATATATTGTTATGGTATATTTACTGTTTGAACATTCATACACATCAGTACAAGCCAAGGTAATTTAACAATATGTGGCAAAATGCAACAATCCAACACAAATCTTGCCAGAATTCCCAGCAAAATCACAACGAAAACTGCCCAATTGTCAAAAACCAAAAAAGTCCATGCTCAATAATCCAGGTATACGATCCAACAAATTTCAGTCTGGTCATCTGGACATTTTCTTTTTTTGCTGAAACGTTTCACCTTCCATCCAGAAGGCTTCATCAGTCAAGGAAACACACAACACAAAACTGATTCTTCCCTCAACAGCGTACTCCAAACTGGAACAAACCAGTTATGTTGGTGCTAAGATGGTGTCTTTGGCACGCCCCCTCCTCAGTTGCCGGCCCTCTTCCTCGTCGCCAGTCATGTCAAACTGGTTCAAAACCAAAAAAGTCCTTGCTCAATAATCCGGCTATACAATCTAATAATTTTCAGTCAGTTGTTAGTAAACAGCCCAATCTGGCAACACTGGCTGCAAAGCTTGAGGGTGACCTCGTCTTTACATGTCACCAAATGCACCATCGCTGCAGAAAGAGACGTCAATACAACCAAACTAAAACATGGAACATGACATGATAACCCAGCAGACATATTTATTCCTATTGTTATTTTGCAATACCGCAATGAAAGAAACGAACTGTTGGTCTGAGGTCGAGTTTCTTTTATCTCACAAACTGTTGTCCTTTTTATTCTTCGTCTCCTGCTCAACACTCCAGACAATTTGCTTGTGTTTGTGCCTGCATTTCTTTTTACATTATCTTTGTAACCTGAGCCACTGTAACGATAATAATATTGACTGAAGCTGCTTCATGGCCATGATGTGCTGTACGGTAAGTGTCGCTGATGACCAGTAATGTCCCTGTTGAAACAGTCAGTCGAACAAAGACATGACTAGCCTTCTGGTCAAATTTAAACAATAAGGAGAAATTTAAAATATACTCCACCTTAAAGGTGGAATTAAGTTTATTGGTTAAACATTTTCAGAATGAGAGTCTAATGGAAAACCACTTTAGGTTCCAATAAATGTTTTACAGCTGAATACAGAAAAAAATTGTTTATGAATATAGAGTATTGTGTGTATTGATATTTTTTACAACAAACAGTATAAACGTTTTCTCTCCGCCTCCCTTATGTTTCCACTGTCAAGGCCTTTTTCATGTCTGAGATTGTTGCCCATACTAATACAAATCAAATTATTAGCACAATATATATATATATATAAACTTACTTCTTTGACAATTTCTTTAGTTAAACACACTGTCAAAAACAGCTGCAATCCACTTTGGTCTTGGCCTCACTTGGATTAGTTCCCCCAGAATAAAAATGTTTTTACAAACTGATTTAAAAATATATCTACAACAGGTAACATATTAGTTGTTTGTAACTTTTCCATAAAACCCTACTTCAGAAGAATCTGAACTACCCCTTTATGATAAAGTAAAAAAAAAAAAAAAATGCTCATGAATCATTGTATTTCTCTTTGTTCGCAGCCTTTTTTCACATCTTGACTGACTTATTCTCATGTCTCAGCTGTATAATTACACCCCTGTAAAGGTTCAAACATTGTAAAGCCTTTTTGTAGTTTCTACAAAGGAGACTTAGTAGCATTCATGCTAATTTCTGATAACTCAGAGACTAATCATGGAGACGAGAAGCAAAAAATTCAAGAACAATAGGACAGATGCTGAGATGAAATTCAAAGTGAGTTCAGTTTGAGATGCCACACAAAGAGCTGGTGGTCTTTAAGCAGCCCAGTGTTTCTTATCTGCCGTCCTTTCTCCCTCAGGCCTGTGGTCCTAATTGCCGAGATGAGCTGAAAACAAACTGGTGAGCGCTGAAGCTTCATGTTGGCTTCTGTTAGAAGGGAAGCTGTGATCGTAGAAGAGACAGAGCCTTTGAACTCTTCATTTGCTCTGCGGGAAGTGGGCTGGAAAAGTGTCTCTTTGAGTGCTTATTATATTTACAAAGCCTGAAGGAGATGCACTCGACTATGGATGAGTTCATTTATGATCCTGATACACACACTGTTCCTCATGTTTGGAAGCAGAGTGAAATGTATGAAGAGAAATTAGTCTCAAAAGCAGTCACGCAAACGTACAATAAGATTTGGATACGATCTACAAGTGTACCACACCTTTTACAAATGCAAACTCCAAGATTCACAAATGCATAAAGAGTTTTTCAAATGTACACGTTTCAAATTGTACAAGTAGGAATATTATGCGCATACAAATTGTCAAATACTCATGCACAAATCACCTGCTGCACATGGACATTTGTGCTGGAACATCTTTGCACAGTAGCTCATAACTCCTATATTAAAATATATTAAGTGATTACAAAAATGTTAATTATGTGAACTGTACGGTTAAAATAAACAACCAAAAATTTGTATGTCACTCTTCATTTTCTTCTTGTGGAAAAACTACCAATGTATTTTTTGGTAGTTTTAGCAGAAGAAAAAATATACCAGTACCTTAAAATACATTTATCTCATAGTTGTTGCAGAGGAAGAATAACTTACCCGTTTCTGATGTTTATTTCAGCTGTTCAGTCCACAAAATTAACATTGAATTCTTGTGAAAAAACTACTGGGAAAAAATATTTTCTGGTACTTTTAGTAGAGGAAGAAAATACTGAAAAGTATTTTCCAGTTGTGCAACGGAAGGATAACCTAACCATTTTAAGTACATGTACAGTTCACAACAATAATAATAATAAAAATGCAGGGGATTATTATTTTCTACAAAAAAAATAAAGTTATAATTTTGGACTGTACAGCTGAAATAAACATAAAAAAGTAAGTTATTCTTGTGGAAAAACTACCAGAATTTTTTTTTTCAAGTAATATGTATATATTTTTTCAGATAAATTTTCCACATAAATAATAACCTACTTTTCTTAACATTATATTTCTTGTCACATAAAGTAAAATAAAATTAGTCCACATCATCATGATGTCATGTTTTCAGCTAGAATGAACTCGTCTCAACAGAATGCTGATAGAAAAATAAATAAATAAAATCCTAAGATGACTTTAAGTCTTTGAACTAAAAGTTTCCCTATCAGGTTTCAGGTGACTCTTTCCAGCTCTACCCCCTCATTCAAATATAAATATTTCTGGCTCTCAAAGACTCAAGATGGTGACAGACTAATGGTGCGTTCCATTAGTACCTGAAAGTGAGACATTTGGCATTTGTCATTCACACAGCATTTTGTTTTGTACATGTACCCATTTTTTTTTTTTTTTTTTTTTTTGCATTAACTCTTGGAGTTCAACGTCTTGCCAAAAGAAACTTGAACAGGTCGGCATGGATTGTTTGTGAATAACATATTTTCAGATTCAAAGATTGCTACGTACAGTTAGGGCAGCTCACTTTAACACCAGCACTGACTGAGTGTCTATCATTTCCCTTTACATCCTCACCTCTTGTTCTTCTCACAGTGTTTTACTTATTCACCATAAACAACAAAACGTGTGGGTATAAACTGATTTACTGATGCATTAACAGCTGAAAATCATGTTGAAGTATTCAGGTTTTGCTTCTCGTGCATTTTCCTTAGAATCCAAGAAAGTTCAATCTGGTCCTCTGGACATTCAAAAAAACAAAAAACAAAACAAAGCAAAAAAAAAAAAATGTAGAAACGTTTCGTCTCTCATCCAAGAGACTTCCTCAGTCTGAGCTGCTGTTTTCAGCATGCTTCAGATTATTTTCCTTAGAAGTTCTACTTGAAGTTAAAGGGTTCCCACCTGAAGGATTGTCGGTCCTAAAGTTACCGTCACCATCTGAACTGAAGTTTATCCCCATGCCGTGATGCATTCAAGTCATTCTAGCAAACTGCAAGATATGGTATATAGGCTACCTGTTGCTCAGACGTTGTTCAGCTGTTTTTATAAGCTAGTGTTTACTTTTTTGAAAGTGGTTTTCCAGAATAAGAATACTGGGATCCTGAAGAGTGATTTATCATTCCAATATTAGTATGTGCTACCGAAGCGACACTGAAGAGTGATTTAAAAGGTATTTTTAGTCTAACAAGCTGAATACTAATTGTGCTAACTTTACTTTGGACCATGAACTGATTTTATTCTCAGACTTAATAACAGCTACTCACACTCAGACCCAAATGATGCCAGCTAATAAAACTTTCCTAATAGCCAATTCTGCTAACTCAGAACTGTTTTTTGAATTAAAGTCAGAGATGTTTGATTTAGATATATTCTTTCAACAAGTAAAACCTCTTTATTGATATTGCATCTTGTCCCAACATCACGTTTAGCACACACTGGTTAACTCTGTACAGTGTGAGCAAACAGTACACTGGATAACAGCAGAAATAAAAGTGTTAGAAAAGACAACAGAGAAAACACAATAAATAATTTTCTTTCAGCTGCTCCCTTTTTCAAGGGTTGCCACAATGAGCGAACTCACACGAAACATTTGGCAACTGTTTTGTGCCGGATGCCCTTCCTGATGCAACCTGGGCTCAAACCTGCAACCTCATACAAGACTGTGACACTGACCACCAAGCTACAGAGAAAACACACAATGAAAAGTATCCAACCTCCAAAGCTCCAACCCTTCTGGCCATTTCCCAATCCCTCTTACCACCACCCATGAAGAAGACTCAAAGATACACTGAAGATGATTCTCATCCAAACCACTTCACATTTGGTCACTCATGTAGATCATTGCTTGAAGATGTCAAAACAACCAACTCATTAAATAAAGCAAAGATGAGACCCTGAGGTTTCCAACACACATCCTATCGTTTCCAACCGGACACTCTATTATTACTAAAAATGGGACTCTGAATAAAAAAAAGTTTATTACACTGCAAAACCTTTGAAATGATATGAAAGAACATGTAATTTGTCTTTCATCTTGAGTTGTCTAAACTACAGTCTGTCCATCTAAACATTATATGTGTCCAACTTAAGTAGTGTAAACATTTTGTGAAATCAAAATGAAAAATGTTTCCAATAAGGTATCATCAATGTGACAGTTATGAAACATTTTGTGTATTAAAATGGAAATAACAGGTTTGGATGTCAAGTGTTGAGGACATGACCATGAACAGCCTTGAAATTCCAACAAATCATCAGATAGCAGAAGATGATGTGCCCTTCAAATCACATTTCTGAACGCAATAGACAGTTGTTTATACAAAACTTTTCATTGAATTTTGTTGAATACAAATGTTAGAGGTTAACCTGACAATCAGTGGACTGAACGTTCACAGGCATGCCTCTGGTGCTAAAAGACATTTTATCCCTGCTGGCTCTACGGCAGGAAATAAAAACACATCTGAGGAACCAAATCAGGCTGAAAAACAAGAGCCATGAG
>NC_056512.1:29577471-29578486 GCF_014905685.2 Nematolebias whitei | reverse complement strand
GGGAGGATATAAATAAGATTCACGGTGAAGAAAACCGTCGAAGAAAACAAGAAGATGTGGGTTCCCCCCCCCCCCCCCCCCCCCCCCGCTGTGTAAATGTCAGGGTATCAGGGTTTGGTTTCCTGTTACAAAGGCCATTACCGATGCACTTTCGGGCATTTTTTTAAACGCAAAGACATTTTAAAGTATACTTGGACGTGAAACTTCACCGTGAAGCTTATTTACACCCATCACCAATATCATTTTCTTGACAGATGCTGTACAAACATTGAGACTGATGTATGAGAGAAAGGTGTGGACTGAGGGGAGATATGAAGCTTCTGAATGGTTGATTTATTTTTTCTCTTTAAAAGAGCAATGACTCTGACATTGTCTGGGCTTGAATACTAAAGAGGGAGATAATACCAAATATGACATGGACATCCAGTGTATAAAATACAGCATAAACTGGGTTTGAAATGTGCACCTTTCGCCATAAAGGGCACTATAATGGGAGTCAGACATTTTTATTGGTGAAATCTTATGTACAGTAGTCCCTCGCTACTCTGCGGTTCATTTTTGTCCTTTTTCGCAAACTCGCTCTATCCCGGTATTTCCAAGTAAAGTTGGGCATGACACACAATTGGTTGATTGACGGATGAGTTGCACGATTGGCATGGAATTTTTATTTCAAATAAATTATTTTAAATTATTTAGCACCTGTGTGCGGCCCACAGCTGCAGGAGATGCTTCCTCCTGCAGCTGATCAGCTGATCTCTGCTCTGCAGCAAAGTGGGCAGGGCCAAGAGCGCTGGTAAGTGGCAGAGTGCAGCCGAGGCAGGGAGCTGAATTCATGGCATTCTGTGCTCCTGTAGAGCATTTAGAGTTTAGAAACATTGTTTAATATTGCAAGAGTGTGGGAAGGGTTTAAAATGACTCTCTCTCTCTCTCTATATATATATATACATATATATATATTTATATATACACACATATATATATATTTATATATACACACATATATATATATATATAT
>NC_056512.1:29556446-29567471 GCF_014905685.2 Nematolebias whitei | reverse complement strand
ATATATTTGGTTCTGGTTTTGGGTTGTGTTTATTGCATTTATGAGTCAATGTAATAAAATAAACAAATTTCAAAAGTAACAGATCATTGTAGTACTTGATTTATTTACATAATGACTTTAATTTCTTGTTGTCTGGCCCCTGAGCTGCTGGCTTTCAGAAGCTGTGCCCCCCTGAGCAATTTAGTTGAAAAGCCCTGCTTTAGAGTTACCAACCAGCCTTTTGGTCTGTGGGAGGAAACCGGAGTACACGGAGAAAACCCACGCATGCACAGATTGAACATGCCAACTCCACCCAGAAAGGCCTGTGACTGGGATTTGAACTGGTGCGACCTGCTCGCTGAGAAGTGGCAGCTCTACCAACTGAACCACTGTGCCACCCTATTATTAATATGTTTTAAATAATTATTATTACAAAAAATGAAGAATCAATTCCTCATCTGATCTGAAACTGAACAATTTGCTCATTTTGAGATGAATAAATGTCAGTGTTCCTATCTAAGGAGTATTTTTTTAATCTCAAATTTTAGTTTAGTTTGTTTTGGTTGACTTGATTTTCTGCACTGGGACAAAATATTCTTCAATGATGATAAACTTTATTGAAACGAAACCCTCACATATCGTGACGTAAACCCAAAGATGAAGCATGATTATTCCATCTAGGTAAAACAAAGCTATTAAGGATAAGGATAAGGTTTATTTGTCATTTACACCATGGTGGAACAAAACTGTGTACACAGGGTTCCAGTTACATCCAACAAAAGTACTGTATGAATTGTAAAGAAAAACAGTAATAATATCTAAGATATGAACTACGAAATTTGCTAAACTAAGAATACACTAAGCACTAATAGTACAAAAACAATACGCTGAACAACAGCACTAACATGAGTCTGTGTGAGCAGATATACACATGAACACAGCAACAAATCAGCAGTGTGAAATAAATCAGCAGCATGAGATGAGTAGCGTGGCTAGTCAGCAACACAAATCAACAATCAAGTGGCATTACAGTGATTTTCTTTTGTTTCTTCCTTTTTTTCACAGTAATTATCCTGATTAGGGATTCATGAGTCTAACAGCTTCAGGGTAGAAGCTGTTCCTCAGTCTAGTGGTTCTACACTTAATGCTCCTTAACCTCCTTCTTAAGGTGGAGCGGGGCAAAAAGTGTGTGTGCTGGGTGAGTGGGGTCCTTCATGATGCAGGTGGCCCTCTTCCTGCATCTAGAGGTGTAGATGTCTGATGGTGGGGAGACTGACTCCAACAGACTTCTGTGCAGCCTTCACCACTCTCTGCAGAGCTTTTCTTTCAGTAGCTGTGCAGCTATTCAGCAAACGACATTCAAACACTAATAATTACTACTATTAATACTAATATATTACATTACAAAAATAAAGGAATGCATATCGCACACAAACTTTCATGCCAGATTTTTAAACTAAGATCCTCTTATATTGAGAAATAACACAAATACGATAATCATTCTGGGCAAACCTCGAAAAGAACATGCTCAGAGTATGCGTTATAAGAAATAGGATAAGATAGAACCTTATCAATGATTCTCATCTATTACCATGTCAAATTTTAGCTAAATATCTGTAAAATTGACTGAGCAAGAGTTAGTTATAGCAGCCGTCTTGAATTGGGCAAACTCTTAAGGGTAATTAGTTGTGCGTTTACATCCGATGATTATTTCCTGAAAGTTTCATTTAAATTTGTCCAGTGGCTTGTGAGATATTTTGCTAACAGATAGTTGCTTCCATTTAATTATTATATTATTTAATAATTCAACTGTGGATGACAAAAACAAACTATTATTATAGTTTTTTGCTGTTTACTACTCATTCTTTTTACAGATTTAGGTTTTCATTGTCATTTTACAACAAGGTAAATTCTTAGTCCTCATCATTTTAGAGAAACATCACATTTTTCAAACCTCTTAGGTTTGCATGTCACTCACCCAGCTGTACTGAAACATACAAAAAAAAAAAAAGATGTTGTCACATTTCAAAGTCTGAAAGCTTTTAATGATGTCCGGAAAATCCCTGTTTGTCTCTTTATCGTCTCATTATAAAACTTTTAAACATTCCAGCCTTTGAAGTAGACTTCAGAAATCCCAAACTGCTCGGTTATTTTAAGTGTAAAGATGGCTACAAGAGAGACTCACTGTAAGCCGTAATGTGGTACAAGAGTTGCACAAGATTGCACTACCCCGCTTCAGCTGCACTTGAGAATTCAAGTCGACGAGGTGCTTGTTTCCCTGGGCTGGCAGAGAGACAGGAAGAGACATAAACAGGCAAGTTCTGCACAAGGTCCTTGTGTCTTTGTCGTCCCTCAAGATGTGCAGCACACTTTCTGTCCTTGGCCACTTTCTTAGAGACACGTCTGTGCAGAATCCTACAGGGAAACTGTGAGGTTCATTAACTGGACTGATGCACAGCAAACACTCCTTTATTCTCTGAATTCTTCTCTCATTTGTTTGTATATTTCATCCTGAACTATTGTTAGTAGTAATTATTGCTCACAGTCGAAGGCAAAACTGGATTGATCTTTTTGACTGTCTCTGTGGGTGAACGTTTTCATTTATCTCTGTTAGCAAAATATCTCATGAACTAAAGAAATTGTAGCAAAAGACGAAAATAGTTTAAACTCAGTAAAATATCGAGCTAAAATTAGGTGTGGTAGCAGCTGAGACAGCTCAGTTATAGTAAATATTAGTTATAACTCCGAGAGTTAAACATATATATATTACAGAGTCAGAGTTTCTTTATTTGTCATACACACCACATGTGGTACATGTGATGGAATGAAATTGTGTTCACAGGGTCCCAGTTACATCCAACAAAAGTATAAAATGTAAAAGAAAAAGTAATAAGATCTAAGATTTGAACTAAGAATAACGTTAACTCAAAATACGCTAAGCACTTACTTGTTGGTGCAATACTTTTGTCTGTTAGAAAAATATATTGTGAACCACTGGACAGATTTCAGTGAAACTCAAAAAGTACACATTAAGTCTCTACATCTATATCTAACTTTTGGAGTCAACCCAATTCAAGATGGAGCCAATTCCTCACACCTGTTCCTGATCCAGTCCTGATGTAGAACTGCTGCTCTTAAGCTCCTGTGGGTCATCAGTTCCACACTGGATCACTGAAGCCTTTTTGGGTAACTGTGGCAGCCCCTGCTGCAAGTAATTCAGTTCCCACATAGTGGACTAACCAGTTTGCTGGTGATGGTTTCTGGGGCCCGCCTTCTCCTCCATCGACTCCTCTAAGGCAGCCATAGCCAAGGTGGTTCAAAACATCAAAAATTCATGCTCAATAATCCTGGTAAAGAATCCAGTGAATCCACTATGTGGGTGTGCTGCTTGTGGGACTCAGTTTGTTGTGGCTCCTTGCACTGTAGAAGTCCTTTGGGTGAAGGGCAAAACGTAATAAAAAGAAAGAAAAAAAAGGAACCGTTCAGATGACCTGACTGAACTTTGTTGGATACTTTACCTGGATTAATGAGCATGAACTTTACTGTTCTTCTTGTGTCTTTTCTCAAGTCCTGACCTGTTGCGTCCAAAACTAAAAACTAAACACTAAAGCTAAAACTAAAAACTAGTCTGAAGGTGATAACTAATCTGTTAGCAAGATATTGCAAGATTGCACATGGTGTTATCTTCAAGGTGTGACCTAAGTGAATGTAACCCCATCATTTCACAATATAAGATGATCGTAGGCAAAAACTCTGGCATGAACGGTGGTGGGTGATATGCAGTAGACCTTTAACGTTCTAATTTATGTTTCACTACAAGAGAATAAATTATGCACATGTGGGATGCTTCCCTCCAGCATCCAGACAGATTTCTCACCATGTTCACAAATTGGATGCCATGGGCAGCCAGAAAGCCAAATTTCTGATCTCAGTTGTCCTGTATGCAAAATGAAGAGGCCATATTTTGGCAAAGATCCACCAACAGATTATCTGAAGCTTCACAAGTCAGAGATTACACAGTGCTCTACATGGACAAGAATTTTTTGCCATAAAATGTGCATTAATCTACTGCTAAATGTGGATCAGGTCAGTGTTGCTTATAGGGAAAAGTAAAGCATCATCATAGTTGAATGTGCTGCTCTTAGAATTTATCATCACTCATGTTCTTTAGTCTGTTTATAAGTTAATGTAGAACAGTGTCATGACTTATCCGACACAAAGCCTTCATTCCACCATCAGCATGTGGCTTTTTGCAGAAGATGCAGGTAAATGGGCTATTTTTAGGATTTTATCTGTTTAAAAGCTGTAGGAGTTGTGGTTTTGTCACTGGTGTCGGGTTTATGTCTGTGTGCCCCCGATCCTCTGTTTCTCTTTATAGGGTTTGTGTTTCTTGTGTTTCTTTAGTATCTAGCCCCGTCTTGTGTCATGTTCATGTCTTGCATCCTCTGTCTCTTTCTCTGGCATCTGTGATTACTCACAGGGTCATCACTTGGTCTAATTGGTGTTTCTTGTATAAGTCTGGGTCTCTCTCTGTGTTAGTCTTTGTCCTGGCATTGTCTCCTGTCATCTGGTGATGTCCTGTCTACTCCCTGTGTACCCCTGGATTGCTTATGTGAGTTGTTGCTGCCCTGTCAGCCTTTTCTGGTGTTTATTGTAAAAATATTCCTTATTTAATCACTAAACCTGAGTCCTAGATTGCCTGCCTGCACCACTGGGTTCACCAGCACCAGCCCCATTGTGACAAAAGCAAATGTGATTAAATTTTTAAAGGTTAGCATAAATGAGACCCTTGACGCCTCAAAAAAATGTCTTTGCACTGCAGCTACAGAAACATCCTGGTGTCACAGAGACTGACATGTCCCCAAAACGTCCTTGAACACCCCCAGGTTGGGAGATGTATTCCCCTGCCTTCAACACATCCTTCAGAATACAGAAAGTTTCTGAACCGCTCAGATAAGAATTTAATTTCGAGAGTCAACACACTTTGTGTCGGCCACTAATGACTAATGGAGTAAATAATTATAAAGTTCCACTGCGATAAATCTGATGAGTTTATTTTAATTCTCTCCTGCTCACTGCACTGAAGCAGTGGCTCGGCCTGCAGAAACCTGTTTTGTCCTGAATATATTAACCCAATCTTAAGACAGCAGACTGTTTTTTAAAATTGAATAAGCTTGTCCACTGTTTGCAAAAGGGAAACCAGTGATAAAAGAGAGAGACAAAGGTAAAATTTGAAACGATAAAATCGCTTCAAATATTAAATCATTTAAAACTCATAGAATTTAAGATTTCCTCTGGTTGCTCCCTCAAATATTCTGCCTTCTATTGGATTTATGGGAGTCAGAAGTTTGAGCGACACATCCGTTCGTCATCTTCTTGCCCAGCCTTGTCAAACATCAAATAAAGCCCTTCGTCCATGGAACCACAGGAGACGGAGCTCAGAAGTGAAATGTTGAGGGAAACGCAGGTCCTGAGCTGCTTCTGGGAGGCGCAGAAGCAGATGTGAATTATCAACCATGGCTGAGTGGCCAAGCTGCTCACAGTCAGACCTGGATCGCTTTTCCTCCATCAGCAGGATGTTAAGAGTCAGAACACGGAGGGGACTGCGAAATGAGACCTGAAGGAGAGGGTCGCGGTGCAGTTTAAAGGTGCACGATGGAGGAGGATATGATTTGTTTTCTCAGAAGGCTGAGTTTAGCTGAAGGCTGTGCTCGACTTGCTGTTTGTGAAGATTTACTGTTGACAGTAATGGATCTCCAGTTTTACAAAATGTTCCTTATTTACACAGAAAACAATACAATTATGACATTACACTGTTGGCTGTAATGCATTTCCTAATGTAAGAAAGTGAGTTAGTTGTTAGAGAATTCTTTCATTGTCCTTAATATGCAACATAAAAAAATAAATTATGATTAGTTTGAGAATGAATGGATAAGATTTAGCTTATTTCAACCATCCTTGATGTGTATTTTTGTTGTTGTTGCTCTAATTGTATTGTAGTGCTCATTATTTTCAACCAAGGGATACTGGGCTTTGTCTGTAGTTTCAATATGCATTCAATTAGTCTCTATGCTAATAAGAATAAACATATCAGTATCTGTAAATAAAAAAATACAAATATTTTCTTAGAATGTTTATTTCCCAGTTTATTGGCCAAAAGTGTTGTTTAATTTTTTTATTTTATTTTATTTTTTTTATTCTATGGTGGGTAGTGTGGTTTTAAAGGGGAAAACATATTTAATGCTTGGAGTGGTCAAAGTAATATAATTCTAGCAAACCAGGAAGATGTTTTGTTGGAATAGAGCCAACAGGTAGTCAAAATTCGGTCAATACAAGAACAAATTTCTGCTTTGGGTAAGATCTTAAACACCAATGTTTCCCCGCAGTAATGCTATATCTGCATCAGAGCAGGGATTATCCAAGAAGAAATCTTCTACATATACAACCACAAACACTAAAGGCTCCTAAAAGTTCTAATCTTAAACTATTAATGCAATAATGCAGGGGTGTCAAACTCACTTACAAAAAGGGGCCAAAATTAAAACCTTTTTCAAACTAAGGGCCGGTTTCAGAATCTACATTAACTCAAATCAGATCCCCAACATCTTTTCTTGGTTGCAGGTTCCTCAACAAGAGTTTCATTGGTCTCATTTGACATTCTCTGTTGCACTTTTGACATCATAATCAAAGATTACTGAAAAAATTCAAGTGAAAAAAGTATTTTCCATTTAGCATATCACCTTGGGGGCCAGATAAGATGTCAACGAGGGCCACATTTGGCCCCTGACCTTGAGTTTGACGTATGTGCAATAATATTATTATATATAATGCTATTTTAGTATCAAAACCAAGGCTTATTTAGGAGGAAATCAACAACTAACATCTTAGATATTAAAGTTTCCTAGAAATTCTAGCCATTTCTTAATGATAAAACATATTAATAACAAGACAGAAACATAACAGAAGTTGAAGCAGAAACAGCATGAGGGCCCCCTAGTGGTTGGTTGCAGTACAGGTTTAAGTCCATCCATCCATCCATCCATCCATCCATCCATCCATCCATCCATCCATCCATCCATCCACTATTTGTACCCACTTCTTCCTTTTAGGGTCACTGATGCCCATGTCCAGCTATCACTTAATTGTCTTATTAAAAATAAAAATAAAAACGCGCCTCAAATAATTTTTCACAGGTGTCGACTTCTGTTGATTCACACAGTTTTTATCTTGCTGCTGTGTGTTCAAATATTAATTTTCCTTATATATTTATTTATGGTTAGTTATTTGATGCCTAAATACACCAGTGAGGTTTGTTGGGTCCCACATTTTTAGTGCCCAAAATCTGTCTCTAAAAATACAACATGGCAGCAGCTGGATAGCTTCACCTTTGCACAACCTTCTGTTGATCTTTTTTATGTGGATAATTCAAACTGCCAGCTAATGCTTATAAAGATTGCATTATTAGCATCAGATAAAAAGGTAATATAGCATTACGTTGTTAGCTATTTTTTACATGCCAATACTTTTGTCATTATTATGTTTACAAAAAAAACATTTGGGTTGTAATGTGTGTATTCTACCAATAAACTCATTGACTGAGTTGAAAGCCCAGTTTATGCAACATTTTTCAGTGAAATCATAGCATTTTTTGCTGCTCAACTGGTTGTGTACACAACAACAGCACTGGTTTTGTCTGAAACAGAAGCTTTTTGAATCCTAGAGTGGAGCTTTTTAGAACCCCATGGCATCGGTGTGAAATCACGTGCACTTTACAGACGGCTGAAGTCTACTTTTACTGCACTTGCTTGAGAAAATGAACAACAGTAACAATGGCTGACAGCAAAGTGCTGTTTCGGTTGCTCTTCCTTTACAATGCGTTTGATCAAACCAACCTCCTCCTTGGTCCAAAGGATGGCGAGCATCTGGTTGAAATCCAAAATTCACAGCGCCATCTAATGACCCGGCATGGAAATTACAGCAGATTCAACGAGCTCATCATTACCGTGCATGCACAAATGCTGTTTGTTAGAGAAAATAGTGCCAAAATAAATGTGTCTCAGGATAAAGCTACAATGTAAAAGTATTTGATGCAATCCTCTGAGTGCTTCAAGTTTTCGAGTTTCAGTTGCTCAAGGTTGGGCTCTGTCCCGACAAGCTGTTAGCTTTAATCCCTCATGAGAATTTCTCCACGATTCTCCAGACTGGGCTCACACTGAGAGCCGTCTGCTGCAGGTGAGACACAAATGTACTCCACACAATGGCACTTGGATAAAACTGAGCAAACCGTTGAACTATCCTCTTTCGGTTTCGACAGAAGTAGAACACACATCTCACTTTCTCACCACTTTCTCATCAAAGCTGCAGAGATTGGTTCGGCTCACAGGAGTCATGTGGAGTCTACATCACAAAGAGGGAAGCGCACAGTGGCTGAGGCAATTACCAGTTCTGTCCCCCCGAAGATCTGCCAACGACTTACACCACTGTCAGCGCTTTTCTTCCAAGCCTCGCAACGCTTTGCAGTCTAATTTACCTTATTATGGTAATGACCAAAGTTTTCCTCTCTGCCCCAGGAGGAGGAGGAAAAGAAAATTTCTCGTCAAGTGTTTATTCTGAGTAATCACAGAAGCACCACTTAAACGACCTGGGACATCTAAGTGGGGGAACAATGAAGTCTTCAACGGTCAGGAATAAAAAAAGACGAGAGAAAAACATCAACCTGTATTGGCCTGAAACAGTGGAAGAGAGAAAAACAGTAGGGGCATGTATTTGTTTTATGTCAGTTTTCAGCGTGTTGTTTTTGCTTTTGCAAGCAAAGGCACAATTAGTTTTTCTTAATAATTATATTTAAATCACTCTCTTGAAACCTTGAATCTACAAACACAACTTTCATATTTCATTACAATTAAATAAACTTTGTTGTCACAAGTTCACAAACTATGACATTTTTCGTTGGTTAGCCAGCCATTAAACCACAGACAGAGGTGAAAGGTCATCAGTGGAGTTGATTTATGCAATGATGTGAGAATGACAAAAAATAAATGAATAAAATGAATAAATGTTTTTTTTTTATCTGACAGTAACAAAATGCAGCTAAATGGCACTTCTTCATTGCACAGAGCAGAATTTCACACAACGTATTTACATTATGCATTGTAATATGAACAAACCTTCCATATGCAGTAGTGCACACACCTAACCAAAAAGTTATCTTTGTTAACCCATAATCCACTAATTAAAAAAATAGCTTCACTAATACTAAACAGGTATAAATATTAGCAAAGGCAACTATGAAGACATTGTTTAGATGTTTTTAACAAGTAATTATGGAGAAAAAATAGCTCACCAGTCATTGGTTGCAATAAAGTCTCTGAATGTCAGTTTTTGTCAATCCACCATGTTCAGTAGCTGCCACAGAGTTGCATGGCAAATCAGCATTAAAAAAGAAGCATTTACATTTGATCATACATTGATCTAAAACATGTACATCTGTCAAGATTGAGACAGGTCCTCTGCACGGATTCTTCTTTATTGAAAAGTTTCATCTTTTATCCAAAAGACTCCTTCAGTCAGATTTACCCTTGTTAGATTTTTATACCTGGATTATTGAGCATGCATCAGAACATTTTAAAACGTGTGCACTTGCTCAAAAAATATATCTATAATTGAAAAGATACATTCTTGCAAATATCAACTCTCGTCTGGCTGCTGCTGAGATCAGTTCTGCATTATTGCTTTGTTCGTGAGCAGGTAGTTGATACAGCAGAAACAGGTCCGCTGCAATGTAACACATTAAAGGGACAGTTCAGGTCTTGTGAAGTGAGTTACTGTGGAAAGATTATGATGATGTTTTTACATGTTTAAATAGTTCCTTGAACAACATCAGCTTGGAGGATTACACTTTAATCCTGACTTTATTGACAAGATAACCATCCGTCTAGAAAACCCTTTGAGCTATCTAAAACAGGTAAGATATTGATTATAAATTAACAAACCGTTACAAAGAACCCAGCTTAAAAAAAAAAATCATTGAGTGTACATTTACAACTAATTGTTTGGAATCGGTAAATTGCAAAAAGACTTCCACAGCCAACTGACCCATGGAAACTCGAAAATAGCTCTAATTCAGCCAGTTTTAAAGATATTGAGCCAAAGATTGGTGTGCTATTAGATGAGAGTCAGTGCCAACACATGCACTGAGAGCTTCATCTTGCAAGATCTCACATGAGATTGGATTTAGAGTTATGAAGGGTTGACCAAAACAGTTATGTCTCTTTGCTGCATTTTCTATTTATGTTAACAACGAGCTTTGTTTACGTCCAGGCCACGCAGACAGCAGCACCCCAGGGCCCACTCAGAACAATCAGCAGTTCAGGTCCTGTACTCTGCTCCCTGTGGAAGCCATGGGAATATTTCATATGAGGTAAGAGATGTGGAGGAGTCAGTGCCATTAAAGTCTGACCAGAAGAGAGACACATTTTAGACTTTGTTTGAGCAAAACCAGAGCTTTTCTGCTGTGGTCCGGCTGTTTGTCTACACAACAGCTCCCATTCTCTCTGAAATCAAAGGTTTCTGAATCCAGGTCTTGGAGAGAAGATTTTTGGGAAACACCCCACAGAAGTGTGAAATACACCTTAAGTGTGAAATTGCACATGCACACTACAGGTGGCTGCAGTCAGGTTTTTCTGCACTAGCAACAGATTTGTGCTGCTCTTTCTTTTTCAACATGTAGAAGCAAACCAACAACATCCTTGGTCCAAAGGAACGTTTGCATATTCACCAGTTTGGATGTAACGGTGATCATGCTAACACCTCAAGCATGATGAATGCAGCTGTGCCCTGCATCAGTGTTGCCAGATAAATGTAATTATGTCCCCTGCCCCCACCCCCCCTTCAATATTCTGTGCACATGTTCACCAAATGCAACACACACCCATACTCCGCACATATGACAGTTTAGGTCAAAATACAATCATTTTAATGTGACAGTACAAAAGTTAATCATTTCCTGGCTGTCTGGCATTGAAACTACAGCAGATCCATGTAAAC
>NC_056512.1:29554146-29556046 GCF_014905685.2 Nematolebias whitei | reverse complement strand
AAAACACATTAACATTTCTAGAGATTGTTTTTATATAACCAGGGCCCAAGGTACAAAATTATTTATTCAATGGATAGATGTGTGATGACTGTGGAAAAAAAATGTGCATTCTGTACGTGCAATCTACTGTCTGTATTGTGCGCTGCAATGTGCTGGGTAGACTTAAAAAAAAAAATACATTCACAAGTATGAACAGCTGAACATTGTAAATGTACATTATGTATAAAAGAGTGCATAGATCCACACTGTTCTTGCATTTACATCTGGAAATTTATCAGACAATATCTAACAAGCCAAGTCTTGAATTAAAGATTAGCAGGGGTAAACATGCTCAAAACTTCTGCACAAGCTGATGACTACCTGCTTCTATTCAGTATAACGAGACGAGACCTGTTGTTTGTTAAAAGATAAATAAATAAAAATAAAAAAACGTCCATGTGGGATACTGACATTGTGGAACAGCACACAAAGAAAAAGCATAAAAGCTAAAGTGAAAAGAAAACTCTGATTCACATATTAAACACAATAAATTCAAGCACAGTGCCACAAACTAACACTCCCACACTCACAGATTAAAAAAAAAGTGTATATTCACACATGGAGAGCAACATGCTCTCAGAGCCTCAGGTGCACGACTCGTTTCTTAACTTCTACCTACTTTCATCTTCCTGCTCTGTGACTCTGGGTCTCAGTTTCTGGAAGAGTTTGAACAGTCAGCAAAATTCAGTCTACCTCATAACATTTTTCACATGACCTCAGCTCGGTGTTTGTTTGACAGGAACCTCCACATCGCTCTCCCTAAGCTGCCAATTAACTTTAATTAATGAGGCTCAGTTCTTTACCTGCTAGCAGTAATAACGTAATCTAATACAAACGTAAACAGAATTAAACAACACAGCTCAATCAAGCTGTAAATGTTAATTACAAGCCGCCACATGTTTATGCTCTGTGTGATTGTACTTGTAGTTGTATGACGTTAACAAAGATGGAGTTTTGATCATCAACACTGTGATAAAACTGTAAATAATTCATTCCGCCTGGATACATTCTGGATATAGGCAGGTGTTTTTAAATGTCAGACCACGATCCAAATCTGGACCTAGAAGTTTTATTTGGATCCTTGTTGTGTTTCAAATTCAGCAAAATGACTATATTTAAGGTCTTGTGATCCATACATATGTCTTGTAACTTTTTATTTTTATTTTTTACAATAAATAAATAAATAACACCTTCTTCAAAAAATTCAGCAAAAAGGAAATGTTAAATTCATTCTTTTTTATTTTATGTTTTATATAAAATAAATAGTTTCTGTGTAGTTTATTTTTTCATTTTCTTTTTGCAAATGTATTTTATTGTCTGTAAACTACTTTGCAGTTAAGCTAGAAACTTTTTAGTTAATAAAAATACGGTTATCCAATCAGATTTTTGTCAGTTTTTGTCTCCAGGCAGAAACACATTTGAAGGTTGTTTCTCATTGGTTAGGACTTCACTGTCTGCTGAGAAGGCTAAGCTCAGTCAAAGTCCTTTCAGGATTAGCTTGTTTAATAACTGACAGGAAAATCAACAAATCATTGTTCTTATGTAGAATGGGTAGGACCAAAAGTCAGAACTCTGAGCCACCGGAAAGCCTTGCAAAGTGTTTTGTTTATTTATTTATTTGTTTGTTTGTTTATTCTTGTGTGTAGATATCTTTGAATTCAGACCATGAGCCTCCCAATAAAATCCATCTGAATTCTACATGTCAGTGTTTTAAGATAAGATAGTTTTGTTTGTTTGTTTGTTTAATTAATTAATTAATTAATTAGTTTGTTTATTTGTTTGTTTGTATACTTTTGTGTGTAAATATCTTTAAGTTTGGACAGTGAGCCTCCCATTAAAATCCATCTGAATTGTATGTGTC
>NC_056512.1:29552539-29554136 GCF_014905685.2 Nematolebias whitei | reverse complement strand
GTTTGTTTGTTTGTTAATAAATAAATAAATACATTTATTTATTCATTAGTTTGTTTGTTTGTTTATTTTTTTGTTGTAGATATCTTTAAATTCGGACCGTGAGCCTCCTATTAAAATCTCTGAATTCTCCGTGTCAGTGTTTTAGGAAACGGCTAAAACAACAATTAACTAAAGTTTCAGTATGAAAGCGTTCTGAACCGAGCAACATAGTTTAACAAATCAAAAAAGCTCATTACCATCAGACACTCAACCTGAATCACGCACATCTGTCATAACCAATCAGCTTAATAAGGTCAGCATTGACGCTAGTAGGAATCTGAATCCCTATGAGATGTTATTCTCTTGAGGCACAGCAACATTCACGTAATGATCATTTTCCTAGAGGTGCTCGATTGTCCTCGCTGACCTGTCGCCCAAAGCGTAAGTGACTACAAGATGAATGAATTTGTGATAATTTGAAACCTTCAACTCTTTGTGCTTCTTCAGACTTCCTCCTCTTTCACTCCTTCCACGATTCACTGAGGTCATTCCCTCATGGAGCAAAGGAGGTTACTAATAAAAGCAGCCTATAGTGTACCTTCTTGATAAACTCATCTTGAGAAAGTAGCTTCACCTTGGTTCAACCAGTTCATTTCCCCCCTTCAGGCTCTTTTGAACAATCCAGGACACTGATCCAGACAGTAGTGGAGAGTTAGCGGAGGGAGATGAAAATGATGGAAATATTTTCAAAGGCAGTGATGCAAGGCCACTCAAATTATGGTGCTAATGTGGTGTTTCCCATAAGCACAAAATTGCACAGAGGTAGCAGTGGCATCGCTATTAGCGCTCATTTTCCCTCTCTTAATGGTGCAGACACCTTGTTTAATAACCATGGATTACAGGTCATGAAGGGCAATGGAGCATGGTGAGGCCACAGAGGCTGAGAGACAAAGAACAGGACACAAAATGGAGCAACCAGAGCAGAGGAATGAGACGAGAGCACAGATGACTGAAACAAAAAGGAATAAAAAGCCTAGCATTCCTTGAAGGAGTGCATATTGCACAAAAAATCTTACACCGTAATCAACTGGAATTAAAAAGTGATGAAGTTGTAGCCGCTTTAGTCAGACCTTGAAAATAACACCATGCCACGTTGCACAAACTAATGTCAGATCTTGCTAAATTTGTTAGCATTCCGATTACGTGTTGAATAGAATAGAATAGAATAGAATAGAATAGAATAGAATAGAAACAGCCTTTATTGTCCCACAGAGGGGAAGTTCAAGTGTAACAGCAGCAACAGCATCAACAGATATAAATGTTCACACAAAAAGTTCTTAAAATGTTTAAAAAAAACTCCAATATATAACAAAATAAGGTAAACAATAACAATATAATATTATACTATACAAGACTATAACAGAAAAATACTGTGCAGTTTTTAAAAATAGGCATGTCGAACTTGCGATGCAAGTGATATGCAACTGATTTGAATCACATTTCCAAAATGTACATAATGTGCATATGTATTGAAAATTGAGAAGGATATACTATTTACAATACAGTATTAAAGGCAGAGTGTGTGTTTTAGCAGAGGTCAGCATGTATTTAATCCTTA
>NC_056512.1:29532759-29552439 GCF_014905685.2 Nematolebias whitei | reverse complement strand
TATATATATATATATATATATATATATATATATGTATATATATTTAAAGAAATAAGATAAACAACAACAATAATAATAATATACCAAACAAAACTATAATAGAAAATACTGTGCAGTTTGTTGGGGATTACTTTCAGCTACTGCCACATCATAATTGAGAAAAATGAAAGAGCAAGAGTGTTTGCTAAGAGCAATTATTTGTGGCAGCCATCTTGAATCATGTTGACAAGCTGAAGATGTTCGGTTACTTTTGTTTTAATAAAATATTTAGTTTTTTTTATTATTATTAGTTTTTTTTTGGTGTTCAATTCAGTCGACAAAAAACAAGACTTGTTTCTGACGATAGTTTTATCAAGCTTTCCTTGATAATACTAAGGATATGTATTTAGATGTTTCGCTTTTTAATGAACAGATGTCTTTATTTTTCACTATTTTTGCCAACTTTCTTGCCTTAAAAAACAATCACAAACAAATAAACAAAATAGTTTATGGGAGTGGTTTCATTGTGAGCCCCTTGACTCATGCACATGAACTTTAATCTTCTTTAACAGCTTTAATTTTTACCAACCAGTGGTGTTTAGGAAATACAGCATGTCTGTTCTTTTCATCTCCTGCAGTCTTCAAAATTATTAATTTTAAGCAATGTAAAAAATGAAAAATACTTAAAATGAGGCAAATATATTTTAGTAAATCTAGCCTAAATGTAGTTTGCATTGACCACTGTCTCTGCAGTCGCACACACAGCTATCACGTTAGATGGTCAAATCATTTGATATTCATACAAAGCCCACTAGTTCAGTCCAGAGGACATTCATTTAATCCTTGCTCCAGAGGGAACTCTTGGACAGAGCTATTATTCACCCATCATGTCTTATTTCTGAAACTCCACGCTGGAATCATGAAAGATTCATCACATTATTCAAGGCACAGACAGACTTTATAAAACCTGTTGGTGAACTAGTGAGAGTCACGGCACTCAGCCTGTCAAACAGTGACAGATTAGTGTTGTTTTGGTGCAAAGGCTTGTGATGGAGTAGATGCTGAAATTATGGACTTTTGCCAAAACACCCTGTGCTGTTTGGAAGTTATTGAGTTATCAGAGGATGAGGTTCAAGGTGAAACTTTGAAGGGAAAGTTCAGATCTGTTGAATTAAGAAGGATTTTAAAACATTATGATAATAATAAAAAAGCAGCTTACTTGTAGGAGAAATTTGGACAACCTCAATCTTATATAGTTTAATTCTGACCAGTCTAGCAATCAAATGGCTAATTTGAACAGTGCCAAGATCAAAGTGGATTGCTGACATCCTTAAACACCTTTAATCTTAAAGGTTTCCTAGTTGTTTATGCAAATGCTGATTTATAAACTTTTACTTCCATCCATCCATTATCTTTACTCATGTCTTCCTTTCTGGGTCGTGGCGGTCACTGATGTTCGTATCCAGCAGTCTCTGTGCGAGAGGCGGGGGACACCCTGGACAGAACTGCTGCAGTCTGTCAAAGGGACACATTCAATTCAATTCAACCGTTATACTAAATACTGTATATTATACAGGTTGGTCTCATTGAGCCTCGAGGACTCATTTACAAGAGAGACCTGTTTTAAACAAAGAACACAAAAGACAATAATAGACAGACACAGACAATGTCCAACCCAACAAAGAGACAGACACAATGTCCAACAAATTTAAGTCAGTTCTTCTGGACGGTTACTTTTTGTTGAAACGGTTTCGTCTTTCATCCAAAAGACTTCATCAGTCTGAGGCACTGCAGCAAACTCAGTCTTATAAATAGCACCTTCTCATAGTGGGCCAACCAGTTTGATGGTGCTCAGGTGGTTTCTGTAGTTCGCCCTCTCCCCGGCCGACTCATTTGAGGGGAGGAAACCGGAGTACCAAGAGAAAAACCCACAAATGCACAGAGAACATGTACTTTGTAAACTCCAGCCAGAAATGTCCCTGACTGGGATTCGATCCGGCAAATGTTTCAATGAGAGGCGACAGCGCTACTGAGTCACCAAACAGTCTGATTAGGTTACCTGGGTATGCTGACAGAAATATTTTGTCCTTACAGATGTAAGAATCTGACCTATCTGTAAATAACCATGCAATGCAAAATTAACAAGTGTTGTAAAGTTTTATAATTAGCATTATATCATGATGCATGCTCAATAATCCAGGTAGAAAAATCCAAAAAAGTTCAATCTGGTCTTCTGGACATTCAAAAAAAAACAAAAAAACAAAACAAAGCACAAAAATTTAGAAACGTTTTGTCTCTCATCCGAGAGACTTCCTCAGTCTGAGGTGCTGTATTCAGCTCAGTCTCTTAAATAGCACCGTCTCAGAGTGGATCAACCAGTTTGCTGCTGACAACCAAAACCAGCTGCTCACATGATCAAGAAGGACCATCAGCCTAACAATGGATCATTACACACTGATGGCTGTTTATTTTTTCACAGGGGGTTGAGTGATACCAGCAATCACAGCATTGTAAGAGGGGGGACAGTTGAACCCGGAGGCCTCCACTCCTGTTTAATGATAGACGATTTCTTTTCACAAAGATGGCCTCCTTTACTCCTCTCTCAAACCATCGTTCCTCTCTGTCCAGGATGTGAACATCTTCATCCCTGAAAGAGTGACCGCTGGCCTGGAGATGAGTGTAGACCGCAGAGTCCTGGCCTGATGGTGTTGATCTTCTGTGCTGGGCCATCCTTTTGGCCAGTGGCTGTTTAGTTTCCCCGATGTAAGACTGATCACAGCCCTCCTGACACTGAACAGCATACACAACATTACTCTGTTTGTGCCGGGGGACTGGATCTTTGGGATGAACCAGTCTTTGCCGTAATGTATTTTGGGGTTTAAAAGCCACTGGGACGTCATGTTTATAAAATAAACGTCTCAGTTTCTCTGATACTCCCTCAACATATGGAATGACCACTGGTCTGGGTCTGGGTTCCTCCTTTTCACCTGATGGCTGACTGGAGTCCTGTTTGGGTTTCTTCTCTGCTTTCAGGAAGGCCCAGTTAGGATATCCACATTGCTCTAGAGCCTGTCTTGTGTAGGATTTCTCCTTCTGCCTGGCTCCTGAGCTAGTGGGGATGCTGTCTGCTCTGTGATACAGAGTCCTGATGACTCCTAACTTGTGCTCCAAAGGGTGATGGGAGTCAAACTGCAAATACTGGTCTGTGTGGGTGGGTTTGTGGTACACCTCAGTTTGCAAATGTCCTCTATCAGAGACTGAGACCTCACAGTTCAAGAAAGCCAACCTGCCATTTTTTACAGCTTCTCGTGTGAACTTGATGTATTTATCCACAGAGTTGATGTGGTCAGTAAAATGTTGGACTTCCTGAGATTTAATTTTAACCCAGGTGTCGTCAACATACCTGAACCAATGACTTGGTGGTGTCCCTGAAAAGGACGTCAAGGCTCTCTTTTCTACCTCCTCCATGTACAGGTTGGCAACATTAGGAGAAACTGGAGACCCCATAGCACACCCATGTTTCTGCCTATAATAATGCTCCCCATATGTGAAGTAGGTTGACTGCAGGCACAGTTTCAAGAGTTGACACAGTTGTTCTGTGGAAAGCGTGGCCCTTTCACAAAATTACCAAAGAATATTCAAATTTCCTCTTGGAAAAAGTTTGGCTCTTGTGACACATTTGCGTATCCCATTGCAGCAACATAACAGTGAAACATGTAAAAAAAAGGCACATACACGTTTTTCTTTTAATTTTTTTATGTAATTTAGTCACAAAGGTCTCAGTTTGCTGCATTTTGTCTCCAAAAGGTTTACATTTAGGTTTTATAGGTTGTCAAACCCTCCAAAAGCACTTTTTATGCACAAAAACATAAATTGAGAAAGGTGAACATATAGATTGGAGAACATTTCAAGACATTTTGGAAACTTTCTCCTAAATGTTCACATTTTGTTCCTAGCAGTCTCAGCCCAGTGAGATAATAGCTTTAGACATTAGTTGTTGGAGAAGTTTTGGCATTTTTAAAACCCATCTGGCAGCCCAACACATCTGCATTCTTTCAAAGGCACAGCTATCTTTACAGATTATGAACAAAATGCAGAAATAAAATCAGTGGTTCCACATCACCACTCACCAGTGGATTTAAATCAACAGCAGCAGGTAGGACACAGCTTTACAGGGTTTTTATTTGTCATCGTCCAGAACCAAAGACCCTCCTGCATTTTCCTTAAACTACATTTAACTAGCCTCAAGGTAAAGTTGTGGAAATCTTTACTAAGCAACAATGATAAAGAGAAAGTTAGAGTCCTAAGGAGAGCTGAACATAAAAGAAAATAAGAAAATAAAAAGTTTTTGAGACAAGTACTAATACAACTTTGGAATCAAGAAGACAATTACGGTTATATGAGTTTATGTGCAAAAAGATGAAAAGGTAGGAGTTTGTTTGTGACAGAATCCTGATTTATCTCTCGTTCTCAGCTTGATTATCACTCCACTGTAAAAATTACACGAACGTAGTGGGCGTTCACACCTCTCAGTTCCCTCCATATGAAAACTCCATGGTAACCGTCTCTTTTCAGAATGATAAAGAAAATTAAATCACGTACTTCATATAAAGTTTGTTTGCTCGAACTCGGTTATTCAGTGAGTGAAGTGCATTGTTTTCCTTTTTTTTTTTTTATTACAAAAAACATATAAATAAGTTTCCCTGACATAAGAAGTTTGTATTTGGCATTAAAGAGACAGTTGATGTTCTTTAGTGAAGATTTGTGTAAATGATAATCATATAATATGGTATAAAACGATAAATATGGTAATAAAATGGTATAGATAGCTCTTTAGATGGTTTTGGTTTGGTGAAATTCAATATGATTCTGATCGGATTGAGCAAGGCCAAGAGAAAAGTGGATGCTGCTGCTTTGAAACAAATCTAATATAAATGTCATAGCACTTTATGTGAACACAATTCCAGAAACTTGAACTTTGCAGCTGACGTTGCACTACACGGTTCTTTGATGGGCGGTACAGTAGAACAGTGGTTGTAGGTGATGCACAGTCTCGCACAGTGGCCTCTAGTGAGGCACCAGCTCCTTGTAACCCTGCGCGGTATTGTTTGCTGGTTCCTGAGTTCCAGGGTGGTACCAATGAGCAGCAGCTGGAGGTCATCCCTGTAATCGTTTCGAAGGGTAAAAGAGTCTGCAGAAGAGCTCCATTCCCTGCTGGAGCATTGCTTGCCAACTGGTATTTATCAGTCTGCAGAGCCACAGGGAGCTGCGGCTGCCACTATTATAATCAAATGTTATGAAACAAACATTACAGTTTGCATAAATTATTGTGCAAAATAACAATGTAAAATTTATGCAAACCAGTAAAACATGGTGCAGATTGAATTGCCAGTGTAAAAAAAAAGGCTAGTTGTGAGGGCTACATTGATTTATTCAGGTTTAGCTACACTTTAAATATTCAAAATCCACTGCTTCTATACCTTCTAGCCTTTATCTTATCAATCTGGTCAGAATTAAAGTCAATTTAGCAACTGAGGTTGTTCCTGGAGCCACAGCAGATATGATACTGGTCCACAAACTTACCAAGAAACACCAGTTCAAGAAACAAAACACCATTCTTCTTTTGCTAATCAGCTGATCTGTGTTTCCTGGGCTACAGTCAAACTGGACAATGTAAAAAGAGTTTTGAATAATCTGGAATAAGTCAGGATTAATGTGAGCAGATGAATCAGATAAAAAACATTAAAGTGAAGGTTTTTTGACATTGAGAAACAACTTTTCACTGCAGATGTTGGTTGTAATAAACCCATTTTAGGATGTATAATGAATCTTGCTGAACCAAACAATATTACGTCATCCAATATGCAAGCACTGTAGATTTTTTTTTTACTGTACATTAGAAAATTAATTTAGTCTATTAACTTCAGTGGCTAAAATCACGTGTTAAGTTAAACAAGATGTTGCAAACCAACGTAAAGCATTTCCCAGCACAAGTACTCTGCTAATAACCTGAATCTAAAAAGGGTTGATGAGAAAAATGAAAGCAATTTGTTTAGGATCTAGTACCTAACTGTAGCGCATAGGAGTCTCGCCTGTGTAGAGTTTAGGAATGAACCCACTGAAGCATCTGTCGTTACATTATGCTGACGCTTTCAAGAAAAGATGGTTAAAAAAAAACAAAAATGCAAACACTAACTGGACCCCTGCTGTGTCACATGCGCTCGTGATGGATAACAGCAGACTCCTCCAATCTGTTCTCTCACCTCCAGTTACAAGGAAAAGAAAAAATCAAATTAGTTAATCCCTTCAAAACAGTTTGAGCATATTCAGCACAAAAGCTGGTCGATAGCGTTAGATAGCCGGTCCTACACCGTAAGCCCTGGCTCCACTTCACGTTGCGTGAAAACAACAAGGATTTACGGTGACTCAGCATTTAGCTGCCTACACAGCTTGGGATAGCAGGAAAACTTTGCCAATATATATATATATATATTTTTTTTTTGTGCCATTTTTCACTGCTCAGTGAGAGAAGCAGTACAAGTAAATTTCAAATTAATTTGTTAAAAAATGTATACAAATATTATATAAGCCTAACAAGTACTTAACTGGACAGCAACTGTTCACGACTAGTTGGAGATACAGAATTGGGAGAAATTTGCTTGAAAAAAATGTAAGTTTTTCACTAGAAATTACACCGAATCAATGCTTATGACAGGATGGGATTATATTTATAACTGAATATAATACAGGTTGTGACACTTTCACATGAACATATTCAAGTTCTTGATCCCAATGTAGCCACAGCATCTTAATTATACCTAATTGTAATTTACTTTTTATTTTCTATTTATCTTTTTTATTCTATTCTTCTGTGAATAGCAAGTGGCCATCAGGGCACTAACGATCAATTGTTAAAGTGATGGTCCTCCTTTATCATGTGAACAGCTAGTTTTGTCTGTCACCAACTAACTTGTTGCTCCACTATGAGAAGGTGATGTTTATAAGACTGAGTTTATTGCAGCTCCTCAGAATGAAGACATCATTTGGATAAAAGATGAAACTTTTCCATTTTCTTCCACTCATCCGGGGTTGGGTCACGGGGGTAGCAGCCTAAGTAGGGAGGCCCAGACTTCCCTCTCCCCAGCCACTTGTCCAGCTCCTCTGAGGGAATCCCGAGGCGTTCCCAGGCCAGCCGAGAAACATAGTCCCTCCAGCGCGTCCTGGGTCTTCCTCTGGGTCTCCTCCCGATGGACCATGTCTGGAACATCTCACCGGGGAGGCGTCCTAACCAGATGCCCGAGCCACCTCAACTGGCTCCTCTTGGAGAAGCAGCGGCTCTACTCTGAGTGTAAGAGTACCACTGCCTGCAGCTCCTCCTCCAAGATGGCCGCTAATTAACCACACCTGACGGTCATCAGACTGAGGAGGCTCTCCTGCTACAAGAGGCTGCAGTCCAGTGCTACTCTTCGCTGGAGCATATCACCTTCCATGGTAGTTGTGCTTCAAGCCTTTTAGGCTTAGACTCTCCAGTACTAACCTTGCTCTCTTGTTTCCAGTTCTCCTGGTTCCTCGGCTTGTTTAAAGGACCCCTCGTGATCCTTTGGTTCCTGACTCCTCGTGTCCAGTTCTTGGTTCCTTGGACCTCCTCGTGACCTGTTCTTGGTTTGCAGACCCCCTTGGGTCCCTCCTTGGTTCGACCTCTCTTGTGCCTGGATTCCTCTTGCCTGGTGCTTCTAATCCGGCCAGTGCCTGCCCTGCCAGCCGCTGGACTCTCTCTCTGGAGCTCCCCGGAGGATTGGAACCCACCTCTGGACCAAACTGTAAGAGATTCACAGAACACAATATTTCAGCTACTAAGAACTCTGCCTTGTTCTGACTGTCCTCCTCTACCTCCTCCAGGAGCTGCAGAGAAGCTGTACCAGAACTGTTATCTTTTGCACTTGTAAATAAACACCGTTTCTTTTGTATTCCACCTGAGTCTGTCTCGTTCCGGGTCTCATACAAATCTGGGTTCCCTGCGGTTACGACACTGAGTCCCTCCCAGATGACCAAGCTTCTCACCCTATCTCTAAGGGAGAGCCCAGACACCCTGTGGAGAAAACTTATTTCGGCCACTTGCATCTGTGATCTTGTTCTTTTGATCAAACCCAAAGCTCATGACCATAGATGAGGGTAGGAACATAGATTGACCAGTAAATCGAGAGCTTTGCCTTTTGACTCAGCTCTCTCTTCACCACAACTGACCGGTACAGCGTCCACTTCACTGCAGACACCGCATCTATCCGCCTATCGATCTCTCGCTCCATTTTTCCCTCACTCGTGAACAAGACCTGGAGATACTTAAACTCTTCCTCTTGAAGCAGGACAGCCTCCCCGACCCAGAGTAGGAACTTTACCCTTTTCCGGCTCAAGACCATGGCTTCGGCTCTGGGGGCACTGATTCTCATCCCAGTCGCTTCACACTCGGCTACGAACTGCTCCAGTGAAAGCTGTAGATCATGGCCTGATGAAGCCAATAGCATGAATCAGGACATTTACTTTTTATTGTCTCTAATAAGTCACAGTTTGATTTTGTAGGTCGCTAAACCCTCTCAAACTTGTCTCAAAGTGTATATACTGTATATAAACAATATATACTGTATATATAGTGAGTTGTTCTGAGCCCTCAGTGACTCAGATGAATAAATACTGCTGTTCTTTGGTGGATTTGCTGAAGCTGCCTTGAGCTTGTCCTCTAAGAACCTATCACTGGATCTGCCATTCCAAGTAAATTTTCCCAGAATATTGTTATCTGCTCGTGGCTGCAAATTGAATAAGAATATGCATACTTTAATATTAATAGGAAGCAAAGCAAACGGTTCGGATGATACATGAAAGAAAATGTGTTTGTGCGTGCACGCGTGTGCGCACATGTGTGTGTGATAGGTATCAAGTTCTTTCCCTCTCTCAAGCGGGGCGTGTTATAATCAGCTTGGAGACTTGGGATTCAGTGACTGAACAACATGTTCAGGAGTCGAGCTGGTGAAACTGGATTTGCCTGGATCAGACAGTGATGAAGGAGACAAAGAGGGAGAAAAAAGTGAGATAAAGCTTTAAACTTGCATCACCAATGTGATTCTCAGACTTCTCAAATAAGAGTGTAAGACTTTCTCCAAGTACTTCTGTAGGCATGTTGGTGTGTCTCATTTTCACAATGTGCTCGCTTTTGGGTAAAAAAAAAAAAAGTCCACATAAACACAAAGAAACTGGAATAAAGCTGGTGGGGATGGCAATAACCTGGTAAGGATTCTTTGCATACTTCACTATAGTGCCATAAAAATAACACATTCTTCAGATTACTTAACCTCAGCAAACAAATACGAGAACATCAAGAAAACATGTTTAAAATGAAACTGGCATTGCTTACAGGAACACCTGTTTACACACTTGCAAGCCAAGCAAAGGTCTGAGTGCTCTGAGTTTGTAATGGAGATTCCTCTATTAGCAAACTGAATTTTACCTAAACAACCTGTACGAATAACTGAGTTACAACCGTTTTTCTAACTGCTTCAGTTTATAAGCTGAGATGACCCTAACTAAATGGGACCAGTTGTAGATGTACATAAAATGATTACTTCGAGAGAGTTTCATCAAAATCTGTTGAGTGGTTCATAAGATATTTTGCTAACAGACAGACAGACAAGACAAACACACACAAACAGGAAATACATGACCATCTGTCTTTAATGGCAGTGGGTGATTAAAAACAAATGTAGCACAAATCAAAAGAATTTGACCCTTTTTTCTCATGAACAGTTGCAATAAACTTAAAAAAAAAGATTTGCATATCAGAACCTGAGGTGTTCTTATCTGGACCTCTACCCATTACTGTCACCACAACCATTGTTTGTTTGTTTATTTTAGCTGCAGTTAAACAACAACTACACAAACTACACAACAAATGCGTTCAAAAGAATGGCTAATTGTTTTTCTATGATGACGCTGAAGAGATGGAATCACAGAATCAGATCAATAGAGAGGAATCCACTGTAGAAGCTGCTCAGTTGTAGAATAGTTTACAGTATGTGGATGCGATCTAACATATTTGGGCCTGTTGCATGTGGTGCATATGAGAACTTGAAAAATAAGTGACTGACTCCATTTTTTGGTATGAAACTGCATTTGCCACTGACATACATTTATATGTAAACTGGTCACCACTATAATTTGAGGAAACTGTGCAGTCTAGTTTTTATATTGCTTAACTGTATAGTTTCATCAAATGATTGAGTTGGCTGGTGGGGTGGCCAAAAATGAATCTTTGATAACCAATGCCACCACTGGCCACCCTCTAGCTCTATTACTGCACCTGGAGGTGGATAAAGTTGCTCGCTCACCAGGATCCATCACTCTGTACCACCTCAGACAAGAAACATAAACCTATTGTTCTTACACACGGTGGAACTCCTATCCACTTGACTATCTTGCATCAAAAACATTAAGGTTTACTTGCATTCCCTGTTTTTTTCCAGTCCACTTATATCGAAAAATACAAACATTCACTATTGAAATCCTTCAGCGATGGGGGACATCAGCATACTGTTTGTTTCCCTGTCATTTCCTGCATCCTGCACTTTCACCACTGACTCATCAGCAGCACATGTCCACAGCAGCCTCGCCCTGGTATGCTAGTCTTGACCAGCATCGACAGACGGTCCATAAACTAGAAGATCACCATGACACTCCACAGGTATCGCATCTACACTAATGGTTCTTTGACCAGTGGCTCATGAGACATTTTGATAATAAACATTGCCTTTTGACAAATAATAATCATTATAATGATTATAATATTACTTATATTTAGCCTAAATATCATTACAGACTGAGAGGATAAATTCATAGCAGCACTACTTTATGTTTGCAACTATTCTTACTTTTGCTCCTTCTCCGTCAGGCAGTGTTATCACACATGACTGTCAGGAGCAAATCCAGCATATGCCGCTGTCTGCTGTTAAAGAGCCTCAGTCTGCTGCTCAGCCAAAGCTGACACTCATCACAACCAGTCTGGGAAACGTGGAAGCTGATCTCAGCCTCCAAAACCCAGCTTCACTGACACACACGTAGAGCTGTACGCTATACACACCCCATATCTGTATCGCAGCCAAACTACACAGGGACATTATTCACTGACTCATACATCAGTCAGATAACACAATACTCTGGGAGGCCTGCCTATTCTGTTGCTTGTTGATATCAATAACAAATGGGAATATCTTCCTGTGTCTAATTATAAATAATGTGGTGGCTTTACAAGAAGATAAAATCACACATTTTTATCAGGCTCTACTGATGAATCAGACGCCATATTACATCTCAAGCCCATCTTTTGCTTTTTTCGTCCAGCTGGGACCTCTTTTTTCCCTCCTTTGATACATCGGAAGGGGAGAATAACTTGAAAGCTGAGAAAAACAACAAATTTAACCTCGGAGAGGTGTTACAAATAAGACAATTGCTGCTTTTAGGCTCTTCTGTCTGCACATATGTTCAGATTTGTATGTAATATTTGTTTAGTTCAACAACAAAAGAAAACGTAAGGAGATAAACACGACTGTTTTACAAAGCAGAAGAATTTGACCTGAAATTATTTATGTGACTTGACTGTGATGAAGTAACATTATAGATCTAGGTCCCAGTTGGGATTAGGGACGGGACTACACAGTGTACATGGTATCTGCTGATGAAGGGATTTTATATTTGGTTTGCCTTGGAGAATACTGAACACCCTGTGATTTATATACAGGGGATGAGGCACAAAGCACGGACTAAAACATCTGCACAAAGTAGTGCAATAAAACCTTTTTTGCTAGAGTTATTTTTAATACATAGACAAAATCACTTTTCTTTGGTTCGCTAAAAGTAATTGATTTTAGAGCACACCCTCTTTTAGTTTCTTGCAGTGAATTTATTAAAAGATAAAATGAAAAAATTGCAACCGATCCCTCACTGAAGGTTTGGTCTTTAAATGTCAGCCTAATAACATTCTCAGAGGAAAAATAAAAAGGCCTCCGGGCTTCACACCTCATATTTTTCAAGCCAAGCAATAACAGATTGATTTGTGAACATGTGTCAGTTGTAAGATCCAAGCTCCGATCCTGCTGCTGATGAGACACACCTCCTGAGAAGTTTAAAACGGGAAAGAGAAAAACGAAGAATATATCTCACTTTGTCGGGCCGATCCCCGAACGTTCACCTTGGACTACGAACCGGAGCCCATAGCTTTGAAATTATGTTGTCAGATCCCGAGGGGGCAAAAACAACCTTCCTGAGGTCAAACCACAAAGTATATCTTCTGTGTTTCACAAAGATGAAAAAGTCCCAGAGGGCAGTTAATCCAAGACCTGAGTGATTTCCCCCTGACCTTCAGCTGATACAAAACACTCCCGAGACCTACATAGTTAGCACGTCACAGTTCTTTATTTAGTGACAGACCAAACCAGATTGGATGACATAAACTGTAGCTGAAACAATCGGGCAGGAAAAAGTACTCATCAATCAGCGTTAGGTCTTAGAGAAGATTGCGTATAGTTGAGGACACACTGAAACTTTCATGTAACCAGAAGACAACATACCGGTAATGTTTTGTATGACGAGATGGTTTTCATCTGTGGAAGTGCAGGAATCTGAAATGAAATGAACGCTTCATTCAGTTTGTCAGCCGAACATATTTAAAGGGATCATGAGACTGAATGCTGGCTGTTGGATAGTGATGGTCTGATATAAATATTTATGTGCTTGAAAATGCATAATTTGGGGCATTACTGAATTTGAGGAGACCCCCACCCCACCCCCCACCCCTCAAAAAAGCATAGACTAGAGATTTCTGGCAAGACTATGACTGTATCAACTGCAAACTTCTTATCGTTCTACATTGTATTCTATCCGTTATTCAGGCAGAATTATAACAATAATCCTGCTAGAAGTAAAAATATATCAATTGTTTGCAACTTCTGTGATGGACTTACGACCTGTCCAGGGTGTACCTCACACCGCACAGTGATTGCTGGACATGGGCACTGGCGACCCCCGTGACCCAAAATGGGAGAAGCGAGTAAAAGATGATGGATGGATGGATGGATAGATGGATGTTTGTAACCTTTTTCACAGAAACTCGCTTTTAAAAATCTGAACATCGCTTTACACATTTAACATACAAAGTTGGACCTTCAAAAGCACTCCACTAGATAGTTACCTGGGTGCAGGGCTTAATTTGAGCCGGATTCTGCCGGAACAGGATCTGGGAACTCTCTTATTTTGACAGGGTGTGCTCTGTTTTCTTGGACCCGGTAACTCTCAGACTTACTAATAATAAAGTTATGAACAAACATGACTGCCTTTAACAAATAAAACTTATATTTGATAAGCAAACTGAAAATAATTACATAAACACTCATTTTAAACACAATACTTACCACTTCTTAATATTACATACGAGCTGCCTTTTCAAATAGCATTTCCATGTTTACCCTTAAAAAAATCTCCGCCCCTAAAAGAGTGGTGGGGGTGAGTGCAGAGCTAATCAGGCAGGAGCTCACAGGCGGCTGCCTGGAGGTTTTGCATGTGGAGTCAGACAGTGACAATCAGGTACAGTCAGGCTCCGAGCCCGACTTACATAACGGTTCCATCGAATAAGGGCTACAGTGGAGAGATGCTTGACAGAAGCAGAGTGTTGACAAATGTAGGTAAATGTAAATATCCTGATGCATGCTCAAATGTAATGTAAATGCAAATGTAAATGTAAATGTTTAACAACCTGTTAAAATACCCCGAAAAAGCCGGAAATCACATCTACTTTATTCAAAAATTTCTGGAGGAGGTCCCTCAAACACCACCATCCCCGCCGGCTCGTCCACCTGCTATTTACGTTCCGGCATCGATTGATTTACAAATTAAGCCCTGCCTGGGTGCATATTTAGGTTTAAAGTAAAGTTATAGTACTTTGCAGACAAAATTAAGCATTAATAAACTATAAATTCATTATCCATACATGCCTACATCTGAAAACAGCAATAGTTCTTTAGTGCACACATTTATTAAAATAATGCTAAATAACAATAGCAGGGACAGTAATACTCACATAGTTAACTTGCTTCAAGCTACAAAGCTAAAGTGCTATTCCCCTGATGTGACTTCTTATCTCTCATTTCTTCTTTTCTATTTCCTTCTCCTAATCTCTGCTCCCTCATATCTTTCTACCTAAATGAAGTAGAGACAACCGAATTTCCCATAAAGCCCTTTGATGGTGAACACACTTTGACTTTGAATACAAATGCCAGCTTTCAGGAATACTTCAGACAGGGATTATCACAAGGCATTTTTACATGCAGCCTGCTAAAGGTCTTACAAACTCACAGAACAGAATAGGATACCAGATTATAAAACGCAAGATGAATACATTCATTTTATTTCATAAAAAGGTATTTTATACAAAAAGCTTTACAGTGTTCCTCATATTCTCCGCCACTCAGAGTTGGATTAACGTGAGGAATACGTATCACCTCTCCCAGCTTGGCAACAATAGACTGAAAATTCTTTAATGCTTTTTCCCCATTACACCCATCTATGATTTTATTGTTCAAGAACACACACATTCAGTCGACTCATAGGACACTGCTCCCTCAATTGAAAAAAGGGGTAATGTTATCCT
The DNA here is from genome assembly GCF_014905685.2 of Nematolebias whitei. Classification (NCBI taxonomy): domain Eukaryota; kingdom Metazoa; phylum Chordata; class Actinopteri; order Cyprinodontiformes; family Rivulidae; genus Nematolebias; species Nematolebias whitei. Next base: position 29,537,774 of record NC_056512.1, on the reverse strand, counting down.
CCGGACTGACATGGAATATAAATCACCCACATTGCTCTATTGTGGCTTCACGTCAATACCAGGGATCCTGCCTGTCTGACTCTGAAAGTGGCTCTGAAACTGAGGCAGATGGACAGAGACAACAGTGCTGCAAATGAGTCACACACAAAACACACTCACATTTCAACATATTACGTTTCATCATATTACATTTCATATATGGTTTTGAAATTTAGGCTTCTTGTTGATCGCGTATAGCATGAATCTCCATGACAGCAGTTTTTTTTTAATACACTTTTGTCGTAATTATTGCTAGTTTAACTTTGAAATGACGGAGCTTGGCATAAACTATACAATAACTTTAAAAATTACAGTTTTATCTAAAGAGTGCTGCACAAACCTGCAGTTTCCATGACTGGTAACGAACATAAAAGCTGAAGATATATTAGATTTGTATATAAGATATATACAAATATTTGGGTGGCGCAAAAGTGGGCCTGTGATCAGAAGATAGCCGGTTCAACTCCCGGTATCGACAACATCGGAATGTGAGTGGGAAAGGTGAAACAACCACACCTGCCTCCACCCTCATTTGCCCCACTCTGGACCCTTGAGCAAAGCCCTCAACCCTAGATGGCAGCTCTCTGCTCCACACAGAGGGCTGTGGTTGCATCAGGAAGGGCATCCGGCGTAAAATCAATTGCCAAGTCTTCGTGTGGGTTAGTTCGCTGTCCTGAAGGGAGGAAAAAAAAGCTAACTTGCTAACTGCAATAGATAATGAACAATTTAGCTCAGAAATTCAAAATGACATAAAGACGAGGAATATAGAGGCAGGTAATTTGAATTTCAGTATTTTAGTCAGAATGAAGAATGACAGCTCTGCCTTCTGTTCATCATGTGAATGCCACACAATGTGAGCCAAACTAGCATTCCATCCATCCATCCATCCATTATCTTTACCCGTTTATTCCATTTTGGGTCACGGGGGTCGCTGGTGCCCATGTCCAGCAATCACTGTGCGAGGGGCGGGGTACACCCTGGACGGGTCGCAAGTCCATCACAGGGCCACATAGAGACAAACAACACAAACAACCATTCTCACTCACACCTAGGGACAATTTAGAGTTACCAATCAGCCTGACATGCATGTTTTTGGACTGTGGGAGGAAACCGGAGCACCCGGAGAAAACCCACGCATGCACGGAGAGAACATGCAAACTCCACCCAGAAAGGCCCCTGGACCGGGGTTTGAACCAGGGACCTGCTCGCTGAGAGGCAGCAGCTCTACCAGTTGCGCCACCGTGCTGCCCCAAACTAGCATTACAACTGCAAATTATTTTATTATGTACAAGGTGAACTGACACCACCTGCCCTCAGTTGTTTAGCCAACATCACCTCTAAAAGGTTACAAACTGTGGAAATGTCCTCGGTCAATATATATTTTGCATCAAACATAAGAGTTAAGTGGTTTGTTGCTACTTTGTCCTCCAAAGCAACATAAAAATGTTGCCTTTATTTTTGGCCAGTTTAATAATCTGTTCAAAATGTGGCGCCATCTACCAACTCAAATTGAGCACTGCAACCAAATAAACTATGTCACATCTACAGTCAGAAAAAAAGGACAACAAGCCCAGTAAAAAGAAACTTGTGTTTAAAAAAAACAGTTCACACTACGTTTTGCAAAACACAACATTCTGATGCTTTTGCCCCTCTCATCCACATGAAAACAGGATTTTGTGGTGAAAAAATAGAATTTATTTATTTTTTGTTACAAATGTAATTATTTTAAAATCTCCTATGTATTTGTTTGTTTGTTTTTATATCAACTTGGCAAACGGAAATTTTCAGCAGCCCAACATGCGTTGTGTACCAGAAACCATGTGTCATAGATTTTTGTACACACGGTTACATTTGTTCTGACTCTGTCATCAATAATTAACAGCTGAAATATTAATTATTGAGGAGAAAAAGCAATAATAATCATAATAATTTAAAAAAACATCCTCCTAAAACTTGTTTTAGGAGAAGCTGAAAATGTATTTTGAAGTGATGTGGACATAATTCCACATCAAACAACAAAGTTCCAGGAACTCGTCTTAAGCGCAGAGGTGACAGGGCCTTCTCTGCAGCAGGACCAAGACTTTGGAACGAGTTACCTCTGCTTGTCAGACTGGCCCCCTCCCTCTCGGTTTTCAAATCCCGTTTTAAAACCCACTACTATTCAGTAGCTTTCAATACTAAAAAGCTAAAAAAGTTGCCTAAAAAGCCTGGATTATTGTAGTAATTAAACCACAGTACATATATGCTAATACTAACACAATATCAATATTTTGACACCCTAAGGTTTTCATTCTGCAGCTTCAAGTACAATTTATGTCTTCTAAAAATATAAAAGCTTAAGGTGGTGTTTTTTGTGGTTGTTGGCTATGAATCTAGATCAATCACTGTGTCGATTAATTAAATCAAGACTGCAGGCTGATTCTGCACTTAAAAAAAAGTTCTCATAATTGATCTTGACGTCTTTCAGCACACAGTTTGAGTCCTGCCTGCAGAAAAGTTCTTCCTTTAATTAAACCTCTCTTTGTTTAACGAGCCACCAATGACCTTCAAGTCATCATATTTAAAATGTGCTGTGACAAATTCTTAATTTACACCAGGACAAAACGTTGGATTTGAATAATCTTGAAATAGTTTGTAATCTGACAAAGCATAAATGTAGGACGGTTTCTTTTCTCTTTTTTTCTGAGATATTTCATCCTTCATCCAAAGGACTTCTTAAGTTCAAGGAGCCATTGATGACGGTTCAGTGGTTAGCACTGTTGCCTCACAGCAAGAAGGTCCGGGGTCTAATCCTCAGCTGGACCTGGGGTCTTTCTGTATGGAGTTTGCAAGTTCTTCTCGTGCATCCATGGGTTTTCTCCAGGTACTCTGGTTTCCTCCCACAGACCAAAATCATGCATGTTAGGCTGCTTCAGGCCCAGGCCTCACTTGTAAAAGAGATCTGTGATCTCAGTGGGATTTGCCTGGTTAAATAAAGGTTAATAAACTAGAATGCCACAAGCACCACACTCCCACAGTGGGAAGAAACAGTTTATTGGTGATAAGATGGTTTCTGGGGCCCACCATCTCCTCTTTCAACTCCTCTGAGGCAGCCATGCCAAAATGGTTCAAAACACCAAAGTTCATGCTCAACAACTGAGGTACAAATCCAACAATGTTCAATCAGGTCATCTGGATGGTTTCTCTTTTCTTTCTTTCTTCTTTTTTTTTTTTTCTGAGACATTTCATCCTTCATCCAAAGGACTTCTTTAGTCCAAGTTGTGAACCATTTTGCCTTAGAGGAGTTGACGGGGGAGAGGGCGGTACCCAGAAACCATCTTATCACTAGCAAACTGTTGTTTTTTGTTTGTTTTTTGCTATGGGAGTGTGGTGCTTGTGGGATTCCAGTTCGTTTGTGGCTCCTCGAACTGAATAAGTCCTTTGGATGAAAGATGAAACATCTCGGCCAAAATAAAAAAAAAAGTCCAGATGACCTGACTGAACATTGTTGGATTTGTACCTGGATTATTGAGCATGAATTTTGGTACATATGTAAGGCTTTAAATGTTAAAGACTCAGGATAGTTTGCTTATTATCTTTAAACAGTTCTGTCTGTAAAGACCAACTTGTCACACAACTTTAGTTGGCGACGCCACTGCTTCGCTGACATACTCATTTCAGAATTGTAATGTTAGATCAATACTGTGTGAATGGATTTCTGTGAGTTAGAGAAGAATGTAATAAGAAACAGAGACTCAAAGACATAAAAACATTGTGGGAGAGGAAACTATAGCCTCCCATGATGTCTGAAGATGGTTTATTCCTTCAGCTGATTTATAATCACTGCCTCTCCACTCTGTCCATCTCACTTTGTATTCATTAACTATTATTCTGGTTGTTAGAGAGGGATTTCACTATTATTTAATAGAGATTTACTGCTGGAAGAGAGCCGGGTATAAGGCCGACCCAGGGGTACTGATTACTCATTGAAACACAGAAGTTTTACTGCTTGATTCAGGGATTCCAATAAAATAAAGAAGCCTGCGTGTAGTTTCCCTTTTGGCAGAGTTGTGGGTGTACATCAGAACAGGGCAGCAACGAAAGAACTTCCATTAGCTGCTGTGAGAACCTGTGATACGGCTTTAATGAGGGAGGCAAGATGAGTCGGGGTGCTCTCAAATTGGATTTATCACGTCTGGATACGTTTTGGATTATCACCTCCATGAAGTGGGTGTTTAAGAAACTGTTCAGACAAGAAAAAAATATATAGTTTGGATAGAAAGAAGAGAAAAAAAGTGAACCAAGAGCAAGTTAGGGTACGTATGTAACAAAGCTCTCCTCATTATCAGGTTGTTTGATGCAAGAAATAAAAGAAAGCGACAAACAAGCTTCACACAGGAAGACAATTACTTTTTCTTCACACTGCTCTCAGGATCATATTTTAAAAATAAATTGCTTGCTTTAAGAAGGTCTTAATTTGGAATCATACATAAGTCCTGTTTCAATCAGGCATTCAAGCCAACATTCAGGTACATCTGAAAATAAGTGAGCATCTTTTGAACGAATGCATATCACCCGCTGCATGGCTGCTAAAGTTTGAAAGGCAGATTCCATATGATCGGTTAGCACTTGAGATATGTACTGGAGATGACTCTCAGCTACTACCAGACCATATTTTAACTCATTACCTGTAAATTCACTGTGTTATAGCCTTTTATGTGTTTGCTAAGGTTGATTATCTGTGGCGGCCATCTTTGCATCATGTTGAGTGTGAACATTATTCAGCTACTTGTGAGCCTGTAATCGTTACATCCTGAAAGTCTTTTGGAAATCCGTCCTCTGGTTCATGAGATATTTTGCTAACAGACAATATGGGAAAAACACTGAAAAGAAAAACTAAAAAAATCCTCTGTTTTTATGTAATAAAATATATTTTATATGTTACACACATATCTATCTATCTATCTATCTATCTATCTATCTATCTATCTATCTAT